>NC_137815.1:38543674-38931174 GCF_963921795.1 Nannobrachium achirus
TCAACGTTTTCAGGCCAAGGACCCCTTAGTTGAGAGAGAGATGAAGCAGGGACCCCCACAACCTTCTCATAGATTCCATATAGTTTGTTTGACAGCACAATCATCAGTGTATTTTGGATTCATGTCAATTTGTGTTTTAAGATATTTAACCACTTGAACCGTCGATACTTAATAAACTTGACCTTTCACTCTGTACTTAGTCTACTCTTTTTCCCCTCTACACCAAAAATAGCCGATCTACACGCTCACAACGCCTCGCTCTGCGAGGCGTTGTGAGCGTGTAGATCTGCTATTTTTTAGCGTGTAGATCTGCTATTTTTTAGTTCTCAGAATATGGACGCTAGGGTTCAAGTTGTTAATATAAAAAATGTATAAAACTGTTCTATCACACAAAGATTTGGAGGACCCCCTGTAGTAACTCTGAGGACCCCCTAGGGGTCCCAGACCGCCTGTTGAAGACCCCTGTACTAGGGTTCATGTGGTTAAACAGGCATTTGAATGAGCGAGGCAGGGGTAACGAGACCAGGCTGAGACATGACATTAGACTAATGTCTTCTGTAATTTGACATCATGGTGTCGTTGTAGAGTCTGAAACAAAATGTTCAGCCTGGAGTGTTTTTTCTCAGCGATTTTTCTCATTTCAAGCACCCCCACTTAGCTATGTAATAGGCTAGTTTGATACTACGTTTATCTCAGGGACCCCAATCTGTGTTGTAAAATAATCAGTGTTAATTTAACTCTGCGAGTGTGTACAAGTGTGTTTCCAGGAATGTGTTACACAGGCAGAGAGAGGCAGATGCTTTCCTGTCCTCCCAGAGGACATGGTGCAGTGTGTGGGTCAGCTGGTCATATTAAACACACCATGTGCACTCACTGATGTGTGTAGCGTGTGTGTGTGTGTGTGTGTGTGTGTGTGTGTGTGTGTGTGTGTGTGTGTGTGTGTGTGTGTGTGTGTGTGTGTGTGTGTATTACTACTGTATACTTGTGAGTGACAAATGTCCCCACAAGTATTCACAAGTTTCCAGCACCCCATCGTGCATTGCGCAGAAGGTGGCCGTCAGCATAGACATAGAAAGGTAGACGCCTCCTTCGGCTAGGGGGCGTATGCATTGGGCAACTAAGGGAATCTTCGTCGCTTCCATGTTCATTGCTTCCGCGTGCGTCACACATACGGAAGTCGGTAAGCCAATCAGAGGCAGGTGGGGGCTGGTCTTTACGTATGCAGCCTATAAGAACAGCTGTTCATCGGAACTGGCTCTGTTGAATTGAATTGTGGTCCTTGGATAAGTCACGGAAAAGACACGCTGTGATTGGCCAGTAGTCACTTTGACTGACAGCGTTCCCTTAGTTTTTTCAGGAAGTCCGGTCTAGAACTTTTGCACATCGCTCCAATTAACTGCAGAGGCGAACGAGGCATCTAGCTCTTTATATCTGTGGCCGTCAGTACCGGCTTGCAGCTGGGTCCCGACCATCATTGACGGTCCCAGAATATCCGGATGTGGGTGGATAGTAGAATTTGAGAAATTTTGTTTTACAATTATGATAACATTCATATTGGGGTTATGATTAGGATTATGGCATAATAATACTAATAATAATAATAATAATACATTTTATTTATAAGGCGCCTTTCAGGTCACTCAAGGTCGCCGAACAACAGTGTCACGGGGCAGCCCGTGCCCTATAGGAAGATGCGCTCTGCTTAAAGACATTGCATGCACACGCACGCACACACACACACCACACAGCTGCGCCAAATACTAATTAAGAACACCGGCCGGTTTGGGAGCGCTGTTGTGAGGTGTATGTGCTGCGTGGCTTATGTAAACAAATGTCGATACGGTGTGGTTTCACAAATGACTCTGAAATGTTTATTGAACATGCTTATTGTGATTTAGCTCATTGTTGGTCACCTGTAGCTCCTCTGCAGTGCTGGCTGTGCTCTGTTGAATGTGGGGCAGACAAACAGATCAGGACTGTACCATTCCACATAAATAGGGGGGGGATGGGCCAGTACTGTAGAGCAGTGGGGGTGTTTGACTGTAACATTGAGCAAAGGTTTCCTATTGTCTCTATATATGAATTCTAACCTAAATGATGGGTAGTGTAACACACTTGAACATTTATTAGTATGTTAATGTATTCAGAAGAGACTGTAAGCTTGTAGATCAGCTATTTGCTGTTAATTAGTTCCTGGGTTAGTGGTACGATCCACTCCTTTAAGAGGAAGGCTGCTAACCTGGGCAACTCAGTTATGCTCGGGAGAGCGAGGTGAGAACACCTCTGTGGAAGAGCTGCCAGGGCCCTTCATGGGCATAGTCTAGTGCAGTTTGTTATTTTTTCCTTTTTCTTGATTTTTGCCTTTTGTTCTTGAGTTCTCTATTTTTGATTTTTGGCCAACTTTATTTTTGCATTTGGAATTATGGTTTGCACTGTACAAAACTGCATCGGAGGTGGAGGTTGGTGAAATAAACAGCTGTAAAAGAACATCTTGAGCCATTCTTGGAGCCTAGGCCGTCGGCCAACTTCACATGTGGTGTCAGAAGCAAGCGAAGAAAAGTTCAAGATGCCTCCAAAACCAGTGCTACGAAACCACCAGCAGCAAGCAGCGCTCTCGGAAGAGGATGAAGAAAGTGCCACAGGAGGAGTTGTGGAGGAACCAGTCCACAGCGGAGTGAGCACCACCACCTCCCAAGAGGCAACATTTTCCAGCCTGGCCAAAATGTTCGAAACGTACATGCAATCTCAGATGGAGAAGGAAAGAAGGGAGGACAACAACCGGCAACGACAGGAGCAGAGGCTCGATGTCATTAATCACCAGATAACCCAGATCCAGTTAGATATGGAGGCAGCCAGGGCGCTGCCGAGGGCGCCAACAGGGCCAACGGGACCAGCGCCAACGGGACCAGCGCCAACGGGACCAGTGATGGGAGGTGCAGCAGCAGGACTAGGGTCAGCACCAGTGCCGATGGGGGACCCCAGGCTGGTGAGGTTGGAAGACTCCGATGATATTGAACATTTTCTTACAACCTTTGAGAGGCTGGCGGTGGTGTACAGATGGCCACGACAGCAGTGGGCCATCCGGCTGATTCCCTTGCTGACAGGCAAAGCAAGAGCGGCGTTTGTAGCGATGGACCCAGTCTACACGCAAGACTACGACCGGCTGAAAGCGGCAGTGTTGAGAAAGTACGAGGTGAACAAAGACTTGTACTGCCAGCGCTTCCGGAGCCTCGATGTGCCAGAAGACGAGTCACCTCATGAGCTGTACACCCGCCTCAAAGACCTATGCAGCAAGTGGTTTGACTTCTCATCTGCCTCCAAAGAGGACATCCTTGAGAAGGTGGTCCTTGAGCAATACCTCAGGGTCCTCTACACAGAAGTCAAGGTCTGGGTCAAAGAGCGGGATCCTGAGACAGCGGAAGAGGCAGCAGATCTCGTTGACACCTACGTCTCGGCACACAAGGATCCAGGGTCCTATTCCTACCGCTACGCCGGACAGCGCCAGGCGAGGGGTAAGTCTGAGGGTTGGTTCAAGGGGGGTAGTCCTCAGTCTAGCTATCAGGCCCAGCCTAGGTCAGACAGGCCGGTGGTTAGGGAGTACACTAACACCAAGTCACAGCCAGGTGATAGGCCAGAGATTGTGTGTTATAATTGTGGTAAAGTAGGACATACACGCCCCGTGTGCCCCCTCAAAAAGCCCAAGTCCACCAGTCTTTGCTATGTCCCTAGGCCTGAGTTCCCGGTACACCCTGAAGAGCAGCCAGACTCCCCTTTGACCACTGTTAAGCTAAATGGCAAGCCTTACACTGCTCTCTTAGACACAGGTTGTTCACAGTCTCTGGTACAGTCTCACTTGGTTGCTAAAGAACTGTGGAATGATGGAGACTCAATCCCTGTCATTTGTGTCCATGGCCATGAAGAACAGAGCCCTACTGCTGACATTTACATTGAGGTTAAAGGGCAGGTGTACCTGATGAAAGTGGGTGTTGTCCCAGAGTTGCCCTACCCCATCCTGCTTGGTACAGATTTTCCAGTCCTGTATGACCTCATTGATGAAAGCAGGGAAAGGTTTTGTGGTGTAGTGACACGTGCCAGAGCCAGGCAGGCTCCATTGCCGGAGGTACAGCCACTAGTTTCATCTGTAATCCAGCAGGCAGGGTCCCCTGTTACACTTGAGCCAGTGTCAGTTACAGCACACCTACCTGGTACACCCGACACGCAGGCAGGCATGTTAATGCAGTTAATGCCGTTGCATGGGGAGGAGGTAGGGGAGCCTACAGTTACACACGAGGACAGATTGGAGAGGCGCAGACAGCAAGTTCAAGCAGAGGGTCTTATGCCACAGTTCATAGAGCAGGCAGAGCCAGAAGTGCCAGCGCTAGAGCTGCAGTTAGACACCTTACCCTGTGATCTTGCTAAATGTCAGCATGAGGACTCCACTCTGGGGCAGTGTTTCAAAGAAGCAGAGAAGGAACACACAGGCATTTTGTCCCACCGTGAGCACTATGTCATTGAAAATGATCTTCTGTACAGAGTCAGTGAAGATGGGAGACAGCTAGTACTCCCCAAATCCTGTAGAGAGGAAGTGCTAAGGGTGGGTCACACGATTCCTTGGGCGGGTCACCTGGGCTTTATGAAAACCCTGCAGCGCATTTCTAAGAGGTTTTGTTGGCCAGGAATGTACACCCAGGTCAAGGAGTATTGTAAAACCTGTCCAGAATGCCAGTTAACAGCAGGGAAAGCTACAGCCCCTGTACCCCTTATTCCACTTCCTGTCATTGGTACTCCATTTGAGAGAATAGGAGTAGATGTAGTGGGGCCCCTGGAGAGAAGCAAATCAGGAAACCGGTTTATTCTGGTTATCAGCGACTATGCCACCAGATATCCTGAGGCCATTCCGATGAGAGAGGTGACGGCTAGGCAAGTAGCATCGGCTCTGCTAAAGTTCTTTTCCCAGGTGGGCATTCCTCGGGAAGTTTTAAGTGACCAAGGTCCGAACTTTATGAGCCGTACGCTTGCACAGGCCTATCAGCTGTTAGGGATTAAGAGAATAAGGACTACCCCTTACCACCCTCAGACTGACGGGCTAGTAGAGCGCCTGAACCAGACTTTGAAAGGCATGCTCAAGAAATTTGTATCAGAGACTGGTAAAGACTGGGACAAATGGCTGCCATACATTCTGTTTGCTTACCGCGAGGTCCCTCAGGCCTCGACGGGCTTTTCACCTTTTGAGCTGCTTTACGCCCACCAGGTTCGAGGGCCTCTTGATGTGCTCCGTGAGACCTGGGAGGGTCCCGCTAAAGCACAGGACATGAACATTCTCTCCTACGTCCTAAACATGCGAGAGCAGCTCATGAGGTCCACCACCATTGCCAGAGAACATCTACTCCAAGCCCAGGCAAAGCAGAAAGAGTGGTATGACCGGTCAGCCAGGCAGCGAAGTCTCCAGCCGGGTGAGGACGTCTTGTTGCTGTTGCCGACTTCAGAGCAGAAGCTGTTGGCAAAGTGGCAGGGTCCCTTCAAGGTCAAGCAGAAAATGGGTCCGGTGACGTACCAGATCCACATGCCTGACCGCAGACAGCCGTTACAGACATTCCATATCAACATGCTCAAGAAATGGAATCCTCGTCCCACCCCACCGCCACCAGCAAGCCACACTCTGTATGTGAAGGCTGTGAGGGAGGAAGAGGAGACACCGGAGCAGTACCTACCAGTGCCAGAGGGGGAGCCACAGCTGGAGCTGAGCCACCTGGAGGAGGAGAAGAGGAAGGAGCTTCTTCAGATCCTGCCCAAGCACCTGTTTGGGTTAACTCCAGGCCGCACCGATGTCACTCAACACCGTGTCGCCTTGAAAGAGCCAGAGCCCCTTCGCCAGCCTGTCTACAGGGTTCCAGAACGCCTGCTGCCAGTCCTGAAGAAGGAGATCGAGGCGATGAGGGAGCTGGGTGTCATCGAGCCATCGTCCAGTGAGTGGAGCAGTCCAATCATCCTGGTCCCAAAGAAAGATGGAACTCTGAGGTTCTGTCTCGACTTCAGGAAGGTGAACAAGGTCACTAAGAGAGACTTGTATCCGATGCCAAGAATTGACGACCTTCTGGAGAGGGTTGGCAGTTCACACTACATCACGACCCTTGATCTGTGTAAGGGTTACTGGCAGGTCCCCCTCAGCCCAGAGAGCAAAGAGTGCACCGCGTTTAGAACGCCGTTTGGACATTTCCAGTTTACTGTCCTGCCCTTTGGTCTCAATGGGGCACCTGCAACTTTCCAACGGTTGATGGACAGAGTTCTGGTGGGCACAGAGGCCTTTGCAGCAGCCTACCTGGATGATGTGGTGGTGTACAGCAGGTCCTGGCAAGAACATCTGGTCCATCTACAAGCTGTGTTCCAGAGACTCAAGGGGGCGGGCCTGACCATCCGTCCAGACAAGTGTGCCATTGCCAAACATGAGACGGAGTACCTGGGGTATGTGCTGGGTAATGGGGTAATTCGGCCACAGGTTGGGAAGCTCGAGGCTGTCAGGTTGGCTGAGAGACCTACCACCAAGTCTCAGGTCAAGTCCGTATTGGGCCTGATTGGCTGGTATGGCCGGTTCATTCCCAGGCTATCCACCATCGCAGCTCCCCTCACCGATCTCACCAAAAAGAACTTGCCCAACAAGGTGAAGTGGACGGAGCGCTGTGAGGTGGCCTTCAACACCCTGAAAGACTTGTTGTGCAAAGAACCCATTCTGAAAAGCCCTGACTTCGAACAGCCGTTCATGGTCCAGACTGATGCCTCGGATGTGGGCATAGGGGCGGCGTTGCTGCAATGGGAAGCAGGTAACCGCCATAAAATGGGCACTTGACTCCCTGAAGTACTATCTGTTGGGGAGAGAGTTCACCTTGGAGACGGACCACCGGGCATTGGCCTGGTTGAAAGAAATGAAGGACACTAACTCCCGAATCACTAGGTGGTTCTTGGCTATGCAGCCGTATGACTTTGTGGTTCGGTACAGGAAGGGGTCCGAGAACTGCACCGCTGACTTCCTGTCGAGGACGCCACAGGGGGCGCCTTCAGAGGGGGGGGGAAATGTCACGGGGCAGCCCGTGCCCTATAGGAAGATGCGCTCTGCTTAAAGACATTGCATGCACACGCACGCACACACACACACCACACAGCTGCGCCAAATACTAATTAAGAACACCGGCCGGTTTGGGAGCGCTGTTGTGAGGTGTATGTGCTGCGTGGCTTATGTAAACAAATGTCGATACGGTGTGGTTTCACAAATGACTCTGAAATGTTTATTGAACATGCTTATTGTGATTTAGCTCATTGTTGGTCACCTGTAGCTCCTCTGCAGTGCTGGCTGTGCTCTGTTGAATGTGGGGCAGACAAACAGATCAGGACTGTACCATTCCACATAAATAGGGGGGGGATGGGCCAGTACTGTAGAGCAGTGGGGGTGTTTGACTGTAACATTGAGCAAAGGTTTCCTATTGTCTCTATATATGAATTCTAACCTAAATGATGGGTAGTGTAACACACTTGAACATTTATTAGTATGTTAATGTATTCAGAAGAGACTGTAAGCTTGTAGATCAGCTATTTGCTGTTAATTAGTTCCTGGGTTAGTGGTACGATCCACTCCTTTAAGAGGAAGGCTGCTAACCTGGGCAACTCAGTTATGCTCGGGAGAGCGAGGTGAGAACACCTCTGTGGAAGAGCTGCCAGGGCCCTTCATGGGCATAGTCTAGTGCAGTTTGTTATTTTTTCCTTTTTCTTGATTTTTGCCTTTTGTTCTTGAGTTCTCTATTTTTGATTTTTGGCCAACTTTATTTTTGCATTTGGAATTATGGTTTGCACTGTACAAAACTGCATCGGAGGTGGAGGTTGGTGAAATAAACAGCTGTAAAAGAACATCTTGAGCCATTCTTGGAGCCTAGGCCGTCGGCCAACTTCACAAACAGTTTAAAAAAAAACAACAGTTAATACAGGAAACAATTTAGAAACAACAGATAATACAAGAAACAACTTAAAAAATATATATATATATTAAAAACAACAACAATAATATAGAGTTCAGGATTATGGATTAGGGTTAAAGTTATGTCTGATTTAAACTTTTGTTGCGTACCAAGAAAATGCAGATCTACAGGCTCACAATTGCATTGCACTGTAACACATTGTGAGGTTGTGGATCCACAATTTCTGGCCTCAATTACAAATGGCATCCATAAAATCACGGTCCTAAAATGTCGATGTGCCCACAAGCAGAGTAATACAAGCGTGCGTACGTGCGTGCGTGCATGCGTGTCCTACTGTGAAAGACACAGAGGGGGACATCTTGTGGCCGGCCCGTCGTACAGTACACACGCCACACCAATATTAATGATAGCAATCACCCAATCTTTGCAAACTGTGACTTATTGCATTTATATAGCCGTAAAAACTTTATATCATCTCCGCTTCCTCAGAAACAATTTTTATAGGCAGGAAACACATTTGTCATTTGATCTATAATAATGTGTGTGCGCTGTGCTTGAGTTTGTGTGTTGTGTGTGTGTGTGCGTGCGTGCGTGCGTGCGTGCGGGTGCGTACAGGTTTTTTTTCTTCAGATGGATATTGTGGATATTGCTGTTCTATGATACCATCCCTCCTATTGTCATAACAATAGATCTCTGGGTTGATAGCAATGCATCATGTGTCAGCCAGTCAGGGGTGGGACGCGGCCTGCAGGTCTCCTGAGACCAGAGAAATGCTACTGTTAGTGTTTATGTGTTCTCTCAGGACTGCTGCTCGGTCTGCTGCAGTGCTGATATAGAAACTAAGTACATTTACTCAAGTACTACTAACACCTAAGTACAGTCTTGGAGGCACTTTGAGTCAGAGTTGATTTTGAATAAGATTTAATTACGTTTTAGTCATAGACTCATAGTCATCTGAAATGTTTTATTTTTAGTCTAGTTTTAGTCAAGTAAACATCACAAGATGTTAGTCGACTAAATCTACAGTTGCGTCGCAGCTATGTGAGCAGAGTGGAGAAGTGGAGAAGAGATCCAGTAGAACTAAAAGACAAGTCATCTTATGTTTGGTAGCGCTCAAGTGCTGCGTTCTGAAAATAGCAGATCTACAAGCTCACAATGTGTCTTTGTGACGCTTTGTGAAGCTATATAGACAGTGTATAGTTCGATGTACCGATTATTGATGTTTTGATTGTTTTGAAGTTAATTGAATACCGTAGGTTCTTGGTCTACCTACGTTTTAGATTACTATTTCTAACAATTTGATGTATTAATGTTGATGTATTGATGTATTACCATGTGCTGTCCTTACTTATTGTAGTTCGCTCTGGATTAAGAGCATCTGCTAAAAGCCTAATTGTAAATTGATTTTCATACCAATACTTTTGTACTTTTACTCAAGTAAATCTAGAATTCCAGACTTCTACTTGTAATATTTGTCGTATTTCTATATTGCAGTATTGATACTTTTACTTAAGTAAGAAGTGTGAGTACTTTTTTCCACCACAGGTCTGCGGTCAGTGGTGTCTGAAGCGCCGTGCTAACCTGTAGGACACAGTGCTCATTATTAGAGCAGAGCATATTGAGGAGCATGGTGGTGCTTATCTCATTTGCTCTAATGGCTCTGTAATCAAGACATCTGCTCACCAGCAAACAGGCCTGGCCTCAGCCGTCCGTCCCTGTTTATCCGCGGCTAAACGTCCAGCCTTTTAATTTCTGGAATAACATCAAGGTCTGATGCTCTCGCTCATCACTGCCATCACACCAAGCCCACGGTCAACACTTATTGTCGCCAGCAGTAGAGTGGCAAACTTTTGTAGTCCCACAAACCGGAAATGAGATTACTTTTTTTTTTTGCATCCTCCATCGTGGCGGTTTGTTTATTAACAGAGTTAAACCTAGTGGTACTTACTTAGGTATTATATGTATCATAGTTATTGCATTACATCGGTGTGCGTTATGTGAAGTCCACAAGATTATCACAGCAGTCAAGTACATTTTATTTATAAAGCACATTTAAAAACAACCAATATTGACCAAAGTGCTGCACAGCATACTGTATAACAAAATAGACCTATACAAGATTTTCTTTTTTTTACACAAAATAAATACAAAGTTATAAACAGGCACAGAGCCACCATAGAACCTATTCAACCTAGACCACTTTCAACCTCCATACCAGTAAGACTCCCTAATCCGGAGATAAGTGCCCGCCAGGTCGCATACACAAACTTTAGAAGGCAATCGTAGCCAATCAGGAGGGAATGTGGGAAATGGGACAGATCCATGTTAATGACATCACTTTAGAGATACTGTGTACTGCTTTGCGTGATTTTAGGCCAAAAAATGTATTTTGCAAAAATCAGCCTGATGGTGGCGCGAAGAGGGCCATGTGAGAATTGATGGGTGGAATGTGTGTGCAAAGTTTGGCATGGACAGGGGCAACTGTGCCGGAGATATAGGGTCGCAATTCACCCATTGTCAGCCTTCTGATTTGTCCCTGACTACCGGGGGTGGAGTTATGCAGTGGGACAAAGTCCTTTCGTTCTTTCACCGCGGTGCGGTGATGCGCGGTACGGCCGCAGCGCAGTACTGCGCAGCGTGGTCATAGCGATTTCGATAAGTATAATGAATAAGCTTCAACAACAAACGAGTTCACAGGACCAATATCAATGTAACTAAGATATTCGATTGGGTACATATATTTTAAATGGGCAGAATTACAATTAAAATACATTTTATGTTGAGGAGCGAGCCAATAGTTCCACAACTTCCTGGTCAGTGCGAGTCACCCAAGATGCACTGTTCTCTATATCTGCCTGTTTCAGAGGATTAACTCATTCTGTGCCGATCCCGAACTAGTTCGGCTTTATTTCAAAACAAAACAATATTTTTTTTGCTATTTTACTTACCCTGAGCTGCTTGTAGAGATGTGGGTGGTCCTGGCTCGTCCTACGCTTTCCAACGAGTGATTCTAGATAGTCCGACGATTTATTCCATTGAAAATGGTTTAGAATAAAGTTTAGAGCCCCCCAAAAAAACCTCAATCTATACTGTTGGCGGCGCGACGTATTCCAGTGTGCCGATCCCGAACTAGTACGGCTTTTTTAATAAAATGAATAAAATAATCCGAGGCCGCACCGAAGCCTGGCTCTAAATTTTCAATCTAGGCCGTCGACCGAAAGCCCTTTCCACCGGCCCGTAATCGGGCAACGCCGCCGCATCGCGCCGCCGAATCCAATACAAAGTCACATCTTTAGAGAGCATTTTTTCTGAACTGTGTTCTAATCTTAGCGTGAACGTTTTATTTACGGCTTAAATCGACGAATATCTATCTTCTAAATGAGCTATCAGCCTATAGCTATGTATAGTAGCTAGTAGCCTATGACATTTACATTTACAAAAAAAAAACATAAAAAGTTGAAATATGGAGATAAGAGGTTTCTGCCCGACATAGCGGGCTGACCCTCTCACTCCTCAGCTCAGAGGAGGGTCTGTCTCATAGAGTATAGTATATATAAGGTCTGTCTGGGTCATGGAAGAAGTTCCTGCGCTTCTTTTTGCCGCTCTGCGATAAGAACCCTTTGAACCGTGAATCCTCCATGATACAGGAAAAACAGTAGATATCATTTGAATATCTTCTTAAGAAAATAATTCCATAAATCCACAGAAGGTCTTCTGTTGAGAGATGAGCTCAGAGGAAGGGAAAGTATGATACGAAGAGAGAGAGAGAGAGAGAGCGCGTGCGTGCGTGCGTGCGTGCGTGCGTGCGTGCGTGCGTCTGTGTGCACACATATTGTGCACATTTGTGCGGAAACTGTGTGCGTGCAAATTCATTGCATATCTAAGAATTTATTGAAAGAATGTTGAAAAAGGCTAATGCAAACAAGCTGATTTAAATAATAATAAGGATCGTTTTTAATCAACTGTTTGTTGCAGCTATGTGCGCATGCATGTGCGTGAGCCTATTCCATTGCTGTCGAGCAGAAACCTTGTATCTCCATATATTTATTTCAACGTTTTGTGTTCTGTTGGAAAATGAATGCCCTACTCATTCATACTACAGTGTCACACAAATATAGCAAATATACAAGCTCACAGCTTGTACATTGGCTATTGTTGCTATTTTTGAGCGGTGCAAAACGCTCCCATGTTTGACTGAGTGTGTACAGTAGGTCCCTACAGTATGTATGCAATACCAACAGCTGCAATACCGCTGGGTGACCTACCTTCAAGTGGTGCTGTTGAGCAGCCTACAGGGCCATTCAAACTGAGCACTATATCTATAACCCCACACACACACACACACACACACGCACGCACGCACGCACGCACGCACATTATTATAGATGAAATGACAAATGTGTTTCCTGCCTATAAAAATTGTTTCTGAGGAAGCGGAGATGATATAGCTAATGTTTTTACGGCTATTATAAATGCAATAAGACACAGTTTGCAAAGATTGGGTGATTGTGAATGAGGGGCTTCCGCGCTGTGAGCTTGGCTGCATATCTGCTATTTTGGTGCACTGCCTGCCGCTCCAACATCTGGCCAAGTGTGTATGTTTGTCCATATGAGTACGGCAACACCAGCTGCAGCCACCCAGCCGCTGCTGTTGAGAATCCTGCACCGCTCAGTTCACACAGGTGTGACTTTTGAAAAAACGGTAAAGTGAGTGTCTGTGGGTTCTACAAATATATTTTTTTACAAAAGTAAAAGTATCAATTCTGCAAAGTAGAAATACTCTATTACAAGTAAAAGTCAGGAATTTTAAATGTACTTGAGTAAAAGTACAAAAGTATATACTTAAAGCACCAAAAGTAAAAGTACTCATTATGCAGAATGTCCCATTTCAAGTTTTCGAATGTAAAAAAAAAAAGGAAAATCTTTTGAAAGTAGCAGATCTACAAGCTCACAATGCTTTGAGTTTGTAGATCGTCTATTTTCAAATGGACAAAATGTAGGCTATATGGGTTGAAGTAGTTAATGAATGTTTTGTAATAAGAATCAACATCTACAAAGTAACTAGTAAAGTTTTCAAATAAATGTAGTGGAGTATTAAAGTACAATATTTGGATCCCAGATGTAGTGGAGTAGAAGTGAAAGTATTGGAAATTGGAAATACTCCACACCACTGTAAATATGAAATGATGAAAAGTATTAACAAGACCTATAACAACCACATTTATTGGACCCATTGGAACACAGGTTCTGTTTTTTCCATTTCCTGAGGAGTAACGGTTGTGCAGTGGTGGAAAAAGTATTCACATTTTTCACTTGAGTAAAAATACCAATACTGCAATGTAGAAGTAAAAGTAAAAGTCCAGAATTCAAAATGTACTTCAGTAAAAGTACAAAAGTATTGGCATCAAAATGTACTTGAGTACATGTAAATGTACACGCAACACATCGCGATGTGACGCGCTGTGAGATTGTAGATCGGCTATTTTCAAATAGCCAAGGTATAGAATGGGGCTAAAGTGCATTAATGTATGTTTATAATATAATGTATATCTGCAATGTGACTAGTAACTAAAGTTTTCATATAACTGTAGTGGAGTAAAAGTACAACATTTGGATCCGGGATGTAGTGGAGTAGAAGTAAAAGTACTGAAAACTGAAAACACAATACAAATACCTCAAAGCTGTACTCAAGTACAGTACTTAAGTAAATGTACTTTACACCACTACTGTCGTGGACATACAAGGTTAACACCCGACAGCGATGATACAGTCAGTATGTGCACGTGTGTGTGTGTGTGTGTGTGTGTGTGTGTGTGTGTGTGTGTGTGTGTGTGTGTGTGTGTGTGCGCGCATGCACGTGTGCGAGGCAATTTGTTTGTTTGTGGGTGTGTATGTTTTTAAATGGACTCTATGTCATTAACCCTGGATTACCCCGGCAGAGATGAGGGCCAGAGGGGTCAGGGAGTTAGCGTGCCATGCCGCCGCACCGCGCGCCCGTTGTTCCCAAGCCTGAAATTGAAACTGAATGTCTCCTTTTAATCTTTGTGAAATAAAAAGAAAGACCCTGTGGCTAAAAGGTATTTTGGGAACACACACACACACACACACACACACACACACACACACACACACACACACACACACACACACACACACACACACACACACACACACACACACACACACACACACACACACACACACACACACACACACACACACACACACACACACACACACACACACACGGATGTGTTCTAGGTATTGTGCAAGAGGGAAGTGGGTGAGTGCTCATCCAAAAGGTTTTTTAGACTTCTACAGTAAGTCGCTAAGTGAGTAAGTAGGTCGGAGTGGCTTATTGTCAGTATTGGCCAAGAACAAGGGAGTCTATCCCATTTTCAACGCAATAGACTTTTACCATTTGCATTTAATTAACCATATAAACCCTCGTGTCCTTATTCTGAGGTGAACACTCAGTTTCTACAAGCTCACAATGGCTACGGTTACATGGACACTGTAGCCGTAACTCATTCCGAACAGAGATTCGTACCCAATTGTTTACATGGAACCTGAATATATATACGTATATAAGTCTATTCTGATTCAAACGGTATATACCACCGACCACCCCTCCAAACCCGAATGAAAATTAATTCGCAATGGAAAGGAATATTCTATTCCATACTGAGGTATTTACATGCGCATTTTTATTCTGAATGAGCAGTCATCCTGAATACAAGTGGAATATACCTGCCCATGTAAATGCAGCCATGTGTCAAGCTTAGAACGCATAGCGTACATCGGCTATTTTGGGCAAAGACAATTGGTGTAGAGGGGGAAAAAGTTAGGGGCCTACTATGGGTTTAAGTGGTTTACTGTTGTGGTGAACGACAAAACAAGTGCTCTTACCACGATCTAACTGTAACATATATATATGAGGGTTGTTTGGAGACCTGTGGGAGTTTGGATGAAGGTTTTGATTGGGGGGCAGAATTTGCTTTGGTGGTGGGGGGGGGGGGGGGTAATTGACGCAGTGCTGTTGGAGAAGAGGGGGCAAAGCAGGCATGAAATTGTGCTGGGGATCAGATCTGTGTTGGAGCATACAGGAGAGCCAGGGAGAGCCGGGGGAGCCTGGCAGCCTGAGGAGGGGGGAGGGGGGGTGGCTGGATTAGAGACTGCTCCACACCGAGGTACAGTTAAGAACCAATTTTATTCTCTACTAACCCAATCAATGGAGAGGCCCTGTATCCTATTAGGAGTCTAGTGTTGGGAGAAGCTGGAGAATGACTATAGAGATGTTCCTATAGCTGCAGACAGACAGGGAAGAGCGCAGAGGACTGGAATTGAGAGGAACGAGGAATAACGACTGGAGAATATGGAAGAGTGCGAATTTAAGATCTTTTTGAAAAAGGAATTTAAAGGAGCTATAGTCAACTTTTTCATTGTAGGGCCGACACTTTGTTTACATCCTAGTCTATAGACTAGAATGTAAAGTCTGACAATGGCCAAAATGATTATTTTATCATTATTTTACGCTTTTTGTGGTCATTTTTGAATAGAAACACATATATGAAGCTTATTTTTTAATAAAATATTTTTATTTTAGCATCCGTTTTTCAAGAAAAAGTTGACTATAGCTCCTTTAACTTGATTAACCACGTCCCTGTTCTGGGCATGTCATAATAGGCAAACATTAGGTGAAAATAGGCAAATATTTGGCAAAAATATCAGATTTGGTGCAGTGGGGAAAAAGGAGGGACCCAAGAATATAGACCCCAGGGGGACCCCAGCCAATGAAGCATAGACTAGGGTTTAAGAAGTGGTTAAAGAAAAGTAATCCTAATCTGATTTCTTAAAAGTGGAATAGAGAAAGTAATAACTGGGAATTGGTCAAAGATACCCATAGGACCAGCTCAGTGGCCTAGTGGTTTGAGTGTCCGCCTTGAAACTGGGAGATCGGGGTTCAAACCCCGGTCGGGTCATACCACAGACCCAGTGCCTCCCTGCTTGGCACTCAGCATCAAGGGTTGGATTGGGGGTAAGTCCCTGCGACATACTAGCGTCATGTCCAGGGTGTACTACATCAAAAGCTGCCTCACGCTACAGAAACAGGAGATAGGCTCCTGCCCTATGGGCCTTGTGGCTCGGCTGAGTCATATGGGACTCATGGCTCGGCAAGGCTTACTTAGCCATAGGATGTTATCCACCCGTTTCCGCAAGACTTTACTGTAGCATTATCTGTGGGACACTTCCGGTTAGCAGCAGACATACTGTACAAGCTGTACGTCGCGTCGCAGATGCAACCGTTGTGAGCTTGTAGATCACACTCGGCTGCGGCGCCGGAAATGCCGCTCGCCTTCTGCCACGATGGGATGTTGGAAAGTTGTGGATACAACACAATATTTCCATTAGAACAGGTAGTAGCCATTCATTCTACACTTAAAGTTGTACCATGTAACTTTTTTTATAAAACAAATCTTAACATTGTCCTAACTGTTAAATCGCTAAAGTTTTAGAACACCCACTCCGTTATTTTCAGCTTCTGAAGCCTTCTCTTTATATGTTTTCTATGATCCTGGCCGTGGACCGGATTTCGCGCCAAAATGACGTAATCTGCATCATCTGTATACGTTGTGTATACGTTGCCCAATCACATCGCCGATCATGCACACATGGTACACTACCGGCCAATCACAGCTTATCTGCTCTGGTCTCCAGGAAGCGCCTCCGCTTGGCTACAGTGTTTACCATGGTGAAGGATTTTAACCTCTTAATCCACAAATCCTGGCCAGAAAATTACGTTCTACCATGCGTTCTACCCCTCCACGGATTACTATCGGTCGCGGTGGTTTGCGGCGCCGCTCCGGTGGTCCGCGACGACTCCGGCCGAAAAACGGCCGAAAAAAGCAATACCGCTACTGACCACTAGTTGAACTTACACAGTATAGCTTTAAAAAACTGTCATTCATTCTATTTCTCACACATCACCTCATTTGTCCTGCTCCAATCAGTCTAGCTGAGCTGATTTAGCCTAGCGCAGCTAGACAATCCACCCATGTTAAAACAAGGTGGGGATATAGTGTTGCTGCATTAGTATATAGTCCGGCCAAGCCAGGCTAGAGCTGATTGGCAGAGTCCCTTACTGCCCCAACCTGAGATTCCCGAGATATTCCCGTTGGTCCAGGCCGTCACGCCTGAGAATCCTGAGATAGTTGTTTTATTTCATTTAATCGAAATTCCATCTGGTGCCGATCTGCGGAAAGCAGTGCATCCGGTTTGCACCGGAAACAGGAAGTAAAAAAATTATAATAATAATCTCCATTGGCTCCCGTGATCAATTTGTGTTTGTTTCCTTTTCCTGCCTGCTGTCTCCATAGTAAACACTGCTAGCTACACTGCTGCTAGCTCTGGAACAGTATGATGCCGTCTTTAGTCAACAGCCACGAACCGCGGCGTACAAGTGAATCGTGCACGATAGACACACCGCAACCACGTTAAAGGGGGGACTGATCATAAATCCCGACCTCTCAATAGTCCAACCAGGTTAACATTCACCAGGTTAGCATTCATCAGCGTCGGCAGGTTAGCATTTCACCAGATTAGCATTCACCAGCGTTAGTTTTACTGAGGTTAGGGTTAAGGTTAGAATTAGGTGGTCGGGTCGGAAAAATGGGGGGTCGGAACTATGACATGGCACCGTTACACAAAAGAGTGTGGCAGTAAATGAGTTAAAAGGACTCCTCTTCTTCCTTGTCTCACTCATTCTCTCTGTTCAGGTCACCCACCACCTCCCGACACCGCACAGCAGCAGGTTGGCCCTACAGTATCTACCGGGGCTTCCTGAAGAGCCCCCTGCCTTCAGCAGGCAGGATCTGATTCTCCTCCTGCGATGGGCCCCATGCCAAAGTGTTTCAACATATCAAATACAATATAATGGAATTCATAGTTAAATACTACTGCATTCATGTCTTCATAATCTGTATTCATTTCATTCATTTTGTGCGGTGAAATCTCTTTTAATCTGAAATGATATTTATATCGTACGAGCACTGAGGTCACCGGTGCATTGGGTGCAATTCCTTCTGTGTTCCAGCGTTGGTGCAATAATATTAGTGTTTTGCAGGGTGCACAGAGGGAGCTCTGCCGTCTCTGGCAAATGTGCAGAGAGGACCTCATCAGGATTCCAAAGAGGTCTGCCTCTGAATAAGAAGGGAGAATTGGCTGTCAATCCCTAATTAATAAACTCTGCTCCTTCTCCCCCTCCCCCTACCGGACCGCTGTGTCTGATCAATAACTATTGTGTGCCGGCCCAGATAGAAGCCTTTCGGATTTATCTGCTAATATCCCGGGTGATAGCCAGTGCTAGACTGGAGATGACAGTGGCCTCAAAGCCCATTACCTTCTTATTTACTGATTTACATTCTGCAATAGCCATGGCCAGTAGCTGTCTGTTGAGCAACAAATAGAAGAAAATCCCTTCTCTCTCTTGCCCAGGACGAGTCAAGGGCAAACTGATGAGATTGTGTTTATGAATGTCTCTTCATCTCGGCTTGTTTTATGCATGTGGGTTTGTTTGTTCAGGTGTATGGCTATGTAGAGGTGCTCTGCTTCTGGAATAACCTTTAAATATATTTCACGTAATATGCTAAACACACACAGCAAGCACCTCAAAGTGGGCTATGATTAATGTACTATGGTATTTGTCTTTACCTCTGTACTCCTGTTGTTATTCTGAAATGATCTGGGTTATTGTTATTGCTGATACAATGTTGAGGAACCAAAACCAAAGTTACTCTTCTGTGTAAAATACAAACAAAGGTTAATGGACATAACAAAGTGGTGGACATACATTTCCTTGAGTTCATACTTAAGAACATTTTTCAAGTATCAAGGTTCGAGGTTCAAGGTTGTACAGGTACATAAGAGTAAAACGCAATTTAGTCATATTTGACCAGGAGTATCTATACTTTGACTCAAGTACTGGGGTTGAGTACTTTGTCCACTACTGCGTGTACAGTAGATAATTCCTCTCACTGTCTCTCTTTTCTACTATTGCAACTTGAAATCAATTCCTAGCAGCCGGGTAAGATTACAAAACAGGCAGTTAATTTCCAAATGATGATTGTTGGCCTCTTCCGCTTTCACTCAGCAGCAGAGAGTGTCTGCACCCCGTTCGCTCATCCATCAGCCAGGTTTGACACCGGGACAGGCCTCACTGTTAGCAGTGATCTACACGCAATGCTTACTATTAGCACAGGCTTGATTTATAAACATAATGTTTTTCAACTGAAATAGTTGGAAAAATGATATAATATTTGTTGTCCGGGTCAATCATAGGATGAAGTACAAGCAGGCCTTTAGATCAGTAGTTTTCCAAGCGGGGTCTGGGGACCATCGGGCAGCCGTAGCTGAGTGGGTATAGCAGGGGTGTCGCACCAAATTCTGGGACCTGGGTACAAGGATTCACTGCGGGCCTCCCATGAGTGTTCTTCATAGGGGGGAGGGGGTTTAACCCTTTTATACTGGGAACGCATTATTACTCATTATTTTGTGCTTTAACTATTGAAAAATAGCAGATATACAAGCTCACACTGCAAGCTTGTAGATCTGCTATTTTCGAAAAATCGTGAAAAGTCTTATATTTGAAAAGTCTTTATATTTCAAATCCCTCTAAGGTTTTTTGTTTCTATGTCAGTGGTGCTCAAACTTTTTCATGTGAAGGACCCCAAAATGATATGTATTTGGCCACGGACCCCCATCTCAAAATATTTAGTTCCAGGGACCCCCCCAGAAGCAAAATTTGAGTCACAAATGTTCGCTGGAAAAAATACATATATTGAAAGATTTCACACATTTTCACGACTTTTAAAAAATAACAGATCTACAAGCTCACAGCGCGGCACCGAGTGCCGCGCTGTGAGCTTGTAAATCTGCTATTTTTCAATTGCTAAAGTATAAAATAATTAAGGCCCATCCACCTTGGGCCCTAATAACTCAGTCCCACTTTTCCCCCCCTTGTGACGCCCCTGGTGAGGCAGTCTGGGAAACAGAGGGTCCCTGGTTTGCATCCTGGCCTTGATGGAAGTGTCTCTGAGCAAGACATTTAACCCCAACTGCTCCCAGAGTGCTATACTAACAGTGCTCAGTGCTAATAGAGTTATAGGATGGGTAAATGCAGAGGATACATTTCACTTGTATGTGCAAATATACAGTGACATTATATACCCCAAAGGAGTGAGGACCAAATTATTATGATGAATTATATTCCCGTTCTGAAATGATCTGGGTTATTGTTATTGCTGATACAATGTTGAGGAACCAAAACCAAAGTTACTCTTCTGTGTAAAATACAAACAAAAGTTAATGGACATAACAAAGTGGTGGACATACATTTCCTTGAGTTCATACTTAACACTTTCCATGCTACTGTTTACTGGCCTGCTCTATTCCCATGCCACCATTATAGGCTACTATTTTCACCAGTCTTTCTAGCTCTACTGAGAATTATCAAAAAGACCAAAAAAAAAATGTCACCCAGTATCTCAGTTATGGCCACAGTAAGCTCTTCATACTGTAGGTGTTATTACATCTAAAACAATTTGCTAACAATTTGCACGCGAATATGCCTACTGTATAGTGTATACCCAGTGGAGAGCTGGATCACTGTAGCCCGCAGCATGCCTCAAGTGTTCTGATAATCATTATTCATGTCGAAGTCAACAGAGGAGAACTAAACCATCCCAGCACACGAGGAGAAGGCTTTGAGGTGCGTCTTTGTTTTTTCAATCAACGTGTGGATTTTCTGCGGTGAACTTGTTGTCGTTGGCCAGCATCCTGCTGGATGAGGGAGGCTTTCCTGATGTTATCTCTCAGCTGATCAGCAGGGGATGATTAGGGAGGCTGGTCTGGGATACGACGGCGGCGGCACACTAATTCAGGGAGCGAAGGGCGGGTTACGGCACCCGGGAGAGGAGCGCGCAGCTCCAAGGATGACACGTAGGCGCTTCCTAACAATCACCTTTGTTGTGCCAATCCTCCATCTGAGACGAGCCTCGGTGGAATCCTGGTCTGCAGGGATGCGGCGTGTTTAATCTGCATCTGCTTACAAAGCCTTAAAGTCACCCCAGAGAGCTCGTCTGACTTTAGAGATAATGAATAATATGCGTATATAGGGTGAATGTGTGTAGGTGTTTAATGCCTTGCACTATGCTCAATCATTGCTAGTTAGTGGCCACTGGTTTCTGTGGAGTTACTAAAGGTAACAGGTGCAAGTGTAAACGGTACTTACAGTATAGAGGCGTTTGTTCACTTATCCACTTACGCCCTATATAATATTTCTATGTCCTATTGAATAATTACGCCTTAATTATCATAGTGCATGTACCTGCAACATGAAAAATTACAATAGGACTTCCAACTATAGCAAAAAGGAGCAAATCACCAGCAACAAATGGACACGGGTAGGTAGACAGACAGATTTCCATACAGTATATGGGCACAAAAGGGGCACAGACAGACGGGTACAGCGGGTACTCTGATAAAGCCTCCGACTCTATGACTCAGACATATCGGCCAAATTGGCGGTGCGACGTAGGTGTGACCCGAACTCTAATTGTGAGGGCCGTGGCCTGAGACTCTAGTATTATAAATAGTCTATTTTCAAGATGAAATGTTCAGTTGTGAACAGCAACATTCACATCTTGAAATGTATTTCAGTTCGCACACAGTCTCAGTTTGATGGCTAAATGACTTATTAGTCAAGTCAATATTTGATTCAATTGCAATGACCGCCTGTCAGGGTTGGTAATTGATTACTTTCTTATTTTAACAGTCAATTTCTCAGCAACTGGTGCTGCTTCCTCATAAACTAGGACTCGGAGGTGTAATTTGGTCAACACTCTGTTCAGGTTTACCCTAATGATTTATCGGGTAAATTCTTTCACCACTTAATTAGTATTCAAATACAAAAAGGTACTTAATTTTAAGGCAATTACGGTGTGATTGGCTGGCCCTCCGGACAAAGCTCCTTGCTCTCTGCTCTGGTAAATCCTGCATGAATGGCTGCAGACTCATGAAGGCTCAAATTTGTGCCAGTGTGTATGTGAGCGTGTATGTGTGTATGTGTGTGTGTGTGTGTGTGTGTGTGTGTGTGTGTGTGTGTGTGTGTGTGTGTGTGTGTGTGTGTGTGTGTGCGTATGTGTGTGTGTGCGGGCATCTACTGTAAGATTAGCCGTGCACAATGTGTGTGTGTGTCGTCGTCTTCAAGTGAACGCAAGGTTCCATGTGTATCACGTTTTCACGCTTGTTTCATATTATCTCAGAGAAGCAGGCGGCATCTCTTGTAAAAAGCCAGCCTCTAAATTAAACGAAACAATGGGATACAAGCTGCTCAATCAATAATATTAAAACGCGCGCGCGCACACACACACACACACACACACACACACACACACACACACACACACACACACACACACACACACACAAAGACAATGGAGATGTATAACAGTAAGGCCTGCAGAGGATCCAGGGTTCATGGCCTTCTTGTAGTGGAAGGAGATAAACAGGAAGTGCTTTCTGCAGCAGTTATAACTCCTTTATCCCCCCCCCCCTCTCCCTCTCCCTCTCCCTCTCCCCCTCTCTCTCTCCCCCTCTCTCTCTGTACTATCTGCCAAGATGTACAGTATGGTACACATGCTGTAAACCGCCTTGAGATTTCCAAAGTTAATTACAGCCTCAAATTAAGTGCATGACAAGAGCTGGTAGAAGACCAGTGAAGACGGTTTAATCCCCTCTTCTTTCCCCTGTGCTCTCGTCCAGGGGCGTCACAAGAGGGGGAAAGTGGGACTGAGTTAGGGCCCAAGGTGGAGGGGCCTTAATTATTTTATACTTTAGCTATTGAAAAATAGATATACAAGCTCACAGCACGGCACCGATTTTGAAAAGTTGTGAAAATGTGTGCAAATCTTTGAATATATGTATTTTAAAGCGGACATTTGTAACTCAAATCTTCGCTTCTGGTGGGGGGGGGGGGGGGTCCCTGGAACTAAATATTTTGAGATGGGGGTCCGTGGTCAAATACATATCATTTTGGGGGTCCTTCACATGAAAAGGTTTGAGCATCACTGACATAGACACATAGGTTTTTCAAAAAACCTTAGAAGGATTTGAAATATTCTTGCACAAATTTTCACGATTTTTAAAAAATAGGTGCCGCGCTGTGAACTGGTAGATCTGCTATTTTTCAATAGTTAAAGCACAAAATAAAGCGTAATGATGCGTTCCCAGTCTAAATGAGTTAAACCCCCTCTCCCCCTATGAAGAACATTCATGGGAGGCAGGGAATCCTTGTACCCGGGGCCCAGAATTTGGTGCGACACCCATGCTCTCCCTCTCCTCCCCAGCAGCACCTCAAACGGCTCCACCTCAGCCAAAATGTTAAGCAAATCAAATAAATAAAAATCACAGCCGCTGGAGCCAATCAACGTGTGGCCGGGGTTTACACGGTTTCCACCCCAACCCTCCACCCCCTCAACCCCCGCACTCGTTTACTTGTGTGTTACTGAAAGGAAAGTGATGCATGATTTAATTGAACCGAGTCCCTTTTTGCAGCCAGTTTAAGGGGGTAAATTTGATTGCGGTTTTAATTAAAAAAAACATTGCTCGTCCCAACCCCTTTCATTGGCGCTAAGGATTACAATTATGAGCACAATGCAGCGGCAGCCGTGTGGTGATTTATGGTGGGTTTTGTGCTCAAGTGGGAGACGTTCAGTGGGGCCTTGAAGATTCTACTGCCATTCACAAGCCTTATGTGGCCCACAGTGGTGTAAAGTAGCTAAGTATATTCACTTGAGTACTGTACTTGAGTACAATGTTGAAGTATTTGTACTTTACTGGAGTATATGTCCAATTTTTGATACTTTTACTTCTCCACTACTTCTCGGATCTAACTATTTTAACAAGCAAACTGTGCACAGGGATCTCCATATATGGGCATAAAAGATATGTGTTCCCCCTGGCATCACAGGGATCTCTCTAACAGGACATCATATTGATGACATCAGGGAACTCCATATAAATTATGGGCATAAAAGGTGTAATTGTCGGTGACACTTGGTTATTTTAACTTCAAGTTTGCTTTATTTTGAAGTTATTCTGTCATTTAGGTTGTTTATTTTCAGGGTTTGAGTTATGTGGGGGCCAGTGGGGGCTTAGCCCCCATAGTTAAAGTCTGGGACCCCATAGTCAACAACCCCCGTGGGGTCTCTTTTTTTCTAAGTGTGCTTTTTCGTTTTTTTTTTCGTTTTTTTTTTTTTTTTTTATGTTCCATTGGAAGAATTTATATTATTTATGTTAACTATATATACTAAATAAACATGTTTTCAGTTTAGCAAAAATACAGTTATTAATTAAGTTCTGTGAAAATGGCTGCATTTCACCTCTAAACCACCATGTGTCGCCCTGCTCGCCCATGATCGCTCTCTCGCTCTACTGCTACTAACCCATGTGGGGTAGAAGAAGATTGTATTTGATCAGATACAAAGAAGTAAATATCATGGCATTACATTTATATTGGAGGTGAGTGAGAAAAGGAACAAATATTGATTAAACTTAAAACTTAAAAGTAAGACTGAACAATGACATCACACCGTTTAATCCTACTATTAATTTTATTATTATAAATCAGGCGCATTTAATGTGGGGTGTGAGTCTTCCTTTACCGTCCGGGTTATAACACACTCGCTGCAATGGTTCCTACTTCCTACCTTTCCCCTAACCTCGCCTACCAGGCTTTCTTTCCCCCATGGCCTGGGCATGGGCGGGGTAAGCTAGGAACCACTGCATCGAGTGTCTGTTCTAGCCACGGCCCGGACGGCAAAGGAAGGCGGACACTCGGACAGCAACAAACAACCAAACAACGCTGTCTTGTGAGCAAGACTGTAGCCTGTGCCCGTGAGATTGTTTTTTTTAGTAAATAAATATGAACCCGACCCGCCTTGTTTTGGCTGGATGGCTCAGAGCTCAGATGGAGGAATTGGGAACTGGAGGCTGAGCAATAATGGTGAGTTAATATGAACAGAAAAGACTGCCTGGAGTTGTCAACATAGCCAATGTGAAGCCCCAAAGACACCCGAATTAATATTGTGAAAGGAAAAATATGATTTAATATAGGAAAATACCTGTTTTAGCCGACTTTATATCCGCGAAATACCCGATTTAATATGATTAAATATAGGAAAGTACCCGTTTTAGCCGACTTTATATCCGCGAATTACCCGATAGGGCCCCCATAGCTCTGGGAGTATAACTCGAACACTGTTTATTTTGGTTTACTTTATTTGATATTTCCTGTTTGATTTTGGCACTTCCTGTCACCTTACTATATAGTCGACGCCTGCTAGCCTCAGTTAGATTCACCCAAAAAGAATGCAGACAGAGTGAGACAGGTGGAGGGACACAGCATGTGAATTGGAAGCAACACGACAAGGTATTAAAGTTTGTTTGTAGGCCTATGCATTGAACATTCATGCTCCTTGTTGAAGTGATGTTAAAGTTGACCGAAATGGTTTGTCCCCAGTGCCTGCTGGTTCCATTGCTGTGTCCAATTGTTTGGTGAACCCCATATATCCAAGGTGGCTTTGTTCAGCCTAGCGCCCCTGGTTAGCGGATTAAGGTACAGGATGCTTCTTTGTTTGTTTTTGAGGGTTTTGATTTCTTTTGCGATATAATTCTTTGTATTTGTTTGGCTTTTGTTTTGGTGCCTTGTTTGCTTTGGTATTTGGTTGCAATTTAAATTGATTAGTTTATTTGTTTTTGATTAGTTTATTTGTTTTGCTATTTAAGATGAGTTCTGAAAACACTGCATTGTAATGGAATTATTTTATTGTCTAATTGAAATAAGTAATTGAATCACTGCATTATAATTTGGCCTTTTATTGTTGAAATGAATAAGTAACTTGAAATGAATTGAATTATTGAGGTTATGATTTGAAATGCATTGATTTTATTGTTTGATGTGAAACTGTGAAATGATATTTGTAATATTTATTGTACTTATTTTTATCTTTCATAGTTTTCACGGTGTTTGGCGGACGCTTCAAATGTGCAAGAAGTGACAATAAAAAACACCCGTTGAGACAATCCAGCTTGTATTCATTCACAAACCGAGGGCAGCTACAAAGGGATTCTGTTAGTGTGACATCACAGTGAAGCCAGAGCGGCAAACCCATTCTGTTAAGAGTGGTTCCCCTGACATCACAGTGACATCAGAGCATGATGTCAGAGCGGCAAACCCATATACCATAACAACAGTGATGTCATTACGTGCGCATCCTGCATCAAAAACTCATTCAAGTCGCCCGGGGACTCATTCATGTCATGGTCCTGGGGTCCCAGGGATGCGCCTCCATTGGAGTCCATGTTAAAATCATTTACTTCTTCTACTTAAGTTGCTATATTAGTTTAGATAGTTTAATTCGTTTTTTAATGTATTGTGTAAGATAAACACTGTAAAGATTTATTATCAGTTAAACCTGGAACAGCTAAAAACTATTTTCACTAGTGGTTCTCAAAGTGGGGTCCTGGGTCCTTGAGGGAGTTCCAGGGGGTCCCCAGATAAATGATAGTTAGGAACCAAATAGAACTTTATGGGTCTGTAACTCGGTGAACAAATGGAACCAAATGGACCTGTTCCATTTGTACTCTAGTATTTTAACATTTAATATAAATTGGGGTCCCAGTGATATAAATATAATTAAATGGGTGTCTGTAGCCTAGTGTATTTAGAAATCCTAGTTCTAAGTTCAAACATTAGCCAAATTGTAAAATAAATATAAGAAATAGGCAAACATTTTGAAAATAGCCGATCTACAAGCTCACAGCGCTCGAAAACATTGTATTGAGGACTCATACAACTTTTCTGGGACCCATTTGAATGACCACCTGTGGGTCCCGGGACCCATTACATTGAAAACCTAGTAACATCACTGTAACAATGCAATTCCAATGGAGAAAGCTGTGTGTTGTACACCCGGATAAGCAATGCCAAGGCCAATCAGGCCAATAAGGGCAAGCCACAAAATACCCGTATTGGGTATATACGTGTGTCACAAAGAATTTGTGCAATTTATGCACGTAAGCAACAGGTTGGGAAAATGTCTCTGATGAATATAGTGTTATGAATATATCTATCAGGAGGTTTTGTGCATTCTTCTTCTAGGAGACTAATGGAATTTTGGTGATTTTTCACCTGGCGCAGTTTGTTTACTTGGAATGGAAAAATGACAGATTAGATTTGCCTTCAATCACCAACTGTGTTATGAGCACCTCTTCCCCTGCTATCTGACTCCTCAGTTCTCCAATTAGAATAGCAGAGATAAGAAGGGAACAAACCAGTCATGCCGGGTGGAAAATAATTAAGTACATGACTGTATTCAAGCACTGTACTCAAGTACAATTTTGAGTTTTTACTTTACTGGAGTATTTCCAATTGTCAGTACTTTTACTTCTACTCCTCTACACTACACCTCAGAGGTAATTATTATTATACGTTTTACTCCACCACAATCATTAGAAAACTTTAGTTAATAGCTACTTTGTATACTTTGATTATTACAGCACATACACACATGAAAAACCCCATACTCTGGCTATTCAAATATAGCAGATCTACAAGTGAAGCTTGTAAGCTTGTAGATATCTCAAAAGCTTTTTCAAATAACGTACATGTTATATAGGCCTACATTGGAAAACTTGTGAAATGGGACAATCTGCACAAATTAGAACTTATACTTTTGGTACTTCAAGGATGTTTTGAAGCCAATAGGTTTTGCCTTTAGACTCAAGTAGTACTTGAGTATTTCTTGTCTGTCTGTGGGCTTTATACATATTTTTAACACAGAATAACTATGATTGGATCCATTTGGAACACAGATTATCTTTCCATTTCCTGCAAAGTAACAGTTTTGAGGCATACGCTGCCTCTAACCAACAACAACAACCATATAATATAATCAAATGGCGGATATGAAGGGGATGAGTGGGGCAGACTGCAGCAGGACAATATGTGGTATTTTATTCACTTGTCTTGATTCCAATACCGACTTGTTTACGTCTCTGTTTGATCACCTATTGTATACGAGTCATTACAAAAATAAAGACAGAATGGCTTAAAGCCGCTCCAACCATCTTATTGTGCCTTGGTTTTCTGCTTCTGGTGCATAGACATGGTTCAAAGGAAAGAAAAACAACTCAGTTCTTTTTAGGCGAGCAATTCTTTTTCCTTGTCCTCTAAACAAAGTATTTATTATGTCAAACAGGAACACAGCGACCTTTTCAACAGGCTGGATATTTACATAAACTGGACATAAAAAGACCCACCTGTGACAACATCAAATTTGATGCTCAACAGATGACACTGAAGTGGTGACCTATCTCTCCACACACACACACACACACACACACACACACACACACACACACACACACACACACACACACACACACACACACACACACACACACACACACACACACACACACACACACACACACACACACACACACACACACACACACACACACACCTTAGTAAAAATATGGAGATATTAAGAGGTGTCTTTCCGACAGCAACACAGTTCTACTATACATGTGGGGACATTTGCATGGTGCATGCACCTCACAAATATAGTAATACAATCACACACACACACACAGGCCGGCAGAGGACAAGGCGGACGCCAGACTGTGTCCCTCTCCCCTTTAAGCAGTAAACGAGCAGGGCTGGTTGTGGATCAGCTCCTCCTGGTCAAATGGGTTGTGTCAGCGCACAGAGAAGCCATCATCATGCTGCTTAGTTTAGACTGCATACCGCTCTGCTGTGAGACGCAAGCTAATGCCTTCCAACCAAAGTGTTGCCATGTCTGCTTGTCATAGGCAAGGCTTTGGGCTTGTTTCTTCTGTAAAGTCGTTTGTAAATATTGGTATAGTGTTGGGGGGGGGGGCTTGTTTTTAAAGTGTAGTTGCTTTGGGCTTGCTTCTAAATCTTGTTTAAACCAGTGATTTTTTTCGGTGTGTCTCCCGTAGTGGGCAGATTTAATAGATCACAAGCCGACTTGCTTCCAATGTACGGTGGTTGACGAGAACGCCCATGTTAATAGTCCTCTGTCTGAAAGGCGCTTAACCCTCCCAGTGTGTCATAATCATAATGGATAAAAGACTTATCAACGTTTCTCCATTTGAAAAAAATCGAATACAAAGTTAGAGGCTATGTGAATACATTCTACAAAACCTGGGACCCATTTCTTTTGTACAATATTTCCAGAGCCACTTCATTCTACTCCGGTACCAACATTATTATTACGTTGAAGCTTCGCTTCCTATTTGCTGTTCACCAATTTATTTTACTACCCCAGGCCAGGGCATGGGTGGTTAACTGTGAGGGTTTGTTTGTTTGTTTTCATATTGACCCCAACACATACATACAGTATGTACATAAGTTCTCTCTCTCACACACATACACATAAACACACTCATGACTTTCACGCTACATTTCAAATATAAATATAAATAGTGTACATTTGACTCCACTGCATTTCCACGAAAGATGAGGAGTGTGCAGGCCTAAGGACTCAATCTTAGACAAATATGTATATATAAATGAATCAAACACTATTATGCCCCACTTCTGCCACAGCAGAAGATGGAGAGTGCTGGAGATCCCTGACTGCCCAAGCATCCACTACGACACCCCTACTGCCCCCTGGAGGCCACGGGGTGAGTGAGTGAGTGAGTGAGTGAGTGAGTGAGCACCCCACTTCAAACATTGTGGAAAATAGACGATCTACAAGCTCACAACTCGGAAACATTCCAAATTTCAATACAGCAATGCACTTTTGAATACTTGAGTAATGAGTATTTACTTCAGTATATACATTGTCCAACACTTGCACATACACAGTCTGTCTGTCTGTCTGTCTGTCTGTCTGTCTGTCTGTCTGTCTGTCTGTCTGTCTGTCTGTCTGTCTGTCTCTCTCTCTGGTTCTGTCTGTCTGTCTCTCTCTGGTTCTGTCTGTCTGTCTCTCTCTGGTTCTGTCTGTCTGTCTCTCTCTGGTTCTGTCTGTCTGTCTCTCTCTGGTTCTGTCTGTCTGTCTCTCTCAGTGATACAGCACAGGGCCCCGGTGACCATGGTAGTTTAATGGCATTACTGATGAGGTCAAAGAGAGTGGGTTGCCAGGTTAATTGGGAGCTTCTCCGCAAATCTCAGGTTGAATTATGATTACAAATTCTCTGAATGTTCACACCCCCCCCCCCCCCTCCTCCCCAAAAAGGCAGGGTAAAAAAGGATGGAGGATAAATATAGCTTCCAGCGGAGCTGAATGGGAACACGGTGCTGCCGCTGTCAAGACAGTAGGAATGTTCCCCGGAGGACGGTCTCTCTTGCAGAATTAGGTTATGATAGCGTGCCAGATAGCGGAAGGGCCAATTATCACATCTGTCCCAGTCCTGCAGGACTACAGACACCGATAAGATGCTCCTGACTCTTCCGTTCTGTCTGTTGTCACTGAGAACGACGTGATACGGCCGTTTACAATTACATTTAAGAGCACTTTTAAATGTACACCACCGTGTCAACCAAGATTCTTTCTTAATAAGAAACCACATTTATCCCGCCGGGGACGCTGTTGGCGCTGGGGGCGTGTTCTCTCCTCCGCGTCATCAGTGCCCATCAGGGGCGTCACAAGGGGTAGGAAAGTGGGACTGAGTTACCAGGGCCCAAGGTGGAGGGGCCCTAGTAACTTTAGCTATTGAAAAATAGCAGATATACAAGCTCACAGCGGCACCGAGTGCCGCGCTGCGAGCTTTTAGATCTGCTATTTTTGAAAAGTCGTGAAAATGTGCGCAAATCTTTGAATATATGTATTTTTTAAGTGAACATTTGTAACTCAAATTTTGCTTCTTGGGGGTCCCTGGAACTAAATATTTTGAGATGGGGGGGGGGGGGGGGGGGGGGTCCTTCACATGAAAAAGTTTGAGCATCACTGACATGGTTTCTTGGCACACATTTTCATGATTTTTCAAAAATAGCAGATCTACAAGCTCGCAGCGCGGCACTCGGTGCCGCGCTGTGAGCTTGTATATCTGCTATTTTTCAATAGTTAACATTCATGGGGGGCCCACAGTGAATCCTTGTACCCAGGGCCCAGAATTTGGTGTGACGCCCCTGGTGCCCATACCCTAGGTGGGGTTGGTGAAAGGGCCTTTCTGTGAGGAGTTTGCATGTTCTCCCCCGTATCCCCTAGGGTAGGTACCCTCACAAAAACATGCAGTAATCCTAGTCTCTATACTGCCTCCCCTGCATGGTCAACCAGGGGCCAGGGCACCTGATGGAGGGGAAAGGAACTGAGCTGAAGCCATAGCTTATTTTGCCTACCCTTTCACAAAAACAAAACCGCTAAGTGTGCGACACCAGCGCACTTCTAAGTATATCAGCGTTTAGACACACACTACTGTACACACACGGTTTGAATTACCATACTGGTGAGGACACATTGCCATTTTTAACCCCAACTCTAAAACCTGACTTATGCCTCATTCACACTACAGATATATAGTTGAACGTTTTGCTTGGTAATTCAATGTAATCTCAATGGAAACCAGCTTTAAAGCTTTCAAAGCTTCGTTCTGAGCGTCTCCTGTATCTTTAAAGCTGGTTTCCATTGAGATTACATTGAATTACCAAGCTAAACGTTCAACTATCTGTAGTGTGAATGAGGCATAACACTTGGTTGAGTGACACAAGCGCGCAACTAAAATGATAAACCAGGCATAATCCCCACCCCAACTCCTAATAGTCAGGAGATATCTTCAGAAATAGTGTCAAATCCTGGAATAAATTCCTTACCAAAAAATGTCTTCACCAATGTGTTTGTAAAGGTGTCTAGTAACACATCTCACAAAGACTGAAATTCAGTTTCCCTAGGAGAATCCTTGACAGCAGCTGAAAGTTGGGGTACCATCAACTCAACTATACAGGAAAAAATACACTAAAATAAATATGTTTATTATAAGTAGCATGTGAGGGGTCAAACTTGGGATTTTTCATGATTCTGAATCCATTGCAAGCATTTGTGTTGCACGAAAAACATTCCTTGGGTTAAAAATCCCCCACAAAACTATGGTTTAGTCATCACTTTTCACAGTTTTGTAGGAGCCATTTTTAGCCATGCAGAGGAATGTTTTTCGTGCTCACATGCCCTCAAAACAAATTTATTTTGGTGTTTTTTCCTGCATAGTTAAGTTAATGGGACCCCAACTTTCAGCAGCTGTTAACGGATTCTCCTAGGCCTAGGGAAACTGAATTTCAGTCTTTGTGAGAAATGGGCACCTTTACAAACACATTGGTGAAGAAATGTTTTGGTAAGGGATTTATTCCAGGACTTTTTAAGATATTCCCTGACTATAACCTCTAAAATACCTGTAATAAATAATGTATATGTCTATTTCTCAAATCCCACGATACTTGTGGAGACATTTGGCCTTCACAAGTAATACACAAAACGCCAAAGCAAAGTTGAAGCGAGAGAGGCGAGAGAGGTGTAATTTCAATGAAAAATGTTATTGCTGTCATAAATAATAAATAAAAACATTCTTGTACAAAATGTATCTTGTACCATATTTCAACTTTTTATGTTTTGTCTTACATTTATGTCCAGTGACAATATGCAAATGTGAGATCTTTTCCATAGATCATGCACAGCTGAAGCCACTGCAGCCGCTTCCATCCATATGAATGTCCGGCCTGGCGGTCAGCGGCTGGCCGTGCCCTCAGACTGTCTGGGAGACTTCAGACAGCCAGTGTCTGCTGCATCATGTCCTGGCGGACACCTTATCTGTGAGCGCTGCATGTGTTTGCGTAACGCTGTTAACTGGCTTCATCCACTTCCTGCCAAACCGCAGTTCACTCTGTCTGTCTGTCTGTCTGTCTGTCTGGAGCCAACACACGCACAGGGGACTGCCTAACCCAGTAGTTCTCAACCTTTTTCATGTCAAGGACCCCCAAATTGTACATTTATTTGGTCCCTGACCCACCTTCTGAAAAGATTTTTTATACTTTTCAAAAACCTTCAAAAATAGCAGATATACATGCTCGCAGCACGGCACAAACTGATGTGCTGTGAGCTTGTAGATCTGCTATTTTTGAATATGCTAAGTTGCCAATATATAAATGTATAAAGTGGTTAAAATGATTGTGATGCTATATTAACTACTTTTGCTGTTGGGACCCCCTTTAACTCCCTCAAGGACCCCTGGGGGGGCCCAGACCCCACTTTGAGAACCAATGGCCTAACTGACAGAGCGGTGGACAAAATATATTGTCGCTGTCGGGTAGAAACCTTGTATGTCCAAAAGCGTTCCTTTTATTACGATTATTTTTGTGAAATTATGAAACTAGCTGAATACAATTTGCTAATTTTGCTTGAAAAAACATAAGAGTTGAAATATGGGGATACAAAGTTTCTGCCCAAAAGCGACGATATACATAAGTGTTCAAAAGTAGAAAGTGGGTAGTAATGCGCATTGTATGCGCATTGTACCCTGTCCGTCCGGCGTCCATGCCTGTGTGCGTGTCCGTCTGTCTGAGTGCAGATACTCTCCGGCACTATTGGGCCAATCGCAGCGAAACTGTGCATGCACACTTCCACCTGGAGGCCAATTTATGCAAAACCTCTTTTTATATTAGGCCTACTCCTTCAGATTGTAGCCAAATTTCACGCAAATTGGTGCACAATACACACCAGTAAGACGCCTCAGGGCGACCTCGCCCTAAAGGGCAAGGTCAAATAAACACTGCCTCCGATTGCCTCCCCCTAGAACCAGGAACACAATGCCACCCTTTTAACATTGTCTTGTGAAGGCGCACATCGGTACACATTACAGTCATGTGATCAAGACGGACCGATTTTCATGTTCCATCCTGATTGGCCAATTTTGAACATTGCTGGCCCACACTAACCTACCTACTGGAGACTCGTTCTTTTTATTTTATTTTTTATTTACAATGGCTTCTGCATGCATCTTTCCAGCAATATAAAGCCTGCCATTTCTGTTAACTTGGATTCCTAATCAGTGTTGGGCAATATTACTTAGGAGAGTAATCGTTACTTATTACTTATTACTCCTTGGAAAAAGTAATAATATTATATTACTTATTACTTGGAATCAAGAGTAATATGTAATATATTAAGTTATATTACTTTTTTTTCCCCCCTGCAAAATCTGTTTAGCCAGCTCCTTTTAGAACTGAATCCAATGTATTGGAGCAATAAGAGTCTCTGGGATGCGATTAAAGAAATTATAATTGCAGGCTTTGTAATTAATTAATCTTAATTAATCACATTTTAATCACACATCAATATATGACCTGGGAACAGTTTACTTTTTTTAATGGATTTTGGTATAGGCCTACAAGCGAATCAATTAATAATTAAGACTATAACCCAACAAAACATTGCTTATTTTTTATTACATTTAAAACTCTCAGCTCTGTTGAAGACCCCTGCCTATAATATCCTTAAATAATAGGCTACATATTTTCTTTTCTGCCTAAAAGGTGTAGGCTATTTTAGACGTGAGGTGCAGTGGCTCTGGGTGTTCCCACTAAGGAAAGTAGGCTTTCAACTCCCTGAGGGTGCTGAGGCCTGCTTTGCACCCTCATTTTGGCCAGGGAGCACCCCCACCTCAGTAATTCCCGAAATTTACATTATAATACAGTAGATCAGCATTGGCTGGCCACAACCGGTTTGGCACACACTCCCATTGGTATGCAAATTTAGCCTTTTGTTTTCACCTGGCCGATTTGAGTTGGGTATCCTTCACTTAAAGCATAGCACCCTCAGCCATAGCACCCTCAGCCATTGTGGGCTGCCGCCGGCCCTGACATGACAGACAGTGGAGGCTACGCTAACTGGCTAACCGCAGCAACTCAGTCCGCAGTGGTCCACGGTGGTCCCGCTGAGCTCCGCGGACGGTCCGCGGCGGACCCCCGCGGCGGACCCCTCCGCGGCGGACCCCGCGGCGGACCCCTCCGCGGCCGAGAGGAGTGCTTGTAGATTGTAAACGTCCCATCCATGTAAGCGCATCGCACGTTGTATATGCTCTCTCTGTGACTGTGACAGGCAACGCAGCGGTGACACTGGTCCATGCACTGGTCTCATGACATAAGCAACGTCATAACTGTGCGCGCTGCGCAAATGACTGATCTACAAGCTACATCGCATCTCTGTAGATGTATGTTGATATCTTGTAGATCTGTTCTTTTTCTGCAATCGGCTAAAATGGCTAGTAACGGAGTAACGAGGCTTTTTTTTCGCGGAGTAAAGCGTTATATATTACCATTTTTTTTAGAGTAATACCTTACACTACTCGTTACTGGAAAAAGTAATAATATTACAGTAATATATTATTAGTAATTCGTTACTGCCCAACACTGTTCCTAATCGATGAACACTAGGCGGGTTTCAGAACTGTTCACAGCCCTCCTCTGTCACACAGACCAAGTAGACAGAAATGGTACCATATTATCCTGAGTAAGTATTAGTGAGGACCAATTACAGTAAATGAAGACAGGTTGAAAATCTATGAAGTTGTCCTTTAATTGTCTCCACCAGCCGAAGGCTGAGGGAGAGTATGTTTTCCCCTCCGTCCGTCCGTCCGTCCGTCCGTCCGTCCGTCCGTGCGTCCGTGCATGCGTCCGTGCGTGCGTCCTCGCAGTTTGTGAACAGCTAATCTCAGTCACCGTTGGCCCGATCGCTGCCAAACTGAGCACACACACTCCCTGGATGCCAATCTAGAACCTCTGCCCCACATTTTTCAAATCAGCCTCATGGTGGCGCTATAACAGGCCGATTTGTGTGGCCTGCTTGTTACCAGCTAATCTCCGGCGCCGTTGGCCCGATCGCTGCCAAACTGAGCACACACACTCCCTGGATGCTAATTCAGAACCTCTGCCCCACATTTTTTAAATCAGCCTCATGGTGGCGCTATAACAGGCCGATTTGTGTGGCCTGGTGGAGACCTGTGCTCGGAAGAGCACTGCTTCTAGTTCACAATATATTTTTATAAGTGTAAATGTAGTAAGTCGAGTCAAAGGTACATTTGAAATCTAGCGTATAGAAAAAGGAAAATACTGACTGTCCACCACTGCCGCCAACAGAGTGGACAGCAGGACAGCTAGGGAACTCAGAGCGATGATGAATAACTTTCCAGCCTTATTGTGCCGTGCCCTGATGCTGGTTTTATGTGGGTAGTATTGGCAGGCAGGCGTTCAAAGCATTTAAACTAATCAAAATATTTTCATGGACTGGTAAGAAACAGAGAAACCAATTCAGATCTCAGCAGTTCTCCATTTTCTCTCTCTCTCGCTGGCGCTCACATGCAAACACAAACACTAACACATGCACATGCTCGCACTTGAACATTCAGACCATACGGTAGCATATCGTCACTGTCGGGCAGAAACCTCGTATCTCCAAGTTTCAAATTTGTACTTTTTTCACCAAGTAAAGCCCTGCTTCACCATACAAGGCTGTCGCACAAAAGTAGTGAAAAAAGCCGATCTACAAGCACACAACGCCTTGCGGTGCGAGGCGTTGTGTGCTTGTAGATCTGCTGTTTTCACTAGTTTAATTCATTTTTAAAATAAATACAAAACAAACGGTATACACAGGAAACGAAAGGTTTCCACCCGACAACGACGACATACACAAGACATGAGCTTCAGAACTAAATGCCCCCCTCCTTCTCTCCACCCACACTTCCCTCAATGCAGAGATAGCAGCACATGTATAATTGCATTGTGCAATAGTGCGCACCTTAGAGGAAATAATTACCAGCATAAAAAGAGCAATTACTAACCTGGCAGAGAGCAGTGGTGGATTTTAATAGTTCTGCCAGTAACGTCTGCTGCCATGCTGCTCTTTGTTTGTTTGACTAATGGTTCCTTTTGAGGGATAAACACGCCATATTCACTAATACCAAAAAAGTGGTTTGTTTTGCACACAGACACACAGCACTGAGCCTTAAAACATATGGCCAGCAAGACAAACGATAATTGACATAACGTTGAGAGAGAAGAGAAACAGAGCTGAAGACTGATATGCACGTCGTATGTCATCATGTGTAACCCAACATCAAAGACCTCTGTAAGAATTGACTTGAGAGAAAAGGCCCTACTTTAGTTCAATAGTTAATATCTATTTTTGATTAGCTCGTGTGTCATTTCGATCCATTTCAGGGCTCGTGAATAAACGCGTGCCAAATTGGATGTCAGCACGGCCGGGTTATTCATTTCCATCTTAAACATCATTATGGAGAGAATCACTTAAACGTTATGGACGCCAGAACGAGTGCCTTGGTCATTTGCATGACAAGCGGTTGGTTCTGTGCTCTTTTGTCACGAGAGAATACAAGAAGATTCATTAAGGTGCACACACTGTTACGATGAAGAAGAAAAAAAGGCTGAAAACTACAGCCAAGTTAGATTTCTTTTTTTTTTCTTCCTCCAAATCCAGCAAATCATTCTGTCAGAGAATTAATCACAATGTGTTCCCTGACTCCTTTACAGATTATGGCCATCTATCAAAGCCTTTGTTCATCCTGCTCACTAGACTACAGTATGACTTCAACTCACCACTACTGTCTCTGAGCAGCACATACTACATTCTGAGCAGTAACTAAAGTACATTTACTTGAGTACTGTACTAAAGTGCATTTCTTTTGAGTATCTGTAGGTTACTTGAGTACAAGTAACATACTAATGTAAAAGCAACCAATACCATCCAATATTTAAAGGTATAGTTCACCCCTTTTTTCTATTGATTACTCATCCCATGTAGAATTGAATTCATGGATATGTTTTTTAGTTTTTGTCGCATTCCTAAGCCAATAATTTAATGAACAGTAGTGGTTCAAAGAGTCTACTTTGTTCCCTATGGAAACACAAAGAATCTCCTCAAAGTATTGGCTTAGGAATGGGACAAAAACAAACTAGAAATGACAAAGGTCACTATATAATCAGGTTGCAATTGTCGTTTTCTTTAGCATAACAAAGAATAATAAATTACACCAACGTACTGGTACTGGCAACGTACAAAGTTCAAACAACGTCTATATATTATTCTATATATCTATATATTATTAGTATATATGAAAGTCACACAGACTCACACTCTGTGCTTCAATCATGACAGAGCATATTTAAAAATATGCCGTTGACAGAGAGTGCTGTTCCGAATACACCTCGGAACAGCGCTCCGCCCCCTCGGACTATCGAGATTTTCCTGTGCCGATATTTTTAAATAGGCTCTGTCATGGTCAATTGACCAAACATATGACGTTCAAACAACTAAATACTATCCTAATATGTTAAAAGTAAAGTCTGTGCTGTGCCACAAAAAAGAAGTTTGAGAGTGTTTAAGAAAGTAAAGAATATACAGCACTGAAAACAACAATGGTCGACCGTTCGGCTCTATTCGTTTCCATTTGGAAAGCCTCGTTCTTGCTGATGACGCGCTGATGACTAGCACGGTAGCACCAGTCACTAGTCTGAATGGATTATGCCTACAATACAGCACTGGGCAAGTGCGCCTCCGGTAGCCATGGTGACGTGTAGACATTTGTGAACGCTTTTTTAACTAGGAGCTCGGTCTCTTTATAGAATCATGTTTGACAACCTGATAAATAAATATCCATTCATTCAAGTCTCCATGGGGTGAGTGATCGATAGAACATTTTTCATTTTGGGGGTGAACTATCCCTTTAAGGCATACATGGGCAACTGGCGGCCCGGGGTCCACATGCGGCCCCAACCTTCTCTTGACGCGGCCCGTAGGTTAATATCGGAATACTGATATTATTGATTTCAGCAATTACAATTCCAAACATGCAGACATGACCCAGTCTTCAGTCTATATTAGTCTTTTTTATGTCCAATGTATTTGTATTTAAGTTCATAAAGTTAACATAAGTATATAACTAAATGCATTGGAAATTAAATCAAAATGTTACATTTCAGGATTTCAATTAAAAAAATAACAAAAGATAATTCAGCATTCCAATTCAAAAGTATTGCGCTGCGACACGTTTTGAGCTTGTAGATCTGCTATTTTTGCTACTCTTACTGGAGATAATAGGTTTTTGCTCGACAGTAACAATATGTGGCCCTCTGGATTGAGTGTGGAAATATAGTGGCTCTCTCTATCATCAAAGTTGCCCACCCCTGCTTTAAGGGATGGCCTCTAAGATGTAGTGGAGCAATAGTACAACGTATTGACATTTTTAAATACTCCAGTAAAGTAAAAGTACCTCAAAACGTTACTCAAATACGGTAGGTACTTGAGTAAATCTACCTAGTTACTTTCCACCTCTGTATATAGGTTACCAAGTGATTGGTGGCACGCAGCATGAATGGGAGGCGCGACATTAAATAGTACATGAGCACACCTATGATCACGTTCCCATGAGTCAGCGTGCTAACAGACTGCTCATTGGGCTAGAGAGTGATCAGCATCGCTCCTGATAGCAGTATAAGTAACACAATCTGGTGTCTAATTTCAAACAGCTGTCTGCTCCCACCGTGGGACGGGAGCAGGGGCGGAGGTGCTGAAAACTCCTTGATGATTCATGGCCTGTGAAATGAAGGTGAATATTTCATGTGAACTGGCATTAAGAGGCTTTGAAGATTCATCCAGCACAAACATCACAGCCTGGCAATGCACCTACAATACTCTATGCCTGTGTCTGTCTGTATGTATGAACCTGCTGTTGTGCTGCTACTTTTTGCACCTTATGTCTAACCGCATGTACATGAATGCGTTCAGGAGTCAGGACACAGAGTCTAGCCCTGCCCAGCTGGCCTAATATCTAAACGTAACAACAATCGGGCAAGTCCCGGAAAAGACGCGCTGTGATTGGCCAGGCATCATTTGAATGGCAGCCTCGCGAGGCCCCTCCCCTACGCATACAGACTGAATGCCATTCCCAGCACCGGTCTCAGTGGCTTAGTGGACTACTCACTACGCTTCCAACACATACACACTGATTTCGTATCTCGCTCAACTTTTTGCAACTTTTTCTCGCTACACCCCACAGAGGTTAGGGTTAGGTTTGGTTGTCGAAAAGATAACATGTAGAAATAGCGACACGCTCCCAAAAGGGACTGATGTGCCTTGGACTGCTGCATGCAAGTCTTTCAGCCAGTCACACGCTGGCAGGGTGGGGTTTGCCCGACTGTCGTTACGAAAAAAAAACATGCGCCCAGCTGTAGTCAGCTGTCAGTCAGCTCTTTTCCTATCCCTCATTCACATATCTGCTGTTCATTACAAGCTCTCGTTCAGACAGTAGGGAAGGCTTAGAGGCTCCTTTAAATACGGCCCACTTTCTCTACACTTGGTTATCCGAAGCCTTGGATACGCGCTGCTAACTGCCTCCTCCACCCCAGCCTCCACCTTTGATCAGTCTGGCTAAGCTCAAATACTTGTGATTACGTGTGATTTAAGTTATGTGTCAATGTATTGCTATTGTTCTGCTATTGTATCCCTATGGGGGTTCTTGCTTAGCGGAGCCCTTTAACGCCAAGATTAACTTTATTATATTTATATGCAATAAATGGTTAAATCTATACTTTGATGTGAGTGTTCCTGACTTAACTGCTGCTATGTGGACCTACTGATGCGGTGCCACTCTTTGCACCTTATATCTACCTATATATCTATCTATATCCATGTACCTACTGCTATTTTATTCATTTCTTTTACATTTTTTTATGTGCACTGTAGGCCTATATGTAGTTTTTCTCCTTGCTCTCCTCGTTTCTGCCCCCCCCCCCCCCTCCCCTGCCCTCCCCCCTCTTTCCTTAAAACACCTGTAAACATGTAATGTGACACTAAAACAGATTCTGACTGTCTGTGTGTCTGTCTTTCTAGGTCTCAATCATTCGGTGTGCTGCCATTGATGTTGTGAACTTTTGATCTAATACGCACACAGAATACTTTCTCTTACTGGTTAATAAGACTAGCCCTTACCCGTTCAAAGATATGAGCTCCAAAATGATGTGCAGTGTGTGGGTTATGGGATGTGCACTGTGCACACAGTATATGAGGGATGGAAAGTAACTTTAACTGGTGCTTGCATGATGTACTGTAGGAGCATCAATGTAAGAAACCCGTTTCGTTTAATGGCTACAGAGATACTGTCCCCCCCCCCCCCCAGCCCGCCCGCCCCCCCGCCTGCACACACACCCGCCTGCCTGCCTGCCTGCCTGCCTGCCTGCCTGCACACACACACACACACACACACACACACACACACACACACACACACACACACACACACACACACACACACACACACACACACACACACACACACACACACACACACACACAGAGCTGGTTAAACATTTTGCCTCATGCTAGATGCAGAATAGATGTGCCTCAAGCTAGATGCAGAATAGATAGTAGATACACCATAAAAATGCTAATATACAGCATATGATTTGTGAAAGTGACAAACGGGCTTCACAGTTATGTCAGGTGTGTTCATATGCTTATGGTGATGCGATTTCAGATCAATTGCTCCAGCCACTGAGGAGAAACGCTGTGACAGACACTCAGACACTCACTCAGACATTCGCAAAATTATAGTATATAGATGGCATGAAATATCTACCATCTACCTTTTAATCAATGATGGCTGGATCATTGATCCTTTTCGTGAGACTGCTAATGTTTCATTAAACAAGTCAAGGATTTTTTTTTTTACACATTGATGTTTGTCTTTCCAAGTATTGATTAATTCTGTGTCATTGCCTGAAATGTAATTTAAATCTGTTATACAGACGAGGAAATGTAAGCAAAAAAAAGTGGTTTGTTGATTTAATGTCCTTACATAGACAAATTGACTGCGTTTCATTTAAGAGTGTACAAATGGAACCGAATGGTCCATTTGGTTCCATTTGTACACTCTTCAGAGTTAAATTAACGTTACAGATTTTACTGTGCAGCCTTGTTAACTAATAGAAAGTGCACGTGTATGTGGGGGCGTGCGTGTCACAGTACATGCGTCGTACACCGCGGTGTGTGTGTGTATGTCTGCTCCCTCCCTAACTAGGTTTGCAGGGGTAAATTGAGTGTGTGACTGCATATAATTCACTCTCAGAATGGTCCCATTTCCCTCTGCCTGCCTGCTTGGTCACACTAATTCAATGCACCACTAGCAGCACAAAATCCATACCAATAAATTTCACCTCCAAGGGATTTTTTTCTTTTTCTGCCCGTGCCATCGGCCCGGATTGCCCCTACTGGTGGTCAAAACCAAACAAAACCAAGCACACAGTTGGTTAGCCAAGGAGTAGAGGGCAATTTGTCCCAGAGAAAATGGTCGATTGTGGGGTAGATTTGCCCATTCTCCTTTTTAAGGAGAAAAGGGGCAGAATTGGGAAAGTCTTTCGCGCAGTGTTGCACACATACAGATGTGCACACATACAGATGTGCACACACAGGGCCCACAGTATATACTGTAGACATGCAATGTTGTCGAGAGATGGGGCAGTTTTAGGGGTTTGGGGCCTTGCTCAAGAGCACCTCCAGCTACCAGTCAACTCCATACTTTTGTGGTCCATGCTGGACTTGAACCGGACACCTTTTATTTAGATGGAGGGATATCTGGCCCATAAGCCTTGATGATTTAGGGTGGTCCTTCATATTGATATTGAGTTTTACAGACACACACACATTCAACTGCACTCAAGGTACTTGTTGTTTGTCATATCTTATGTTTGATTTCTACGTTTAACTTATAAAGTACTTGTTTATTATTTTGGATGAAAACCTTGTATAAGTCTGTTTTTATTGTGCAAATCAATCAAATCAAAATCAAAAGATGCAGTTAGAAGTCTCCTGGCAACAGGAGAAGAGGAAGGCCAAACAGGAGGTTTATGGATGCGGTGAGGTGAGGACATGCAGGTGACTAGAGTGAAAGAGAAAGATGCAAAGAACAGAAGCAGATGGAAACAGATGATCCACTGTGGGGATATAGGTGGATATCTCTGATCATCTGCTGACGCAAGACTACTATGGCCTGAGAAACTGCTGCCCCATTATGGTTTATTTAGTGCTGTGATTGTTTTTGCTGTAGATTTTCCTGAAACACTTGAATAGCACCACCTTGGTGGGATTCATGTGCGATCGATCCATTGCACCCAGTGGTGTAAAGTAACTAAGTTTATTTACAGTACTGTACTTAAGTACAGTTTTGAGATATTTGTACTTCACTTGAGTATTTCCATTTTTCAGTACTTTTACTTTTACTCCACTACATCTCAGAGGCAAATATTGTACTTTTATTCCACATCAATTATTTGAAAACTTACTTTGCAGATATAAATTATTATATTATAAAACATACATTAATCCACTTTAGCCCTATTTTATAGGCTATTTGAAAATAGCCGATCTACAAGCTCACAACACGTTGTGATGCGACACATTGTGCTATTTTCAAATATTTGGTACTTTTACTTTTGGTACTTTAAGTATATTTTGAATTCCCGACTTTTACTTGTAAGGGTGCCCTCACACCAAAGTACCTATGAAAGTGGAATCCGCATTCCGCCAATGCATTTCAATGAGAAGGAAGTGGTTTCATGCCAGCAGAGGATTTCTGCAAAAAACGCTCCCTTCTCATTGAAATGCATTGGCGGAACGCGGATTCCACTCTCATAGGTATTTTGGTGTGAGGGCACCCTAAGGGTGCCCTCAGGTGCCCTCAGACCAAAATGCCTACGAGAGTGGAATCCGTGTTCCGCCAATGCATTTCAATGAGAGTGAAGCGGTTTCATGCCAGCAGAGGACTTCTGCAAAAAACGCTCCCTTCTCATTGAAATGCATTGGCGGAACGTGGATTCCACTCTCATAGGTATTTTGATCTGAGGGCACCCTAACAGAGTATTTCTATATTGCAGTATTGATACTTTTACTTAAGTAAAACATCTGAGTAGTTTTTCCACCACTGATTGCACCGCCCGGGCCGGTCATCTCATACTCATTCGGCCTGCAGGGATGGAAGAAGTAAAAGTACCTCAACATTGTACTCAAGTAAGTACTTGAGTACAAGTACTGTACTTAAGTTACTTTCCACCAGTGCCGGCCAGTGATGATGGCCGACGGCACGGCCTCCGTGATTGATTGTGCTTATGTGATGTGCACCTCGCCGAGGCAGGGGTCACGGGCCGGCCTTTCCAGATGAGCCACAGTAGTCAGACTTCAATACTCTGATGTGATCCATGCACCATTTCCAAAAGTAACAATCTGGATTTTATACATAACAATGTCTTCACACACCATTAACCCGCCCGGGGCGCTCATGTCATTATCGATTCTCAAAGGCTACATGGGCTGTAAACGTCCCGATGTCCTTCACAGTTATCACTCTTAATCATTCAGGGGACGCTCCACTCGGTTGCCTAGAAGAAAAGGGCTTCTCTAACATTATGCAGAGTGTAGCCCACTTTCTAATATCACGCATGCCATCTTCTTATTGTGTGTGTGTGGGAGGGGGAGGGGGGGTACGAGTTATTTGAGTTTGAGTGCAATAAAAAACAAAGAAGTCAAAAAAAGAGACTATAGCTGGGATCTGAGCTGCTAAATTGTGCTACTTTATCTCATCAGCTCAAAATGGTGATTGTGTTGCATGTTCGATACGTTTGTATGTTTTGTATGGCTGCCTCCTATTAGCCTATGCAGTATGCATGCACTGTCAATACTAACCCTATACAAAAGGCACTGGACAGGTAATGCTGCGTTCAGATGAGCTCAGGCAAGCGGTAGACGGCAAACCGGAAGTCATTTTAGAGGATGGGAGTAGAACGGCAAACGGTACAGTAGTCCGGCAGTCGAAACCGGTGACGGTAAACGGCAGACGTGCCGTTCAAAGTTAACTCTTTGAGTGCCAGCGCCCTCTAGGGGCCAAAGAATGCCAGCGCATCTCTCATAGGCGAGCGCTTTAGCTTCCAGGACTTCAGCTTCCAGGACCTCACGTGCTCACGTTCATGCACGGCATGGAAATGTCCCGGATGAAGATGCTAACAGAATGGCTATTCCCATTTTGTCATCTAAAAGATCATTTTTGGGCGATTTCGCCGTAAATAAACCTCGCGCCGCTTCCCTAAAACACAAAAAAGAGATATAAGCCTTTAAAGATGCGGTCTTTCATTGGATTAGGCGGAGATTGGCGATTGCGTTCGCAAATTACGGCCGGCCGGGAGGTTGCTAGCTTTCGGCTAGTAGCTAGAAAAATCAGGCCAGGCTTCAGAAGGCCTCTTATCATTTTATTCATTTAATTAAATAAAGCCGAACTACTTCGGGATCGGCACACTCGTGTACTCATCGGAAGCGGCGCCGAACATCGGGTGAACATTGGGGAGCTCAAAAATGTATTTTAAACCATTTTTAATGGAATATATCGTCGGACAGAGTAGAACGGCTAGCTGGCTAGCGGCTAGCGAGCCAGGACCACCCACGACTCTACAAGCAGCTCGGGGTAAGTGAATTAATAAAAAAAAGATTGTATTGGATTGAAATAAAGCCGAACTAGTTCGGGATCGGCACCAGATGAGTTAAATTAATTTATCTTTTTACCGTGGTACAGGACGGAATCTGGAACCGGATGTTACGTAGCTCCATCTCACGGGACAAATTCGAGCAGAGCGCCAACACACACAGAACACACATCAGCCAGCAGTAGCAGAGAGAGCAGCATGGAGCCACCTCAACCACCGTAGCGCGCGTTTTCATTTTGCGCGAGCGCTTTAAATAATTAATTAATGTTGCCGTACCGTTCCGTCGGGCATATTTTGTTCTACCTTGCCGTACCGTCCAGCAGGTGGTGCCGTTTGCCATCTACCGCTTGCCTGAGCCCATCTGAACGCAGCATAAGGCTGATTCATATATTGCTGTCGTAGGATGGAGTCGCACGCCAAAAATAGCAGGTCTACAAGTGTGTTGTGAGCTTGCAGAATAACCATTTCCAGAGTGGTTATTTGAAAATAGCCGATCAGCAAGCTCACAATGCGTTGTTGCGAGCTTGTAGATCTGCTAGAATTTTTATACATTTTGCACACAGAACTTGTGAAATGGAACATTCTGCACAACGACTGAGTACTTCTACTTTTGGTACTTTAAGTACATCTTTGATGCCAATACTTTTACTCTGGTAATTTCTGAATACCAGACTTTTACTTAGACTTAGAGTATTTCTACATTGCGGTATTGATACTTTTACAGAGTACTTAGTACTTAGAGAGGAGTTCTGTATGTCAGCTGTATGGCTGCGTTTCAGATGGCCATCGACGGGCGTCTGAACGGAGCGCTCATCAGGTACGCAGTGCGGAATGGAGGTGACATGAATACTGACATGCCTCCGGAGCGGACATTAATATTCACAGACGGGATGGTGGTTTAGCAAAACATCATCAACCCCTGATGAACCCGGCTCCCCAGAGGGACCCGGATTTTCCGCCGTTTTGGATTCATGCTTTGATTTCTACAAGCATGTTTTAACTCTAGAGATGGTGCCTCACCAAGGCTCTAATTACCGCTAATGAGTCCAATTGTGCGGACGGATACGACGGGATGGCTGTTGCCCTTCCTTTCGACCGGAAACACTGAGCCAGAACCTGTGTCGAATAATCAAGCACATTTCCAAAAAATATATCAAAGATGTCAATGATACGATTAATCACTTAAAGGAGTAGTTCACCCCCAAAATGACTTTTTTTTCTATTGATTAGTCACGCCATGGAGAGTAGAGTTCAGTTCAATAATATTTTTGGGTTTTTGTCACATTCCTAAGACAAAAATTTGATTCGAGTAAATTTACCCCATTGATTCCAAATGGGGACCCGTTTCGAAACGGGTCCCCATCCGGAACGAATGGGGGTAAATTTATTGTTATCACATTTGTGTCTTAGGAATGCGACAAAAAACTAAAAATATTATTGAACTCTAGTCTCCATGGCGTGACTAATCAATAGAAAAAAATTACATTTTGGGGGTGAACTACTCCTTTAAGAGTGATACACAAAGATGTGACAAACAGTGAACATATCAGCTCTACAAACTCACGTGCATTGCGACAGGTTGTGAGCTTGTAGATTGGGTATTCAACCAAAAAAGTGTCCAGGGGTGGTCTTCAGCTAAATTATTGATAGGCTAAGTGCATTAGGAACCAAAAGAAAAACCTCAAATGGTGGTCTGTGGCCTATTGCCTATCAAACTGGGCAGAGAATCACTAAGAACAGCAAACTTAACCTTTAACATTTCATATTACGACCTTGGCCTGTGTGAATGGGCATCGTTTCAGATGCATCATTAGCATTTAGAAAGAGGAGACAGCAACAGATCCCGTTGTGAACTGCGTCCAGTTCAGAGTGTGATGTCGTCGTTGATTGATATCATCACATTACACACTGTCACTTGCTCACTAATGGACCAATAAGCACTGTGTTGATGGAAGATGATCCAATGGCTCATGTTTTCTTCTCTCTCTCTCCCTCTCCTCTCTCATTTCCCTCTCCCCCTCTCCTTCCAATCTCTCTCTCTCTCTAAATCTCTCGCGCTCACTCACTCTGCCCTCCTGGACATGGTCGATGGTGCTATCCACGCATCGCTTCCATCTCACATCCACATTATGGATGATTTCCCTTATAGATGTCTCCCATTATGGCCTTGTAAGCAATGACCCACCTAATGCTTAATGAACGTGTATCTTAGAGTTAATGTCTACTACTTATAACGCTAGCTGTGGGACTCATCAGGAGACGCTATTACAACCTGAAAATTGGACGAAAATGGATGATGGCTGTAACATTCTGTTTAATATCTACTCTGGCTTTGCGGTGTCCAACAAAGAAGCGCAACGAGTCGTGCCGGCGAAACCACCTTGAGCGAGAAACCCCTTATTTTCCCATTCAATTGTGGCCGGAGCACGGTGTGCATCTGCGGGGAGTTTTTTTTTTTTTTTGTGTATTGTTGTGCCGAGCGTGTGAGTGATGCAGCAAATTGTCCATTTGGTGGATATCCGATGGGCTCAGGGATGTCATTAGTCACAGCGTGCTCGCTCTCATTAAATAGCCCAGTCGCCATGGCAGCCCCACAAAAGGCCAGCCCCTCCCCCTAGTGCACGGAGACTGACAGGCCAATTAGAGCAGGGCACTGTGACATGCAGTCGGCTGTGATTACTGCTCTAAGAAGAGGAGCACCATGCAGGGGACACCATCCACCAACATGTTTCTAAGAAGATCTCTCTCTCTCTCTCTCTCTCAGCAGACACCAGGAGCCTGGCTGGGGCTCGCCGCAGGGTCACGTCTGTTCCCGAGATGGAGGACATGCTTGTTCCTCCATTAAGCGTGACACCTGCCATCAGGAGAGCTTAGATTGGATACAGGATGGGAAAGGATGAGGAGAGAAGTCACACATTATGAACTACGCTACCCAGAAGGCTTTGGGGCATCTATAATATACCAGACCCTGGAAAGGCGCGGTGGACGTGCTTGCATTCTTTGATTTAGGGATTTCAGTTGTGGCTTTTGGGTGGCCACAATAGATTTACATTATCCTCTCTTCTAATCTTTGATATGTGCTTTTGAGAGCAATTTTATGAATATGTTCAGTTAGGCTTGGTTCATATTGACTTTTCAGCAATTTTTTTATCTTTAATTTTTCGTTTTACGATATCATTGTTCAAAATGTTAATGCAAAAAAAAAGTGATTTGTAAAAAACAACAACTGAGTGGCTCAAGAGAGTTGCTTTAACCAACTCAACCCTAGTGTCTCTATTGTGGGCATACATAATTAATTTGGCAAGAATATCAGATCTACAAGCTCACGTGTCACGTTATGCCACGTTGTGAGCTTGTAGAGAAAAGAAATGCAGATCAGGCTACCTTATTAGCTAATATGATTGATGTAAAGCTGGGCCTATTCCCAACGTTACCTCATCAATCATATAAGCCAATCAAATTCATTTATTGCATTTACTGTACTGAAAGGGTCAGGGTATCAGATCAGTGATGGGCCGAGTAGAACCTGTTGGTAGCTGCAATCTTGAAATGCTTTCACTGAAATGTCTGCTAGTGTAGTAGCCCCATATATAACCTCACCCGTCGCTGCATACTGTTGTGCTCCGAGATGAGGTCCTAGAAACATGGCCGCTGGAATCGTGCGACAGCCTCCACATCACAGTTGGAAAACACACAAAACAAAATTTTGTCCAAAAAGTAACGGCAGTTCCGAGCTCCCAGACTGTGAAAACCTCACCTCGGTTCATAAAACATGAACCGCGGCATGAAACAACCCCTTAAAATCGCCTGGAAGTTGCAGCCGGAATGGCAGCATTAGCACCTCCTCTGGTCGAACGGTAGCCCCAACCGTCGCTGCATTCGAACAGACATTCGACCAGAGGAGGCGCTAATGCTGCCATTCCGGCTACAACTTCCAGGCTTGTAAACATTACCGGCTGACAAAACTAGCGATTTTAAGGGGTTGTTTCATGCCGCGGTTCATGTTTTATGTACCGAGGTGAGGTTTTCACAGTCTGGGAGCTCGGAACTGCCGTTACTTTTTGGACAAAATTTTGTTTTGTGTGTTTTCCAACTGTGATGTGGAGGCTGTCGCACGATTCCAGCGGCCATGTTTCTAGGACCTCATCTCGGAGCACAACAGTATGCAGCGACGGGTGAGGTTCTACTGTATATGGGGCTACTAGTGTAGTAAGTGTAGCATTCATTTATGAAGTGAAATGTTAGTCTAGGGACCAAATGACCATAGACTGTAGAGAAAACGTGATGTCACCCATTGGTTTCTACAGAGCATAAATGAGCGTTACAGTGAAATACAACTAGATTCTGCCAAGTGCCACCCTGCCTGCGTTCGATTGGCTGAAAGCCTTGCATGCAGCAGCCCAACCCACTAGTCCCTTTGAGCGGCAGTCGGTCGCAAAAGCAGTCCCCACAACAATATTTACTATTCTGGCCCTCTGGTTTACAACTTCTATCTGCGCTGAGTCGGCTCATGCGACCTTCGCAAAGCTCGACACGGTGATTCGCTCACTTCCACTCGCTCGCCGGTGTCTCACGTGGCTCAAGGTTGCCTGAGACGGCGCGCCTCCGTCATGGTCAATAACTATACTTTATGTGCAAAAAAGAAAAAGTGGCACAAGCAGGATGCAAACCCAGGAGGTGAGGATTGCAAGTCTAGTGACTAGCGAGCCAAGCCACTGAGCCTGGTGCCAAGAAGCAGCATTCGGTCTGTTTCAACATCATGCCATAAGCGAACCCTATTTAAGCGTGTTTTCATGCCACCGTCCTTCTACATCCTGTCCCAAAAATAGAAATGGTACCAGAATTCTATTGGTTGAGACAGATCGGGGGGATGGGTCAATACATGCTATTGGTTGGGAGCTTGCCAATCAAGCTAGTCACGCCCCTCCTACAGCATATACTATTTATCATCAATTTTAAAAAACATGGGACCATAATTTAACAAAACGCATATCATGGTGATTTAAGTCTTTAAACTAATTCACTTAACTCATTGAATGCCATTTCAAGATGGCCCCCAAGTACCAGACTGCCACTATCCTAGATTTCTAGTGCACGGATCAATTTTTAGTGCACGGATCGTGCACGCCCATGCACCATATATGCATCATATGTGTAGTACTTTTTAACAGCTTTCAAACAAAAAAATCCGCTTGGAAATCCGTTCAGGCATTCATGAGATAGAAGCCTTCAAAGTCAGACAAAACAAACACTGCCACCTTCCAAATTTCTAGTGCACGGATCAATTTTTAGTGCACGGATCGTGCACGCCCATGCCTAGATCATGCACCATATGTGTAGTACTTTTTAACAGCTTTCAAACAAAAAAATCCGCTTGGAAATCCGTTCAGGCATTCATGAGATACAAGCCTTCAAAGTCAGACAAAACAGCCATTTTTGACATTTTGAAAGATGTGTTTGTTACGGGGCTAAACATGCAATTGCGCAATTGCGATCATGCCTAATACATTTGAGGCATTTTTAGAAAAAATTTTTTTTTAAAAAATTTTGAAAAAAAAAAAAAAAATTTTTTTTTTTTTTTTTTCAAAATGGCTTCCAACTCGGGAAACTCGGGCTGTGGCAGCCTGGGAGTACTGTAATAACTCGTGAAACTCGTGCCTTGGCAGTCAATGAGTTAAATGGAGCATAATACTTTTTGGTGCCAGCAGAGGGGAAAACAGCGAAACTAGTGGCCGGTCATATGAACTTTTCTCTTGAAGTCTCTTCCTATATTGCTAATATATGCTCAAATTGCAAGCCAGGCACTATGCCCTTGGTAGTTACACGTGTAAAAACAACTTAAAAACCAGTCTGGTTATTGCAGCCTCTTGAGTCAAAACATAAGTAATTCTGTAATTTATTCTGGTACATAGCGTTAGAAGGTACGCTTTCACTACTCACCAAAATAAATACCTTTTAAGATGTTGAAAGCCTACTTTCCTTAGTGGGAAAACTCCCCCACCTCACGTCTAGAAATACTATATTTGGCCAGAAAAGAAAACATTTCTCTGGAAAAAAAAAAATGTTTTAGTTACTCCACTGTGCCCTCTAGAGATCTAGATTTGGCCTTCCGGCAAAATATTTTCTTTTCTGGCCAAAAAGTGTATTTTAGACGTGAGGTGGGGGGCTCAGAGTGATCCCACTAGGGAAAGTAGGGTTTAAACTCCCTAAAACCGTCTTTGTTTTGGTGAGTAGCGAAAGTGTATTTTTTTATCTTTAGGATAGGCTGCGCGGCTATTTTTTCAAGAAATGTGAAAAATGTCAAACTATTTTACACCACAAATCTTGTACGGGGGTCCCAGCACAAAATATATTCAGATGGGGGGACAAATGCCTATTATTTTAGGGGTCCTTGACATGAACATTTTTGAGAAGCACTGGTTTAAACAACATTAGAAAACAAGCCCAAATAAGCAACTAGCCTACACTTCAGAAACAAGCCCAAAAGACAGCAACTACCAATATTTTACAAGCGACCTCAGAGAACAAGCCCAAAGTCGCGTAAGACATGGCAACACTGATCAAAATATCGCCTTGTAGCGATAATATGGTTACATACATGGAACAAGCCTACATTCAACACATCTTGGAAACATACAGCAGCGAGAGAGAGAGAGAGAGAGAGAGAGAGAGAGAGAGAGAGAGAGAGTCCTGTAACCTTGGTGATAAGGAGATGATTACAGAGGACAGAACAACCGCTGAGCAGCTCTCAGTCAGGTTTACCATGATGCTGCCAGCCAGCCAGACGTCCAATGTCAACATGACTGTATAACAGCGCTCCACAAAGTGGGGTCCGGGGAACCCACAGGGTCCTTGAGGGGGTTCCATGTGGTAACAAGGATGAGGAACAGTTTGAACACTTTTAAGTCCAATTAAAAAACAATCGGCTATTCAATAATAGCAGATCTACAAGCTCACGGCATGTTGCGATGCCACGCATTGGGAGCTTGTAAGACAAATGTTGACAAATCTTTGAGTGTTGTAATGGTTCCTGCCTGGCAACCAAATCAAATGGGGGTCTGCAGCCTAATACTCATTTGAAAGGCTAATTTCAATTTAAAAATTCAAATTCAAATTCAAATTAAATAGACATTCATTTGGGGTCCTTGACATGAAAACGTTGGAGAACCAACGGCATACGGGACCGTATAGAATAGAATGCTGCATGTTGCTACATGTATTTTCATATATACGTTTATATCAGACAGGAAACTGTTGCTGCTGCAGGCGTCTTCAGAGGCAAGCACAGGAGTTAAATGGCACTTTATCGTGTTCTGTGAGCAACAAAGGGAAAGTGGGGTTGGGGGGGGGGGGGGGGGCGACGACAGAAGAAAAGAACATTCTGTCCGGGCAGATCAGGCCGTCGGCCTCTCTCACTGCACATCTTTGTGTCTCTGAGCGAATGGTTCACTGCCTTTTGATAATAAAATCCATGGACGGAGAGAAAAAACACAGCATTTTCTTCAGGCACTGTTCCATTCTACTCTGACCTCTACGTGAACACAGTATTAGAAAAGAAAAAACAAGAAATCACGATTGTGTATTTTGTGTAAAACATTGTTGATGAGGACGCTTTGCTGCTTCTGTCGGTTCTTTCTCTGGCAGAACAGGTGCAGCCAATAATGATTTAATGGCTGGGTAGTTATCCATGTAAGGAGAAAATAAAAAAAATTGAAGGCTGTGTATTTATTTTCATCTCACATAACACTTCATTAAAGGAATATAAAATATATATATTATTCTGTCATTATCTATTCACCTTAACACCAGCTGAAACAGGTGATTTATTTGCCCATACACAGTAACATGAACGGATCAATGGAGAGGGACAGCGAATACATTTCCCGGCACCTGCCGCGACGCTGCCGCGGCAGGTGCCGGACCTCAGTAAAACTATACCTAACCCTAACCTTAGTATAAATATGCCTAAACCTAACCTTAACCCTAACCCTAACCTTAACCGTAACCTCAGCAAAACTATACCTAACCCTAACCCGTCGCGGTAAACTGGCAGTCCGTGCGGTGGTGGCTTCCGCGGCAGTTACCAGCGATGCCGCTCCTACCTGCCGGTCCGTGCGGCGGCCGCCGGTCCTACTGCCGGTCCATTCGGCAGCCGCCGGTCCTATCGCCGGCATTGTAGCGCGACTGCCGGTCGAACTGGTCGTGCGGCAGTTCCGCGGCAGGTGCCGGTGCCGGAGAACGTATACGCTCTTTCTGTCGATGGATTTGCACAAAACTTGGTTGGTTGGTGCATGGGCCTCGGTAGAACTAACTTTCACAACAATTCACCTAAAGACAACTTCACACAAGTGGCGGAAATTCCCCAAGTAGAACATGCAGTAAATAATGACGTAAATATAGTGATAATATGAACCGTACAGAGTAATTTCATGGTAATTTCTTGCCCCTTTTGGAACTGTAAGAACTGGTCACCTTTGACCTTCACTTTTGGAGAAGGCTGTTATAAAGTTGAGATGGCAATCTCCCTGTGAGTCATGCAGACAAAGAACCTTCACATGAGTTTCACCTGACGTGAGAGTGACCAGATAATGACTGAATTTTTATTCCATACAAGTGTTTGTAGGTCTTTGTGCGTAAGAGACATACGCCTACACATTACACTGTAATGATTACAGTTTCAAATAAAAAAAAAACTATACAATTCATGAACATGAGGCATGAGCACAACTCTTGCGTGTTTGAGTGCATGCATGCACATGCACAAAGTCAAGAACTGCAAATTATGCGTAATATCCCTCATGTTTATTGTAATTTCTTTCATGAGTGGTAACTGGTAATTTCTGTCATAATCTGTTTCTCAGGCTCTCTCTCTCTCTCTCACTCACACACACACACACACACACACACACACACACACACACACACACACACACACACACACACACACACACACACACACACACACACACACACACACACACACACACACACACACACACACACACACACACACACACACACACACACACACACAGACAATGGTTAGCACAATGAGAGAAATTAAGGGTGACAGTACTGGGTAAAGGTAGCAGAGGGTAAGAGATGCATTATCTCTGCTAGGAGATCATGCGTTTGGCCCTGTTGTGTGTGTCTCTATGCCTGTCCGCAGCTAATCTTGCATACATACTTCTATGCCATTCAGCATCATTGTGCAGCAGGCCAATGCAAGGATCTAAAAGGGGAATACCACTCATTTTCAACATTGAACTATTTCATTAATATACCTTAGAGTTGTTGTGTGGAAATAAGAAAAAAGTCCCGCCTTCTGTGTTGCCTAGAACTGGATAATTGATTGTGGGATCATGTGATCAGTGACATCATGAAGGTGTACTGAACTCTTTGGCTTGCAGAGATACCTAGTCAGGCATTGACACTAAGCAGGGACGTGCTGGCCATTGGGAAAAGCGGGACAACTCCCGAATGGCCGGTTCTTTCCCGGCCGGTCCAGGCCGGCCATTAGGAAAAAAAATTAAAACAAAATGTCGGCCTTCGTTCCATTTTGGGGGCTGGGCGGCCAACAAAGTAAATCGTCACTGTCGGGCAGAAACCTCGTATCTCCAAGGTTCAAATATATACATTTTTTCGCAAAGCAAAGCCCTGCTTCATCATACAAGGCCGTCGCACAAAAGTAGTGAAAACAGCAGATCTACAAGCAACGCAGAGGCGTTGTGTGCTTGTAGATCGGCTGTTTTCACTAGTTTAATTCATTTTTTAAATGATAAATACAAAACAAACGGTTTTGGACATACAAGGTTTCCACCCAACAACAACGAAATATAACTCATGTAATTGGCCCACCAGCTTGTCACTTGTCATGATCTGAAATGGCAAATCTTTGAGTAGCAGCAGCGCTATAGAGAGAGATCTCTCTCTATAGCACGCAGGGCCTCTCCAACTCTTTTTCCCGGGCTGAATCAGGTGCCCAGCACGTCCCTGACACTAAGGCTTGCCCACCTGCCCCCGGCAGGTAAATAAAACCTTCGGGCAGGTGAAGTTTGCTTTCAGGCTGCCCGACAGGGCAAGTGCTCATTTGAGAGGGGACACAACCGTCTATTAACACTACATGAGATATCGGTCAAAACATCTACCCGTGTTCTGGTCTGTGGAATGTGACAAGTGTGAAACCATAGACATAGTCAATCATAGCTATGTAGGTAGTAGGTATTTGTATTTGGAGGTATTATGGTAAGACATTTTTTATCGCACAGCCTAATTAAGTAAAGAAATAAGTGTTAAATTGAGTGGTAATTACAATCTTACAGTACCTATCATTTTACAATGGACAATTTACTTTTCGGGCAAGTGGGCATAACCTTTGGGCAAGTAGAAAATGCCCTGTACTTGCCCGGCGGGAAAGTGCCTCTGAGCCCCTGCTAGTGACTTACAACAAGTATTTCTATAATGCATTACAGACACGGGTTACATTGCTATCCAAATATGTTAGGGGGGCAATATTGAGGGTGCTTTGAAAATGAAACTAAAAGTGGAAAAGGAGAAACAGAGAGAGGCAGGGATGTGCAGAGAATGTTAGAGAGGCAGGGGCTGAAACTTCCAAAAGGGCCTTTTTGTGGAAGCAACGAAAATAGCCAACCTCCTAGCTCGGAGGTCGGCTATTTTCAGTGTATGAAACCACACTGAACTAAGCATAATCAAGTCAATACTGGAGATGTGGCATAATGGCATGGATTTCTACACAGAGAGGTCAATTCTTTCAACATAAGATGCTACATTTAAGTTCATGAGAGTTTGGACAAGGCATTCTCTTGAATGCTGCCTTCAGGTATGGCATGGAAAGAGGGCATTTGCATTTCTTTCACCATAGTAAAAACTGCATTTATGTCTGGATAAATCTGGAAAAGGGCAGTTTTTTACAGACAGATAAAAGAGCAGGGGCTCAAGCCCCCTTTGATGTCTATGTGTGCACATGCCTGGAGAGAGGGGATGGACAGAGTGGATGAAGGGTTAAGGGCAGAGTTGGAGTCTATATAAGCCATGTAGAGGAGGAAAAAACCCTAAAAAAGAGCCTTAGTTTTTGAGGTACCCCTACCCGGGGTAGAACAAAACGCGACATAGTTTTTTCATATCTTTAGGATGTCCCCTTCATGAAATGGATTGTCCCAAGTTTTACTTTGACTGCAAAAGTCATGAAATTGATCCATGAAGGGACTCATCACATAGGAAAAAAAAACGCCTATCCTGAAAGATGGAGTTCCAAGTCAATCCTTTGTCATTTTCTACCTGCAGGTTGTTTTTACCTCATACTTGCACAGATGGTCTACAGGTAGTGTCCTTACATCCCAGAACAATCAGAATGCAAAAATATGGTTCTGTTTTGAATCTGCAGCCTTTTATATAAGGACTTTCTATAGGCGGAAATTACATTTCTAAGGAATGTTCCCCTGTAAGTCTGGTGATAATCTTCTATAAGGGGTAGAACAAAACGCGACATAGTTCTTTCAAATCTTTAGGATGTCCCCTTCATGAAATGCACTGTCCCGAGTTTTACTTTTACTGCCAAAGTCATGAAATTGATCCATGAAGGGACTCACCACATAGGCAAAAAACGCCTACCCTGAAAGATGGGGTTCCAATTCAATCCCTTGTCATTTTCTACCTGCAGGTTGCTTTTACCTCATACTTGCACAGATGGTCTACAGGTAGTGTCCTTACATCCCAGAACAATCAGAATGCAAAAATATCGTTCCGTTTTGAATCTGCAGCCTTTTATATAAGGACTTTCTATAGGCGGAAATTACATTTCTAAGGAATGTTCCCCTGTAAGTCTGGTGATAATCTTCTATAAGGGGTAGAACAAAACGGGACATAGTTCTTTCAAATCTTTAGGATGTCCCCTTCATGAAATGCACTGTCCCGAGTTTTACTTTTACTGCCAAAGTCATGAAATTGATCCATGAAGGGACTCACCACATAGGCAAAAAACGCCTACCCTGAAAGATGGGGTTCCAATTCAATACTTTGTCATTTTCTACCTGCAGGTTGCTTTTACCTCATACTTGCACAGATGGTCTACAGGTAGTGTCCTTACATCCCAGAACAATCAGAATGCAAAAATATGGTTCTGTTTTGAATCTGCAGCCTTTAATATAAGGACTTTCTATTGGCGGAAATGACATTCCTAAGGAAGAATCCCCTGTGATCTTGGAGATAATCTTCTATAAGGGGTATAGTACAAACCCTGACAGTGTTTTTACTTGTCCTCTTCATGAAATGGATGGTCAGTAGCTTTACTTTTACTGCAGAAGTCATGAAATTGATCCATAAAGGTACTCACCATAAAAAAAGCCTACCCTGAAAGATGGAGTTCCAAGTCAATCCTTTGTCATTTTCTACCTGCTGGTTGTTTTATCTCATATTGCACAGATGGTCTACAGGTAATGTCTCTACATCCCAAGGCCTAATTCTCTTCACCTCAAAAGCAGCAAACATATTGTTCTATAAGCAGTCTATGGTATTCAGACTTAAATGCAGTACAGTATGTATGTAAGCCTATATTCAGTAGAATACACTACACTTTGTGCGCCATTCTTAATGCCAAATAATCAGCAGCCTTTTCTCATTTTCATTTATTTCTTTTTCAATCAACAACTATTTTGAGCAGTGTAAGGGAGACTAACCAATGTTTGATTATTTGGCATGCAGTAAGCCAAAGATTCTCAGATCCTGAAGTTCATGAATGTGCTTCGCCAGCTTGTTGAAAGCTGTATTATTGCTTATTCTGAACAGGCTGCTCGTTGCATTGCATCCAGTCAATGCGTGCCATGCTAGAAGACTCTCACACAAAGCCACTCCCAATGTATTTGTAATATCAGACATTGGGATGTATCGTTGTCTATCCCATGACCAGCATGCATGAAAATGGCAGCTATTCCAAGGAGTTGTTGACTGACATAGTAGACGAGCAACACAAGTATATCCATAGTACTGTACATATAAATTAGGTCAGGGTCTGAGAACCTTTGGCTTGACAGATAGTCTACCTGAGGCTTCAGGATGTTCAAGACAATATGCCCTCACTCTCTATGGCCTAAAAAAGAAGGCAAAGGGCCAGGTGGGTTCTAGTCTTGATGAGCTCCGTTGTATTCTTGCATCAACGACAGACATGCCAGTCTCACATCTGCCTCCCACTGAGGATATTTTTGAATGTTCAACAGGCTATGTACCAAACTGGTACAGTATATGGTGCCACAATCATGTCCCCAAACCCCTTTTGTGGAATCCAGTTGGGAAGGGTTGGATGCTAAAGGATACATCACTAAAGCCTGTCCTGTTCAAAAAATAGCCTCCACCAAGCAGTAAGAGACCTCACCCAACTCTACTGCTATGATAAGGATTGTTGCAGTCAAAGTAGTACGTGCCTCAATGTCTCTCCGTGGGATTGTGTTGTACATAATATTGCTCCTGTATTTACAGTACATTGCCTGTAAACTAAAATAAACAAGAAATGACACAATCCTTTTACACCAGCTTGTGCCTTGTGGACCAGCCTTGACTGTGGAGCATTGTAGTGGCCCTAGGTTGTAATCCACTGGGAACTGAATTCCTTCTTACTGTTTATATTATAATAATATATACCATCATACCATATTTATTACCATAACATAAATAGTAAGACGGAATTCAATTAATCCATTGACCAGCCATTGACCAATAGATACACAGCCGATTACGTCACGAAATCTCCTGACAAAATTATGTCAGAATTTGGGAGATCACAGCTTTGTATCCATTGACCAGCTTTGCAAATTGGTCAGTCCCCATCACACTCAAATTAGTTGTTGATATGAAAATATTGAAAAAGAAATAAACGAAATAAATTAAAATGAGAAAAAGCTGCTGTTTGATTGTTTGGCATGCAGTAAGAATGGCACACATATATAGAAAAACTCCTGATTCACAATACAAGCATATTATGACATATTCTTCTGGTTTCTTTTGTTTGTTGGTGTATTCCCTATTGACAATCTGAATGGAGTTTGTTAATTTGTATTGATAATGAGCACCTTATCGATCCTGCTTATTGACCTATGGGCTTTTATCGAGCCCACTGTTGAGCGCTTTATAATATTTTGTGGGAAGATGTGAGATGTGAGATTCTGAACAGAACTGGTATCTTTTTGTATTGGCCAGTTGTTGTGAGTCTGAGTTTGTCTATGAGGATGAGAATTGACAAAAGTAAAAAATATTGTCATTTAATATCTTTAGAAAATCATTCATTAGTGTGCAGTAAGTGTTAAATGGCTATATATTATGAATAGTACTGTAACAATGTATTGATCGCCTCTTGTCTTGATTATTTAAACATGATGTCATGGGCCGCTATGCTTAATAACAAGCTTGATAAGCCCAAAGCTTATTATAGGCCCATGTTTCCAGCTCCTTCCCTACCAGTAAGTGGAAATGGTGTATGAATAACTTGTGGGGATATTTCTGCACTTTCTTGGTAAATCACTTTTTTGCATTCTGATTATTTTGGGATTTAAGGATGCTACCTGTAGACCATCTGTGCAAGTATGAGGTAAAACCAACCAGCAATAGAAAATTACAAAGGATTGACTTGGAACTCCATCTTTCAGGGTAGGCGTTTTTTGCCTATGTGGTGAGTCCCTTCATGGATCAATTTCATGACTTTTGCAGTAAAAGCAAAACTACTGACCATCCATTTCATGAAGAGGACAAATAAAAGTTATGAAAAAACTTTGTCATAGTTTGTACTACCCCTTATAGAAGGATTACAGGGGAATGTTCCTTAGGAACGTCATTTCCGCCTATAGAAAGTCCTTATATAAAAGGCAGCAGATTCAAAACAGAACCATATTTTTGCATTCTGATTGTTCTGGGATGTAAGGACACTACCTGTAGACCATCTGTGCAAGTATGAGGTAAAAACAACCTGCAGGTAGAAAATGACAAAGGTTTGACTTGGAACTCCATCTTTCAGGAAAGGTGTTTTTTTGCTTATGTGGTGAGTCCCTTCATGGATCAATTTCATGACTTTTGCAGTAAAAGCAAAACTCGGGACAATCCATTTCATGAAAGGGACATCCTAAAGATATGAAAAAACTATGTCGCGTTTTGTTCTACCCCGGGTAGGGGTATGGTCAACTTCTGGCCTATTTTTTCCTCTACTAATGCGCACAGCAGAGAAAAGCTGTTAGCGGGAGCTCACCGTACCTTAATCGATTGTGAACAGTGCTACGGAGCACAGCCAATCACAAGAGCTCCTGGAGACTTCTGTGGGTTAGGGCACTTACACGCTGTCTGCTGCCCGATCAGCGAGAGGACGGAGAGAGCGCAGAGTGAAAGAGACACACAGAGAGAGAGAGAGAGAGAGAGAAAAAGAACAGATGAGGAAAAAAGAATGTGAAGGAGAGGGAGAAGAGGGACTTGAATGAGAATTGGGCTTAGCTATCTCATCTTTGTGACCTTGAGAGCTGATCTCTTTTGTTTTTTTAATCTTGTGTGTGTGCGTGCATGCGCGTGCGTGTGTGCGTGCGTGCAGGCGCGTGCGTGCGTGTGTGCGATGTAGACTGTGTATCAAGTGGCATGGCTTGTGCCATCTGTCTGTCTAATCATGCCTGTCAGCATGTCCATCAGCTATGTGTTTCTGACGTCACATGAGCATTTTCTGTATACAAATACATTTGTCCATATGAATTATACTGCACAATATATTGCTATCGTATCGTTATCGCGTATCACGGTATGACCATGCGCACTATCTGTATCGCAAAAGGCAACGATTATGCCCAAGAGGGCAACTGACTTGCTATTTTTCAACTCATTCCCTGCCAGATCCGGAGTTTCCAGAATTTTGGGGTTTGGTCCAACATGCCATACCAGAGTTTCCAGAGTTTTACATCTATTTAGTGTGTAATGTGTGATAAAAAAAATCTTTTTCTTTTTGGTTCCTATTTGCCCAAAAAAAGTGCTTCCCGTCCCAAATGAAGGACGGACCCATATCCGTTTCCGGCGGAGGCGGGACATAGGCGATTATCCACTTCCTGATCCTGTTTCCGTTTGCTCACTGTGTAAATAAAGCTGCGGCTAACTGGAGAACGGAGGCACCGTTTTGCAAGCTTTGTTTGGAAGCTGTGAATGGCGTGCACACGCGTGGTGCATGAAGGGCACGGAGGCGGCGTGTCAAAACATCGGCCCCATTATTTTCAATATTGAGTAACCCACACCGGCGGCATCAGACGCGCACAGGCGCGGGTCTGCCACCTCGCCCGCAGCACCAATACGCTGCCGTTCCATTTCTAGGCCCCAATGCAGCCGCGGCCAGTGTGTGCTTCCCTTAACTTTTTCACTGACAGATTATTTATTTATTTATTGGGTCTGGTGCCATCAAAAAGCGGCTTACCTTTGCGACGTTATAGTAGATAGATAGACATTTTTTTCCTGGTCTGCACTTTCGCAGACCAGGCAGCAGAGGGCGGCGTCATGCAAGAATTAATGTGAATTTGGCCGGTCTCGCTTGCCATACATTGAGAGCACTCTCTGGCCACAGAGCCACAGGGCCAGAGAAAATCAACACGGAAGAGAATTGGTCTCCGTTGATGTTAACGCATAATGGATTTTTAAGACCATCACTGCGGACGATGTGATTACAGTACACGGCGGCGCGACCCCTCATCAGCTTAAGGACATCAACAAGGTAAACGAACGAACGGCCGTATTGGCGCGGCGCGACCTCGAGAATTGGGGCGAACGGGAACGTCCAAAGCAGTATAAGAGTTAAGAACAATGCTTAGTTTTCACTTTTGCTACACTTAGAATATCAAATAACAAGTGTTGGAACCAAACAGCACTTAAAGTTTTCACTGTTGCAACACTTAAGGGAGGGGCACTGTTGTTCAGGCCAAGCACAGTCACACTCACACTCACATTCTCACACACACGCACGCACGCACGCACGCACGCACGCACACACACAGCCTCCACCGCTCAGTTCACACAAGTGTGATTTTTTTTTTTTTTTTTACTTCTGCCCATAGGGGCAAAAGCACCACAAAAGTGAAAAGTTACCCAGTATGTTGAACAAGTGCTATCCCCCCAGCTCCCTCACATTTGGACGACTGCAACGGTGCAACCCAGCCTGGTGGAGATATGCACTAAAAGGAGTACCCTTTTATAGTTGAAATGTTTGCCTTTTTGTAATCAAAGTCGATGGGGCTCAGACTTTCCACATTTTGACAGCTTCAACAGCTGCAATACTGCTGGGTGAGGCACCGCTCACTCCCACTGGGTGGTATGTTTTTCAAATTAACCACCTTTAACCTCATTAACCAATCAACCCCTCTAGTATAGTTTAGAGATGCACGATATGGACAAAATTTCATATCTCGGTATTTCAAGATATTACCGTACAAATTTCATTTTAAATATTTTAACTCATACAGTGCCTATCCCGGACTAGTTCGGGATATTCGGGATCAAAAACAATTTTTTATTTGCTATTTTACTTACCCCGAGCTGCTTGGAGCAACGTGGGTGGTCCCGGCTCGCTAGCCGCTAGCCAGCAAGCCATTCTACTCTGTCCGACGATATATTCCATTGAAAATGGTTTAAAATAAAGTTTAGACCCCCCCAATGTTCACCCAATGTTCATTGTAGGCGGCGCGACGTATTCCAGGGTGCCTTGTGGCCGGATGGCACTGTATGAGTTAAGACCTGAGGCTGATTCTATGCCTTCTCAGTAGTTTCAAACTTTGTCATGTCAAGGACCCCTAAATTGCGATTTTTAGGCCAACCACACAAATAGAATCCCTTTTATCCCCATCAATATTAACTCATTTAGTGCCAGCGCCCTCTAGGGGCCATAGAATGCCAGGGTATCTCTCATAGGCGAGCGCTTTAGCTTCCAGGACCTCACCTTCCAGGACCTCACGTGCTCACGTTCATGCACGTCATGGAAAGGTCCCGGATGATAATGCTAACAGAATGGCTATTCCCATTTTGTCATCTAAAAGATCATTTTTGGGCGATTTCGCCGTAAATAAACCTCGCGCCGCTTCCCTAAAGACACAATCCAGAGATATAAGCCTTCAAAGATGTGGTCTTTCATTGGATTAGGCGGAGATTGGCGATTTCGTTCGCAAATAAAGTCCGGCCGGGAGGTTGCTAGCTTTCGGCTAGTAGCTAGAAAAATCAGGCCAGGCTTCAGAAGGCCTCTTATCATTTTATTCATTTCATTAAAAAAAGCCGAACTACTTCGGGATCGGCACACTCGTATACTCATCGGAAGCGGCGCCGAACATTGGGTGAACATTGGGGAGCTCAAAAATGTATTTTAAACCATTTTTAATGGAATATATCGTCGGACAGAGTAGAATGGCTAGCTGGCTAGCGGCTAGCGAGCCAGGACCACCCACGACTCTACAAGCAGCTCGGGGTAAGTGAATTAATAAAAAAAAAATTGGATTGGATTGAAATAAAGCCGAACTAGTTCGGGATCGGCACAGGAAGAGTTAAACCCATATCTGGGAATACCCATACAATATAATCCCTTTTATGCCCATCAATATTAAGCACATATCTGGGATTGCCAAACTTTGCCCATATATGGACATATTGTGTCAGTTTAACCTGTGTGGTTGACACGACACGAGTCACACAAATTAATTTTCTTGTCCTTTTATGCCCATATATGGAGATCCCTGTCCCGATGTCATCAATATTAAGCGCATATCTGGGAATGCCCATATTTGAAAATGCCCATATATGGACACTCCATATATGGCCAATGACAGAATTCATTTGCAAATCAAGACTGCTGACTATCATCACCTGGATCTCCATATATGAAGATCACAACACTGACCTCATCAAACCCTGGATATCCAGGAGACAACTGGATCATCACCTAGATCTCCATATATGGAGCTGGTCAATACCTCTACATCTGACCTCACGAACTTCATATATGGATATAGCTGGCCTGTTCTGACATCACAGTGATGACTCAACCAGCTCAGCAGAAGGGTATACATGCCTAAGCAGCCATGTGCACACGCCCATGTGCACGCGCCCATGTGCACGACCTCGCCCTTTGGGAAAAGGTCGCTTCTCGCCCTTAGGGTGTCTTGTCTTCCTGGTTTAGAAATAACTATATTATATATATATATATATATATATATATATATATATATATATATATATATATATATATATATATTAGGGGTGTAACAATACATTTTAATAGCGATTCGATACATATCACGATACATGGTTGACGATATGATACATACTGTATATATGGCCGCAGTATAGATTTTTTTATTTTATTTGAATCCCCATTCGCTTTGTTGTCACGGTCAATAGTCTTCCTGGGATCCACACAAAATACAACATAACAAAAAGTTACACAACATAATTAATTACAGTATGTGAACAAAAAGGTTGTGGTTTGCTAAATGATTCGCGAGATTATCTCCGGACAGACACATATCATTGACTTCCATATACATAGTTAAAGTTAAAGTCTTATCTACGTATAATTGGTCCTCACTGATGCCAATTAAAAGATGGCACCATTTCTAACTACTCACTGTGTCACAGAGGAGGGATGTGGTCATGTGGACAATTCAGAAACCTGCTTCGCAATCGTCGGTGGGGATTCCGAACTAATGGAACGTAGTTTCTCTCTTCTTGAAAAATGCTATTGGTCTGAACTGTCCACAGCCCACCTCTGAGAGCGAGTCGACACAAATGGTTCAAAATGGTGAAGTGCTCTGTTAAAGACACTTTAAAGATTCCAAAAAGTATAGAATATTGTGAGATATGAGACTGGTGTTAAAGGTTCATATTTTAGATTGTAATTAGAGAAAAGAAAAGATGAGTGTTAAAATATTTTCATTTACTGATTTTCGTTTTAGCAATTTTAGCGATTTTGATTTCAGTGGGTAAATATGTAAGCCGGCACAATAAGCCGGCGATTTCTTTATTACTATTTACATTAACACTACTAGCCCCCATACGTCACATCTGCCCATGAAAGATTGCGGTGCATTTGGGAATGGGCTTGTGTCTAAAAATACATTTGGTCACATGTACGAATGCCCACTGAATCAAAATCATTAGAATCGCTAAAATGATAGAAAGTAGTAAATGAAAACATTTTAACACTCATCTTTTCTTTTCTCTAATTACAATCTAAAATATGAACCATTGTTGGAAAAAAAAAAACGTGTGCTTTAATCGGACCAGTGGTTTGTGCAATTAACCCCGGACAGAGACACTCTTAGCCCCATGTTGACTTCCATTCATTATATTAAAAAAAAAAAGTGCTACCGTATATTTCCAAATTATTGCCCAGGGGGCAAACAGCCGCCTGGCACCAAATACCCACCATGGGTTCAAATAGTTTTTGCGCATTAAGTGCCCGGGCGATTAATTGGAAATATAAGACATTTCAAAAAGTATAGAACATTATGTTTGTTAACAAAAACGAGAGTGAAGGGGAACACACCCGCATGCGTCAAGACACGCGTAGTCGCGTGTCTGACGCCTTGCCACTGCTCCGATACGCTGCTGTTCTATGCTTAGGATTTCTAGGCGATGCCGTGTCCAGTTGGTGTTTACGCGCGTCAATACCGCGACTCTGCGCAGCCGCCCGCGGCCGGTGTGTGTTCTCCGTGAATCTACAGGAGCCTGGCGACAGTATGCACAATACATTTGATGTTCATCAGTCCAACAGTCCGTGGGATTATCTCTTGACAGACACACAAGACACTGAGTTGCTGCCATTATTGAAAAAAAAGTTAAATATTTCGCTGCTTTCTACATACAATTAATTGGTGACAGTGTGCAGAAATTTGGCATTGTTTTCAATGAATGCTGAATGGTCTGGCGGTTTCCGTAAGTAACTGCGTACAAACAAGCCACACAGCCCCTCTCATAGATAGATAGCCATCTACTTCCAGCATAGCCACTCATGGATATGTTTACCATGTGGTGGTGATTGAATGAATGGGTCACCAAAAATATATAGTCATCATGTTGGAAATTACTTTTCTGCATTCACCCAACAGATGGCTTGCTCCCTAATAAGTGCTAGGTGGAGAGCAGTTAGGGGTCAAGTGTCTTGCTCAGGGACATGGGCGGGGGGTGCAAGAGGAAAGGTGACAAGGTCACTGTACCCAGCAAGTGTCACGGTAATCTACCAATTAGATGTTGAGATTTAAAGCAACTGGTAGGGTTCATTCTCCAGAGGAATAAAAATGTGCAAAGCACGTTTCATGGAAATCTGCTCATCTCATTTTGAGATGTTACCAAAGGTTGTAAGGATTCATCCTTCAAGAAGGACAGCAAATCCCATGGCAATCCAGTAAGTATTGATCCTTGGTTCTTCACCATCGTTCACCAAAACTAACACACAAAAAAGGTTACCCACAGACGTTGCACAACTATCACAAACAGCCCTAAGCTATACACACCAGTGTCCACAGAAAGCATTTTTCGAGCTTACCAATGCTTTCTGCCATGCATTTCTAAGGTACAGTAATGTTGCGCAAGGACTAGCCTGTTCCTCGTGTCAAGTAGAAAATAGTTCAACTTTTGGAGATCAGCATCACTTTCCTATTCAGAGGATTACAAACATCAAACATCGTGCGGAGGCATCTCGCTCAGTACATCCAGTAGGGAGGAGCGTCTATACAAAATAAAGTGGTCTTTGTCACTGCAATGTACTCCTCTGGGCTGGGGCGGCAGCTATTGGGGAGAGGGGTTGAATGGGCAGGGTAGGATGTAGGTGCTACATCCTCCAGTTGGGGGTTCCTTTCGGGCAGGTGAGCCATTGGGAATGGGGAGGAATTAACTGGCCAAATTAAATTGAGAGAAATAAAAAGGTTAAAAAAGAATTGGCCACTCTAAATGAAATGTAAAAAAAAAAGAGAAATTCATGGGTTGCATTTATACTCATACACCAGCCATTTTGAGGACCAACACAGGTGTTTTGATTAACGTAGAACATTATATGCCAATCAGTCAAATTGAACACCTGTGTTGGTCCTCAATATGGCCAGTTTAGGACTACAAATGGAACCTATGAATACATTCGGCCGCATTGGTCTATCTGGTGATGTATTTGTCAGATACTTCTAATAACTGCATGTCTTCATGTGGCCGTTAATTCACTCTAGACGGAGAACGTTCTTTAAAGACTGCTGCCAAAAAAAAGGTTTTCATTCTCATTCAACTACACATTTTCCTGGTTGTACAATAAAAACGAGAAAAAACAAAACAGCTTAAATAAAAAGTCTTAGGTGCCCTCCACACTACAGTCGGTTGCCGTCGGGGCTGCCGCTAGGATCAGCGGTGGCCGGGCCGCGGTGAGACACAAACACACTCGCTCAGTGAGTAAACGCTGCGGGGTATTTCACAAAGATGAACACAATCCATCTCTCACCGTCTGCGTACTCATGTACAGATGATTTCACGGGACCGCACCCGCTCGCCTTGCCGCCCCAAAACCTCGCTGCGCGGCCGAAAAAAACGCCCGCCTCTCAGTGAAAATGAATTGCTAGGAGGCGGAGACCGCGCATAGTGTGGAACCCCCTTTACTGCTGTTAGCTCCTTTCGGAACCCCTCACTCCACTGCTACGCAGCTCCGAGATGGGGTTCCTACTGGTAGCATGCCGGAATCCTGCGGCTGGATCGCTGATCCGCCGTTAGCGAACACTTCTTACCTTTGGTGAACACTCTATCCAAAAAGTGACGGGTCTCTGTTAATCTATAATCGTTTTACTTCTTTAAGGTGGAAGAAACTCGAAGCAAGGGGGTGAAATAACGTTTTTATATCGCTCAGAAGGTCAGCCGGCTCTGTGTTTTCCCGTGTTTTCCCCGTTGTAGTCTCGCGTGGCCAGACTGTTGCCTCCGCGATTTGGTCAAATGCTCACAGCCACGCGAGACTACAACGGGGAAAACACGGGAAAACACAGAGCCGGCTGACCTTCTGAGCGATATAAAAACTTTATTTCACCCCCTTGCTTCGAGTTTCTTCCACCTTAAAGAAGTAAAACGATTATAGATTAACAGAGACCCGTCACTTTTTGGATAGAGTGTTCACCAAAGGTAAGAAGTGTTCGCTAACGGCGGATCGGCGATCCAGCCGCAGGATTCCGGCATGCTACCAGTAGGAACCCCATCTCGGAGCTGCGTAGCAGTGGAGTGAGGGGTTCCGAAAGGAGCTATACTGCTGTAATGGTTTTGAACTTTTAACCTGCAATGGTTAAAAGCGGTATCGAAATGAGACAACTGTTGAAATTAAGATTATAAAAAGACACCAGTCCAGACCATTAACTCACCCCGTGTCAAATCAAGCTCTTCACTGCACGTTTCACATTCTTGTTTCATAGAAATAAAGCCATAAGGTGGTAGTGGTAGCCCTTCTCCCAGACCTAGTCAACATCTTTATCTCCTCTTCGTCCTCGTAATCACATCAACGGCGCCCTCTGCTGCCTGACCTGCTACGGCTACGGCTACGAGACTTTCTCCTCCTCCTTGGAGCCCTCCTCTTACTGGAGGCCCTCCTCCTAACTGCTCTCCTCCTAACGGCTCTCCTCTTGGGGGCCTTCCTCCTGCCCGCCTTCCTCCTACCCACCTTCCTCCTACCAGCCTTCCTAGCGGCTGGCCGGGCACGGCGGGCAGTGATCCTAGCCTGAGCCTTGAAACGCTTTGGTCCTCCCCGTGCACGGTAAGCTCTCATTTGCACTTCATACCTCCGCCTAAACTCGTCGGATTTTTGCTCGAACGGAGCCTTGTCTCTGGGGCTCTGGCTGTTCCACAGTTTCCCTAGCTGCCTGGCAATGTCCGTAATGGCCATAGACGGGCTTTGGCGCATGATCCTGGGACGGTGCTCTTGGCTGAACAGGAGGAACGCAGAAAGGGGCCTCTTGGGTGCGTTGGGGTCCTTCATCTTCTTCCTCCTGCGTTGCATTCCTGGGGGAGGAACATAGCCTTTCATCTCGCGGTCATAGCGGACCTTATCTCTCTTGGCCATTTCTTCATACTGCCTCTTCTCGTTCATCGACAATGAATTCCACTCCTGGGCGCATGCCTTGGAAAACTGGGTGAAGTTAACGGTACCCCCAGCATTCCTACGACAGTCCTGGACGAAGAAGGCATAGGAAGACATCCTTCCACGGGGCTTGTTCTTGTCCTTCATTGTTGCAAAATATCTTAACCGACAGCTTATATCCAATTAATCAGCAAAATATCTCAACTGACAGCTAAAACAATTAATTAGATAACTAGATGAATGATTTCTTGTTAACTGTGTCCTGACTCACGAGGCTTCTAAATAAATTACTATCTATGATCTATGACGTATGCATGACGTAATGGATCATTCCGTATTTGGGAAAGGTTTCAGCCTGATCCGACCAACAATACCATTATAAAATGTAAGTTGCTGTAATTAAAAATATACATACAGTATATATTGAACACAAAACACCATAATGGCGAGTGGCGAACGTCAGTCTTCTTAAGTCCTTAAATTGACTGAAAAACAGTGTTTATTGCTCTGGTGTTTTCTTTTTACAAACAGGGATTCTCATCGAATGATTTGTGCTTGTGTTGCACCGTGAATTGCGATCTAAAACATGTCGCGTGTCGGAGTTTAGCTCCGGTGGGTGGCTCGTTCCGTAGCCGACTGCCGTGAACGGCTCGTGGCTTGCTTTGATGGGTGCCTCGCTCGACTCGCTGCATGCAGAGAGAATCAACAGCGGCACTGGCAGACACTCTGGAGAGGAGATTAATCCCACAAACCGATTCACGTTGATGTGCGCGAAGAGACAGAGTGTGTGTGTGTGTGTAGCAATCAGTGACGAGTGGCGCAAACAGACACAGCTGAACTGAGCAGTTGTTGATTAGCGTGACAGACGGATAACTGCTGGAGCTTCTCATACTAAATGTGCTCCCTGACGGTCGCAATAATTATGTGAACACGGACGTCCTTCCTTGGCCTACTGGCAGCAAGCACAAGAAATGTGGCAGCGATCGGTCCAGTGGTTTGCAAGATTAGCCCCGGAAAGGCTCAGACTCACAGATCTTTTAGACCAGTGGTTCCCAAACTTTTCAGCTCAAGACCAATGTTCCTTGTAAGCTGTGCACGTCACTGCACGAGTGTTCGCGCACAAATCCAAAATGTGTGCGGAAACAAATATGCATAGTGGACAGGATAGAAGTTTGATTCTCTCCTGCACCGCATGACCAACCTCTGCTTTGATAAGGACTAATACAGTAGGTCTTCACCTACAATGTCATTACAGCACACACACACACACACACACACACACACACACACACACACACACACACACACACACACACACACACACACACACACACACACACACACACACACACACACACACACACACACACACACACACACACACACACACAGGTCAGTGACGTGACGCCCCAAAAAATGTGTTTTTAAAAAAACTTTAAATTGCAGGCATAAAAGTTATTTACTTTTGTTCTACTCACTCTCAACCTTATGGAAATACATTTTGTTTTTAGATATTTTATTGGAATCAGACTTTATTCAGCAGTTTGTTGTACTTGTGCCTAAAATCGTCATATGGTGTGACATGAAAATAATTGTTCATAAAATGAAAATGGAGTACATCTTTCTTAACTCTTTGAGTGCCAATCCCGAACTAGTTCGGCTTTATTATCGTATCGTAGAGTGCCGATCCCGAACAAGTTCGGCTTTTAAAAAAAAAAAAAAAATTTGAAAAAAATTCTTTTGATTTTTTTTTTTTTTTTTTTTGGACCCCATCAAATCTGGTGAACATGATTTCAATCGCGATTTTGCATGTTCCACCCCCATACAACCCCATCTAACATACAGGGCAGCCATGTTTGTTTACATAACATGTAAAACATAATGGCGATTATCTCAAGAATGCCTGAACGGATTTCCAATCGGATTTTTTGGTTTGAAAGCTGTGAACAAACTGCACAAATCCACTCCAATGCAATCCAGGATTGCATTGGATTTTTTAGAGCTCATTCTTCTCTGTTTTTTTCCCATGCATGAGGTGTGCAAGGTTTAATCATGGCTAAGTTGACGAAAATAAGGCTTCTAAAATGCTTGGTAGCCAATAGCTAACTTCAAGCTAACTTCATCCTCTTCCTGTACATGCACAAAGGAAAGTGTTCAGGCAAGTCATGGCTGCAGGGCTTCTGCATATACCAGCATATCTCTATGGGATTTTCTATGGCCACTGGGCGCCCTCTAGTGGTGAAAGGGGTGGCACTAAATGAGTTAAGTTACTCACTTTATCAAAGTCCTTTATCATAACTAACCAGTGATCCACTATAGCTTTTTGAAAATTAATTATATCTGTATATTTTTTTCATAATCGACACTCTGTGTGAGGCCCATGTTCATGATCTTACAACATATTTTAAATGTATTCTGTCAAAACTTTCTCTAAAATTACACAAATATTTGTGACTCTTCCTGATAATATTCTCTATGTAATCCATAAACATTTTTTTGGTTTAATCATTAATAAAGGTATGATTTTTCACTATTTGGAATGTCACACCAAATGATTTAGTGTCACACCGTATGATCATATCTTCATGTGTCAAAGCAAACTGTGTTTTAACCTACCTATTAGTGAGTACTGAACTTTACTGATTGATTAAACAATTACCCAGGATAACATGGCCTTAATATTTCTGAACAGGATATTATTGTAGGGCTTTAACATGGAATAAGAAAGAATTGTAGTAGTAGATGGATGATGAGGATGTGCACAGGAATGCTATGCACACCTAAGTCTTCTGCCGGCCCACGGCAGAAGGATCCTAAAGAGACAATAAGGCGCATAGCCACACTTGGAGCCAAGGCAACATTTTATTAACACCAATTCGTGGAAACAGAACTCAGCATTCAGGTAAATTGCTTTTTTCCGAAGTCTCCTGAACTTGAACACAGCATTTTGTGTTGAACAAATGTAATTAGGAATCATGACATTACACCACATCTCCACTAGCTAAAGAGTGCTGGGTTGCGCAACTCCGAAAATAGCTGATCTACAAGCTCTCGCAGCACAACGTGTTGAGAGCTTGTAGATCAGCTATTTTCGCTAGTTTTGTCTCAGGTCCTACCTTAACACTGTCCACTGTCCAGTCCAGTGAGTGAAAGTACAAAAGTATTAGATCAGATTAGATTATACATTTAGACTGTATTGTACATCAGCCAGTCGTATTTGGTGAGGGTAGCAAACCGGCTGCCTTGTTGCGGTTCTGCTATGCCACAGACAACCTCCTGCTCTTCGTAGAAAATGCAGTCTCGCCCCTTTGGCTCCTCTCTCCTTGCTGGGTCATTGTTTAGTTTCTCCCTGTACTTTCTCGTTCTCTCAGCACTTGTCATTTTCCAGCTGACAAAAGAAAATGGAATGTATAGTTTAAGACAAAGAGAAAATATTGTTTAGATTGAAACAATATGTTAAGGTTTCTGTGAAGGGGTTTCTGCTCTGTCTGATGAATTTGAAGTATCACTGAATGAAGCTAAATTACATTTTATGTAAAAATGTTTAAAACAAATGTTTAAATGTACAAAAGAAACATGTAACTTTGTTATTTATTGTTATATCTGTAGTTAAATACAGTATAAATCATATGGTGTGACAATCAAGTCATATGGCGTGACAAGCAGACATGTCACACCATTATGATTAAGTGTCACACCATATTACGTTTTTTTTTTTTATTAATGTTAAAATCATAACTCACCTCAGACACCTGTCTTGCAGTTGTGCTGGGAGTGCTGAATAGCCTTACAGAAGAAGGACCTCTCTAGCCAATAGGTGTCCAAATAATTGCCTGTTTAATTTGTCCAAACTAGTGTCACACCAAATGATTTTGGTTTGGGGGACAAAATGTTTTTGATCAGAAATGACTGAAAACATTATGCTTTGACTTTGAAAAGATATAGGCTCACAAATAGACATTTTTTTTAGCCTAAATTCATTTTCAAATGATTTTTAGCAATCATTTTTCTTAGTTTTATTCAAGTTCCCACTTTGAGAAACAAGGTCAGGACAGTCACACCATATGAGTTTTGCCATGTTTGGTTGAAAATTCTGAAGAATAGAGGAATGAAATGTTTTAATCTTGAGTAAGTTCACATAAAGCTTAATGTCCTGCACAATATTCAGAAGGTTTTTGACAAATATATTATTTATTTATACATGTTTGACACCGAGGACAGCGAAAACGTTACGTCACGTCACCCACACACACACCCACACACACACACACACACACACACACACACACACACACACACACACACACACACACACACACACACACACACACACACACACACACACACACACACACACACACACACACACACACACACACACACACACACACACACACCTTTGCCCTAGCTATCCGATTCATCAAGACGAGAATCACAACAAATGTTTTCCATCAGCTCAAAATGTTCTGAGCAACCACACCAACAGCATTTCAGACAGACTACTCTTGGATTGAGTTAAATATTTTTACTGAGCATAAATTTGAGCATAAATATCTGAAGCATAGTGTCAGGGCTTTGTCTCTATTCATTCCCTGTAAGCATGAAAACGCTATGATCAAGTGATTTTCAAAATAGAATTAATTAAGTTCCCAAAGAGGAACATAGAAACAGAGGCGGTGTGATTGCAAAGCTTTGTGGGCAGCACAGCCAGGCAATGGACAGCAGAGCAGCACAGCTAGCAGCAAGGAGGAGAAGCAAAGAATGATCAGGTGGGCACTGGGCAGAGAAGTTTAAATACCCGCCCTCATTAGGCGAAGAGTGCATGTGACTGGTCACCTGACCAGGGTTTGACGACGCGCTCACCGCGCTGCCTTGAGTTCTCTGCCTGAACTACATATAGCTCCACAGGCTTCGCATCATGAAAATGCAGTTTTTGTCCAAGATGCACCAGCAAGGCAGTACCAAAACAAACACTTGCATAGACTTTGCATCGCATTATGTAAAAGGACTGAAAAAGACAAAAGACTGATTTACAGTAACTGCTTAAAGTGTTGGACAGGTACGAATTTACGAACTGCAATCGTTTATGAAGTTGGACATAGTCTTTTAGTCAACCATTATCTCCCTGCATTGTCCCAAAATGACCGAGAAAGAAACGTCTCCGACACAATTAATGTCCAGCCTTGTAAAGTTAAATGTTTATTGCGACCGTAGGTCGCAGTTTACTATGAAACCCGGCAGATCCTGTCCATACGTCAGTGTGTAACGCCTCAATGTCTATAGCTGACCTGGCGTGACATCACATTGTTGACTCAATGACCAAGACAGCCTGTTCTGACAATCATATGGAGATCCCTGTCATCAATATTAAGCCCATATTTGTCAATGCCCATATATGGACGCTCCATATGCCCAAGCTAGAATTCATTTGCGAATCAAGACCTGGATATCATCACCTGGATATCCATATATGATCATGACACTGACCTCATCAAACCCTGGATATCCATACATGGAGATGACTGACTCATCACTTAGATCTCCAAATTCTCCTTCTACAACACTGCCACCCAGGTGTGGAATTCCTTGATTACCTCCCTTAAAACATGTAGCTCGCTGGCATCCTTCAAAACTGCCCTGAAAACTCAACTTTCAGGAGGCCAGAGATGGAGGTAGTTATCACTTCTCCCATGGACAGGCAAGAAGTGAGCCCCCCCCCCCCCCCCCCATATTGTGTCAGTCTAACCAGTGTGTTTGACACAACACAAGTCACACTTGCACATTAATTCCGTCTAGGGATGTGCCGAAAGCAAAATTCTTGGCCGAAACCGAATACCGAATAGTGGAAACATTCCGCCGAAAACCGAATAGCCGAATATTATTAATATATATTATGCGCATAATGTATTTTTATTACCATTTTTGTACCATTTGTTGTAAAGCTACCTTATTATGGCAAACGTGATTATGTCAAAACCATACAAAACTATAATAATAATCACCATTATCAGGGCTCAAAATTAACTTTTTGATTACATGATTTGAACATGCCATATCACGTATGTCATTATCAGCCCTACATTTATCATTGAACTTATTCTTTATGCCCAAATGATTGTATAGTTTTTTTTTAGCAGTTATAGAAATATTAGAACTTGATATCAAGGTGCCCACTCCTCCTTAGTGCCCACTCTTCCTACCGTCTGTCCCTAATCTATCCATCTAACTACAGAGTCCAGACAAAGACAGGACCCTACATCTCACATCTTTTTTACTAGCCATGTGCCTATAGCCCCCCCCCCCCCCCCCCCCCCCACACACACACACACACACACACACACACACAGAGTGTCTCCATCTCTCTCTGGAAGGTTGAACATGAACTCAGCAGCCAAACCGAGACGCTCGCTGACAAACACTCTGACAAGCTTCACACAACTAACACCAGTGACAGAGACATCCTTATGCATGGTTGTTGTTAGCCCTTAGCACTGATTAGTGCTATGCTCTGTAGCAACAAATAATTGACAAACAGCACTCTACTAACTGCTATCTTTGTCAATCAAAATCGCGGAGGCTCTGCTCCTGCTCAATGAACACTTTAACGAGCTTGACGGAGGCACGCTGCCTGGCACGGAGCTAAGCTTACACAACGAGCGACAGGTCGCAATGACATACATAGGCTACACTCGTTAGCCGGCAGCTGCGCAGACTAGTGAAGTGAAGTGAATGCGAGACGGAGTGAGTGAGTGAGTGAGTGAGGGAGGGGGGAGAGAGAGAGAATGTTTACTGATGCTGCTGTGCTGCGGCTGCTTTTTGAGAGATTATACTGGACCCCTGTTCTTCACACTATTCGGTGCTATACTATTCGGTTTTAAAAACTATACGGCCGAAAACCGAAAATGCATTTTTAGCCATTTTCGGCCGAAAATTTTCGGTGCCGAATATTCGGCCTCATCCCTGATTCCGTCCTTGTCCCTTTTATAGCCCATATATGGTGATCCCATCCCGATGTCATCAATATTAAGCGCATATCTGGGAAAGCCCAATTTGCCCATATTTGGCAATGCCCATATATGGACGCTCCATACTGTATGGCCAAGACAGAATTCATTTGCAAATCTAGACTGCTGACTATCATCACCTGGATCTCCATATATGAAGATCACAACACTGACCTCATCAAAACCGGGTTATCCATACATGGAGACGACTAGATCATCACCTAGATCTCCATATATGGAGCTGGTCAATACCTCTACATCTGACCTCACAGACTCCATATATTGATATAGCTGACCCTTTCTGACATCACATTGATGACTCGACCAGCTCAGCAGAAGGGTATACATGCCAAAGCAGCCATGTGCACACGCCCATGTGTGCGACCTCGCACTTTAGGGCGTCTTACTGGTAATTATATTATTCAGTACGCTGTATCATTTTAATCATTAAATATGTTCCTTAATTTTTTTTAAATACCTGCCTCTCGATTATTCAATTAATCAAAAAAGTAATTGACGGAATAAACACTAAGAAAATAATCAATAGTCATAGCCCTATATAAATTATAAAAAGGCAAACACTCCCACGTGTCCATTAACCCATTTAGGCCTAGAATTATTGAATGCTTTAACCAGTGAAAAATAGCAGATATACAAGCTCACAGTGCGGCACCGAGTGCCACGCTGCGAGCTTGTAGATCTGCTATTTTTGAAAAAGTCGTGAAAATGTGTGAAAATCTTTGAATATGAGTACTTTCAAAGCGAACGTTTGTAATTCAAATTTTGCTTCTGGGGGGTCCCTGGAACTAGATATTTTGAGATGCGGGTCCGTGGCCAAATAAATATCTTTTCTTTTTTTGAGCGGTGGTTACACCGTCTCCTATACGTGGCCGTGTGTGTATGCGTGTGTGTGTGCGTGTGTGCGTGTGTGTGTGTCTGTATGTAGCCTGCAGGCCTGCAGTACCTTTTATGACCACACATGTTAAGGGAGGGGCGCTGTTGTTCAGGCCAGGCCAGACCAGGCACACACACACACACACGCGCACACACACACACACACACACACACACACACACACACACACAGGGGGGAAGGGGGGGGGGGGGGGGGGGGTAAACCACCGCTCAGTTCACACGGGTGTGATTTTTTTTACATGAAAAGGTTTGAGAACCACTGACATAGTAGTCTCTCAAGAACAGACCAGCTCCAGTTAAGTGAAAAGGACCTTTTCTTTGACGATGGCTGGCCAGACTGCTGACATAGAAACACAGGTTTTTCAAAAAACCTTAGAAGGAGACACTTATAGAATGGGGTCAAAATCCTAATTTTCACGATTTTTCAAAAATAGCAGATCTACAAGCTCACAGAGCGGCACTCGGTGCAGCGCTGTGAGCTTGTATATCTGCTATTTTTCAATAGTTAAAGCATAAAATAATGATACACAATAATGTGTACCCGTTCTAAATGGGTTGTTAACTTTCTGTTTTGCTAACAACCACCCTTTTTCTTTCTGTATCCCTCTGTCTCTCTGGTGTTTTACTGTTGTTGTTAAATGTCTGGTTGCTCCAGACGAGTGTTATGTCACAACGCTGAGGTGAGAGATCCCATTAGTTCTGTCTGACTGAGTTCACTTGTTAGGGAACCGTTTCACCGTAATCACAAGAGGGAATAAAAGATGGGGCTGTGAGATTGAGACATCAGTCTGCAGGCTGATAACATCCAGGGGAATTCCAAAAGGAGGAGAGGGATAGGAGAGGAGGTGGGATGAACTGGATGAAAGGAGGTGGTGGGGGGGTAAGAATCCTCTACTTCGGTGGTTGTCAATCTATTTTTATTTTAAGGACCCCTCCCCCCATATGTGTTAAGCCATGGATCCCCATTTGATAAAAATCAAGAGGTCCTGGAACCCGCTCAAGGACCTCCTGGGGTTCCCTGGACCACACATCGAGAACTAGTTCTGTACTTAATTCATCTTAAAGCAGTGATTTCCAAGCTGTGCCTGGGCCGTGAGGATATTGCAGAGTTGAAGAAAACTCCAGATTCTTGTCGTACAAAATCGGACAAAAATCCATCCGTTTGTTGCAGTGTTGAGTGTTAATGCATTGATTGAGCACAACTGGTGAGACAGTGTGGGGGAGAGAGTTGTTAAGGTTAGGGTTCCACCAGGAGCGTAGCGTTGTGCCGGCGTCGTGATGGTGGCAAAAAATGTAACAGGGGCGAATTGGGCGCCCAGTGTCCGACGTCGGCAGTGGAGCACCCTTCATTAATTAAAACGGGAGCGATCCCAGTGTCGACGCTGGAAACTTCAATCTCCCTCTGCCAAATCCCGTTTTTGTGAGGCAGGTCGTCGCGGACCCCCAGCGGTGCGTGCGTGTGTGTGTGTGTGTGTGTGTGTGTGTGTGTGTGTGTGTGTGTGTGTGTCAAAACCCGGTCATTTAAGTGGAATCGTTTCCACACACACAACCATGAGAAGTTGGATGTTTAAGTTGTTTGAGCTATGCCATGTGTAATAACACAACCTGGATTTGAACAGTGCACATGTTAATCTGCTTGCTAGTGCTATAAAGATGATGATATCCAAAGCGCCTTCCTGCTCATAAAATGCAGTGTGTGTGGACACAGGCTGCAAATGAAAGTCCTTTATACGTTTGCAGTGTGTGTGTGTGTGTGTGTGTGTGTGTGTGTGTGTGTGTGTGTGTGTGTGTGTGTGTGTGTGTGTGTGTGTGTGTGTGTGTTTTACTGTTACTGGCCGTTTGTAGCCAGCAGCTACAGATGATCCTATAGCTTCCAGGGGTTGTAACCATGGCGATAACAGAGTAACACTCCAAATCTGTAGTGTTCAGTGTTGGTCATCTTTACTTTTAAAAGTAACTTGTTACGTTACAGCATTATTGCCATTAAAAGGACATCCATTGCGTTACAAAGTTATTGCTGTTAAAAAGTAATCCATTGCATTACAGCGTTAGGCCTACCTTAATTCTGACAAAAAGTAACTTGTTCGATTATCATTCCGTTACTGACAATTAAAACCCACCTATGGGGAAGTTTAGAAAACATAAAATTCAGTGTGCAGCCTACCCGGAGTGTTGTGGAGCTGTTCAACATTCAACATGGCTATTTTGCATTGACGTTGATCTCCTCCTTTCACCAATAAATCCAAAAATAGTGAGAAAACTTCCACGACCTTACTAAAAGGTAAACTCTCTGTCTTCTCTCGATCTCTGCCATGTCGCACATGTGCGACAAATGAATGTAAAACATTTGAATAAAACATGCATAACACATGGCCATCTGACCACGAAAGCCTTCGCCTTCAATATGTATCAAGTGGGCCCTGGTAAAGAAAAGCTTGGGAACCACCGTCTTAGAGCACTAGTTCCCAAACACTGGGTCGGGAGTCGGGACTCAGGAAACATTTTTTGGGTCACGACTCACAACTAAATTTTGTTTTTAATTATTATTTCAAAAGAATTTCATGAATAAATCCATCCATCCATCTTCAACCGCCTATCCGGAATCGGGTCGCGGGTGTAACAGTTCCAACTGAGACTTCCAGATTTCCTTATACCGAGCAACTTCCTCCACTCCCTCAGGGAGTATACCGAGGCGTTCCCAAGCCAGTTTGGAGATAATCCTTCCATCTGGTCTTTGGTCTGCCACAGGGTCTCCTCCCAGTGGGACGTGCATCAAGGACCTTCCTAGGAAGGCGCTCGGGGGGCATCCGTACTAGATGCCCGAACCACCTAAGCTGACTCCTTTCCAAGTGTAGGAGCAGCGGTTCTACTCCAAGTCTCTCTCGGGTGACTGAACTTTTCACCCTATCTCTAAGGGAGATACCAGCCACCCGTCTGAGGAAACTCATTTCAGACGCTTGCACCCGTGACCTTATACTTTTGGTCATGACCCACACTTCATGACCATAGGTGAGAGTAAGAACGAAGATTGCTCGGTAGACAGAGCTTTGCCTTCCGGCTCCACGAATTAGAAAACAAATGCCTTAAGAAGTAGTGAAAATAGCCGATCTACAAGCTCACAACGTGGCGCGAAGTGACACGTTGTGAGCTTGTAGATCTGCTTTTTCCACTAGTTTGTGTCCCGGGCAAATGTCTAATTTCTCTTTTGGGTCTCTAGCTGAAAAGCTTAGGAACAACTGTCTTAGAGGGTTTAGCTTTAATTTGGTTGCCTTCTGGATGTACTGCAGGGTGACAGCCTATAAATTACTTAGCCAATTACTCAACTGCAGTCACAGTCACAACCTCGGCAGCATTATGTGACACTGGAGCTAATAGGGGTGGAAGAAAAAGACACCAAGGTCCCTGGACTTATAGGGGCTGTTCAAAATGCAATATACATTTTGTTTGTGTAATAAATATTAAGGCCCCAATGTGATATACTGCCATGGGGTCCACAGTCCACAATTTCAAGTGGCCTCTTTGACCGCTAGTATGAGCGTAATCATTCCGACCACAGTCCAGATCTGGGCTGATGGATCCAGATAAGGCACATAGACCGTGGCTGTTTGTCCTCAGTGGACGTTCTTCTGTGAAAATAGCTTATCGTCGCTGTCGGGTGGAAACCTTGTATAGCCATGTCCAAAACCGCTACTTTAATAAGGAAATGAAAATGTATCCGGGGTGTAGATATGATTTAGTCACAAGCCTTGTTAATACTGAATTTCAAAATTGACAGAATAATTACCCACTTTCACCTTCAAATTGTTAAAAGAATTAATTGTGAAAATAGCACTCAAGCATCTACAAGCTTACATTGCGTTGTGAGACTCGTGACTCATGCTACAATGCATTGTCAGCTTGTATATTTGTTATTTTCGATACATTTGTGTGACACTTTTGTGTAAAAAAAAAGAAAGAAAAATAATCTTAAAAAATAAACAAAGTTGAAATAGGAAGATACAAGGTATCTGCCCAACAGTGACCATAAAAAAGGCTCACTCTGGGAAGCTCGCCAGAATAGCTCTTTTCTAATTATTTGAACCCTGTTGCACACAATCTAAGTGGCTACACAGATTGGCAGCCACCTGTTAGGAAAGAGCTGCTCTCTACAGTTAGGTATCCATCTACAATTTTACAGCACCATGTCTTATTATCCACTTACAGCTGGACATCAGTTGCCTCTGTACACGGTGTGCTCTTTGTCCCTGTACACCAAACTCTTTGCCAAGAATAGACGATCAAAAGATCACAACATGTCACGTTGCGACGCTTGTGAGCTTGTAGATCACCAGAACGGTGATCATGTGGTTATAATCTCAAGACATGAGAACAATGCACAAAAGCAAATTTCACCCAGTTCTTTACTTCTGTAAACATGTGATGTGACAATAAAGCTGATTCTGATTCTGAGACATTTTGAGTTTTCTCTGAGAAGAATGTAAATAAAGTACAAATTTAAAAAAAGCCTGAACAGGTCGAACAAAACTGCTTCAAGTACCAATTCTGGTCAAGGGCAATCGGTCAATAGCTAGAGCTGCCCCTTTAAACGGCGGTTGTCTAGGAAACAGGTGCAGAAACGCAGGGATTTGGATGGTGACTGAGTAACCTGGGAGCCAGTATTTAGCACAGGGCTTCACAACACATTTTCATGTCAAAGGACCACCAAACTGATACTTATTGTTGGCCACGGACCTGCATCTAAAAGGATTTTGTGCCAGGGACCCCCATAAGTGAAGATTTGTGTACATAAAATCTAAATCATCCCATATACAGTATATATTTAAAAAGAAATGCATATTATCTACAAGCTCACTGTTACATCAGCCATTTTTGAATAGTCAAAGCCTAAATAGGGTTAAAGTAGTTACATTTGATTTTAATTCTATTTTCTTGGGACCAACTGGAACCTTCCTTTAAAAAAAAGGGACCCTGGGGGTCCCCGGACCTCACTTTGAGAACCACCGATTTAGCAGAGCCCCCTTTAGAATAACAACAACCTGCCCAGAGAATGTCACCCACTGTAGCCTGGCTGCTCCACTGGAGCAGTGCAAGTGGCACACTGTGTTTATAGACCATGAAAAGCAAACAGTAGCAACAAATAGACCTGCTAACGTGATGTTCTGTCATGCTCTTTACCTGTGGCATAATTAAAGGAGAAGCACAGCCTACTACAACAGTCTCACAAAGTCCACACAGGGCAAAACAGTTTCACTCGAACGGTTCTTTTATGGGTCAGCTTTCAGACAACGTGGCCCACTTCTAGCATGAAATGTGTTTTTTTTTTAATGTGATTATAGCCTACTCGATTGTTTTATATCCGTTTGTTATGCATATCATTATAATGTAGCATTTAGACCCACTACGGTTCATTGTGTGACATTCCAGTTTGACCAAAATATAAGACACAAGTCGAGTGCACAACATTGACTTAACTTGGAAAACATGAGAATAAAGGAACAGACTATTGACCTCAACCATGTAGACTAAAAGAAAGCGTTCACCTTTCTAGACTTTGCCCAGTGTCCTATGTCCTTACCTTTTGTTTTTCACAATTCACTACTGCCCCCTGGTGTCCAAACAGATATTAACTTGAGGGAGAGAAGAGAACCTCAGAATGTTTTGAGGAATGAATGAAACTGTTGAAAATTAACATGGTGGAAATCATTTCTTCAGAGCAATTTTGAAAGCATTTTAAAAATAAAATAAAAATAATGGTCAATAGACATCAGATTGTTCAACTAAATATGTGAGCTAGCTCCGAAAGGCTCTTCTGACGTCAAAGGACTTTCAGATGGCATTGTCAGCTTATATGACTCAGTCTAGTTAGTTAGTTCACCTCACATCACTCTGCTATGCTATCCCCGTCACTCAAACATCAAAAACGTCACGTAACAGCTGTGCAATTATAATGCAGCAAGTGTAACGGTGTAGCGTAGCCTGAGGTCAAAGAGGAGTGAATTAACAGAGTAGCCACGCCTGAAGCTCTCTCTATAGGGGGCAGTATAGAGACTAGGATTACTGCATGTTTTTGTGAGATACGTAGCTTAAAGGGGTAGTTCACCCCCAAAATTACTTTTTTTCTATTGATTAGTCACGCCATGGAGAGTGGAGACTAGAGTTCAATAATATTTTTAGTTTTTTGTCGCATTCTCAAGACAAAAATCTGGTAACAATAAATTTACCCCCATTCGTTCCGGATGGGGACCCGTTTCGAAACGGGTCCCCATCCGGAATCAATGGGGGTAAATTTACTCGAATCAAATTTTTGTCTTAGGAATGTGACGAAAAACTAAAAATATTATTGAACTCTAGTCTCCATGGCATGACTAATCAATAGAAAAAAAAATTGGGAGGTGAACTACTCCTTTAACCTTAATAAATTCATATAAATTAAACTATTCAAGATATCTGTTGGAAGCACACCATTGCCGATGACTCCGGTCGATGGACATTTTGAATTCACTAATAAATTCACTCACGAATTGGGTACCAGTAGTGTGCTCCCAGTGTGCATAGCCAAACGCACCCTAGCGCGGGACAGAAGTGAGGAAGAGAAGCTACGTTTCTGCGGTAACCTACTGCATTTGTTATCTTTGAACAATCTCAGCAACACTTGGGCAACGTTATATTAGTCCGTGACCAGGCAGTGGTACCAGTGCGTAGCAGGGAGAGTGGATCCACCTTCAAGGGACCCTGGTTACCGCCTTCCCAAATACAAACAAGAATTGACACACAGTCAATATAAAATCTGTGGATTGGTGTGTTGACGTTAGTGTAAAAAAAGTTTGAAAAAAAAAAATTTAGAAAAAAAAAAGTTTAGGTCCAAAAATGTGTTAAAAAATCAACCTGATGGTGGCGCTATATGGGACAGATCCATGTCGATGAGATAAGTGTAGACATACTGTGTAGCGATTTGTGTGATTTTAGGGCAAAAACTGTAGGAGCAGTATTCAAAAATGTGTTTTAAAAAATTTGGCGGGGGTCCCTGGAGCTGCGGGGGTCCCTGGAGGGGTGGAGGTTGTGGATTGGCAGACAAGGATTGTGTGTGGAAAATTTCACATGGATAGGGGCAAAAAAGTGTGATGTGACGTGACAGACAGACTGACGGACAGACAGGCGGTGGAGGTTTTCATAGTAACTGCGACCTGACGGTCGCAATTATAATCATTAGTATTGTTTATTTTAATTATTATTATTAAGGAACTCTAGAAATCTCAGTTGGAACTGTTACCCCAGTGACCCGATGCTGGATAAGCGGTTGAAGATGGATGGATGGATGGATGGATTATTTTAGAGTAAGCTACTTTATTTACCATTATTGTGTACTCCGCCACATGGGGAGCAATCTTCAATTCAATCTTCAATTCAAAGAAGCTTTATTGGCATGAGAACACAAACGTTTACACAGTGGTGGAAAAAGTACCTACATTTTTATAATTAAGTAAAAGTATCAATTCTGCAATGTAGAATCACTCTGTTACAAGTAAAAGTCCAGAATTAAAAATGTACTTGAGTAAAAGTACAAAAGTATTGGTATCCAAATGTACTTAAAGTACCAAAAGTAAAAGTACAAAATGTTTGAAAATAGCAGATCTACAAGCTCACAACGCGTCGCACCGCAATGCGTTGAGCTTGTAGATCGGCTATTTTCAAAAAGCCTTGGTATAACATAGGGCTAAAGTGGTTTATGTATGTTTTAAACTTTAGTTAAAGTTAGATAAAGTACTATGTTCTATCCGTCTGTCTTTCTTTTCAAATCTTTTTTATTATTAAGGTACAATGTCACAATGAGGCAGGTACACACATATGGCACCCCAAATCACATTCCAATCACAATAATCATTGGTACAAAATAACACAAGATCTGAGGCGATCACGGTACGTACACATTCAGTTGTAAGGAAGAGAAACCCTGCCCTTAAGAGATAACATTTTTTTTTAAGAGAAAACATTTTTTCCCTCCATATACCCAATTTAGTGTCAAGCCAATTCCCCCATCCCCATACTCTACGTTAAGACCTATCCCTGCTAATCCCCACAGTAGTCATTGGGAGGGTAAAGACAACAACGGGTCTCCTCCGATACCCGATCCGTCATGCCACCATCTTCTTTTCACCTGACATTAAGGAGCTTCACCAGGGGGGCGTAACGCATGTGGAGGTACACGCTATCCTCCCCGGTTCCACCCCTCTCTGAACAGGCGCCCTGACCACTGTGGGAACCGTTAATGCAGAGACAAAATCTGTTCCTCCTCCCCAATCGACTTCCCTCCCACGAACACAGCCAATTGTGCTCGTTGGAGCGCCCGGCCAAGCCGAATGCACCATGAAGGTAGTGCTCCATGGTGGTGGACAGGAAGTTTAACCTGCCCACCCAGACGCCCCAATACTGGACTGCCACCGGGTCCCAAAAGGCAGCCCCCAGACATCAGAAATTTAAAAAAACAAAACAAAAACATAATAGGTTATATAATCCCAGAGGGAAGGTGCTATGTGGCGACATATTTATCTAAAAGGTAAAAAAAGAAAAAAAAAAGAATGTCCATGAGTCAGTTGTAAAATAAAGTAAGGCCTGCCAGTCGAGAGAGGCTGCTGTTACAACCAAAAAAGAAAAAGTAACAAAAATAGTAGTGATACCACCTCCCAGCCGGCAGAGGCAGCGTAGAACCATTAATTGTCGAGCGCATAGGTCGAGCGTGGTTCAGAGTTCAGAGTTCACAGTTTGGTCCATCCTGTCAGAGGCACACAATGGCGGCCACCGACCAAAAACAAACAACCAACTCAGGCTATCAGCATATTAGAGCCACATCGTAAGAAGATGAAGTATAAAAACAACGAAAACATGTCGAGAAGTCTCGACTACAATCATGTCATCATAAAGTGCAAAGCATTCGATCGCTCTCTAACACTTAACTAAACCGCCGTAACGTAATCGTCATGTACGGAGAGAAAGAAACAGCGCATATTAGCATACCACAGGCGCAATAGAATTCGCCGTAAACAAAATACCCAATTGAGTAAACAAGTGGTTCGCATTAACCGTTGGAACGGACATGTCTACATACGCCGTTTGATCATATAATATCAGTCAAAAAAGGGTTGCGTATTTTCGTCAGAAAAGGAAATAGGAAAATTAAAGAAAGAGAAAAACCCTGTTAGCATGTACTAGCTAGTTAGCCAACCCCACACACTATCGACCATTCCCGTCTGTCTTTCAATGTTATATGAGATACTTAAAGTGTGGTTCCTGTGGAAATAAGCCTCGGCTTTCTAGGATCTCTAGTTGACCTTGTACCAGTGATTTGTACTGTCATGAAACTGTACTTTTTTCTATTGCAAACTTCTAATAAATTCTTCAATCAATCAATCAGTTATTGCTTTGTAGATTAGCATTATTGGGCTAAATGTAAAGACGCTACGCTGCGCCAACCGTGAATTCAACACAATCTGCTGTTGAGCAGTTTAACCAATTTGCTACGTACGTCTACACAAACGGTCAGATTACAAAGATAAATTGCTTAGTGAAGGCTCACGGATGTCACCATAGGGTACGCTCCAGCAGAATGTCCCGTAATGATCGTATTATTTAAAGAGGAGCATTTTAATCCGATCGGTCGTCGTTTCCTTCAAAAGGTATTAATGTATCTAAGTGCAGTACACCTCGCAACCGATGGGGTCGCATGGCTGAAAAACAACAGAAAATGACGTCTGATCGGATTAAAATGCTGTTTATTAAACAATACGAAAGATACAGGTAATTCTGCTTGAGCGTACCATACTGTGACATCTGTGAGACTTCAGTAAGCACTTTATCTTTGAAATATGAACGTTTTTGTAGACGTACGTAGCAAATAGGTTTAACTGCTCAACACGAGGTTGAAGTGAATTTATTACACACCGTGACTCGTGCGTTAGCCTGCAGCTAGCGCTAGCTAGCGTTAGCCTGCAGCTAGCGCTAGCTAACGTTAGCGTTAGCCGTTAGCCACACATCCAGAATAGTCTAAGTCAATTTTCCAACGGCGAGTGAACGATTGCATTCTGAGTTGGGTCGCCGTTTTATTCCATGAGTAATTGTGTTGTGTATAACATGCCTGCGTTAGCCTGCAGCTAGCGCTAGCTAGCGTTAGCCTGCAGCTAGCGCTAGCTAACGTTAGCGTTAGCCGTTAGCCACACATCCAGAATAGTCTAATATATGTCAATTTTCCAACGGCGAGTGAACGATTGCATTCTGTGTCCTTCATGGATTTTTTTCCCCCTGGCTGTCAATGTTTTTATTGTTCAAAAAGAAAACGTTCTGAACGTTAAAACTAGATAGTTTTACGATCATAACAATGTGACAAACGGAACGGATCCTTTTTTTCCAAACTCGAGAAGAAGAACAGCGCCAGAACAGCGCAAGGCCGCTCCCAATCATGAAACTAGCTCGGTTACCATGTGACATGGGGACAGCCAATAGGCAAATAGGTCGCCTAGGTAGCCTAGGTAGCCTGAATGTCTCAGCACAATCGCACGTCTTTAATGAAATCTGTTTCACAGATTTAAAAAAAAAAGTAAACAGGCTACACGTCCCAGTGACTGAGTGGTGACTGGTGACATGCTATACAGTATAGAGGTGCACCGATCCGTTTTTTTCTGTTCCGATCCGATCCGATATATTAATTTGGCTATTTCCCGATAACCGATACGATACCCGATATTTACAGTAGGCTACATAGCAAAAAAGCTTCACCTTTAAGCCATTTATTAATTGTAGGATAGCTTCAGTTCAAATAACAGAGTGCATTCAGTGCAACTGAGTGCAAAATGCAATGGCAACTCTTTTTATATAAATTCTTCAAATAACCCAGTCTAATTATGGATATAATATTGATGCCAGCTGATCATTCACTTAAAGTAATATACTACTGTATATATGTTTCCATAATGTTGTGCCATTGCTGCTATGTCTGTGTCACTGTTAGAGCTGCATGATTATAGCAAAACCTTTATTTTTAAATTATGTGTAGGCTACATTTCAGATGATTTATTTCAAATATTATTGTTAATAATATTATTATAAATATTGTTTTAACAAGCAAAATCGTATCTTAATGCAAAAGGATTGTCTTAAAAGCTCAAATAAATAAGGTTGCATTTCCAAGGTGAGACATTTACCTCACAATAGTCTGACTCTAGTCTGGTCCTTTCAAATATTTAAGGGCAAAATTATTACCTCATGCCCCTGCTCCGGTTGTTATGGCTTGTAAAACCCATGGGTAAAACCTCTGTATAGGGACTTAATACATTTCTGTTGCTTAATGTACTTTGTGAAACTATCGGAGGAGACTATAACGACTTTTAACGAGCTTCACCTGGACATGCATTCATTAATCCAGCGTGTGGAGACACACGACGACATCAAGCAAAGTGAACTGACTTTCAACAACAGAGAAACGGGAGGTGATTCTCCTTTGAAACTGGCTAAAATAAAGAGACATTCATAGGATGGCTTTTTCTGTATAGCTTGCAACAGCAGCAATGCTGTTGCATTCTGTCTATGAAAGTGAAAGTAAAACTCCTTCTGACCGTCTGGACGCAGGAAAGCCTAGTGACACGATGCTTTTTTTCTTTCTCCTTCATCTTTTTTTGAGACGACAATGACACAGGATTATGGAATATATCCTTACATGCAAAGGTAATCAGCGCCATCTGTATTCGGTAGGCTGCTAATGTTTACTGAGTGTCAGGCATAGAGTTATAATAAGTAGGACCAGAGCATCTTGCTGTGCAGCAGGGAGTGCAGAGAATGTAAAGAGAGGCAGGGGCTGACATTTCTAAAAAGGCATTTTGGTGGACAATTCTCTTGAATGGAGTCAAGCCCCCTTTGATGTCTGTGTGCACGTGCCTGCTGTGCAGCCTGCAGCGAAGCCGTGTCTCGTTAAGACAAGGGTGGAGGAGCGACAAAAAAAAAGTTTGATCCATAAGAAGATTTTGGGATGTTTATTTAATAATGATATGCTAAAAACATTTGGTCATGGCCTCATGGGCTTACAATTGCGTGATTATATTGTATATTTATTATTCGTATTATTATTTATATCGGGGCTTGGATCGGCGACGTTGTGTCGATATCCGATATAATTAATTAACATTAATTACCTTCATATCGGCGGCCGATACCGATCCAATATCGGTATCGGTGCACCTCTAATACAGTACAGAACATAGTGCAAGGCGTTCAGATAGCCTGGAGCCAGGACTTGGATGAGGACCTTTCAAATGCAATCGCGTGGCCCGGGCCCCATCTCGGCCGGTCCCAGACCCAGCCACCACATCAAAGCAGATAACTGCTGCTGCGCTAAAGGTTACGACTCACTGTGACATTTCTGTAGAGAGCAAGCAATCCCGCATTACTGAAAACTAATCCTGAATGTATATAAGAGAGTGTGTGTGTGTGTGTGTGTGTGTGTGTGTGTGTGTGTGTGTGTGTGTGTGTGTGTGTGTGTGTGTGTGTGTGTGTGTGTGTGTGTGTGTGTGACTCTGATAATGCATGCTTAGGTTCTGAAATAAAGGAACTAAGGAAGCAATTGACAGTCGATTAAGATAGTGAAATGGAGAGTATGAATAGCATTATGGAACATTCTGCCTTTTTTTAAGTTCAAACCATTGCATTTATATTATTATAGAAGAACATTAAGTGTCAGCAAATGACAATATATATATATATTTCTTTCCACTTCTGACCTTACTTTATAAATGGATTGAATTGGAATAGCTCATGATACTAACATCTACTATGCCCTTTTCCATTGCAGAGACAAGTTAATTATTTTCGCCTGGAGAAATATTTTGGGAAGGAGCTGTGAGTTCATTGTGACTGAATTTATCAATAAAATAATAAAATAAAACTCTAGAAGTATAAACATTCTTGAATTCACACAAATTAGATAGAGTTACACATGGGGCGGGCATCAAGTACATTTACTTAAGTACAATGTTGAGGTACTTTTACAGTTTCGAGTTTTCAATATTTTTACTTCTACTCCACTACATCTCAGAGGCAAATATTTCATTTTTACTCCACTACAATTATTTGAAAACTTTAGTTACTGGTTACTTTGTAAATTTGGATTATTATTACAAAACACACCAACCACTTCAGCCCTATAGATATTTTGTCCATTTGAAAATAGCAGATCTACTTGGAACATTCTGCACAATGAGTACTTTTACTTTTGGCACTTTAAGTACAGTTTGTGGCCAATACTTTTGTACTTTTACTACTAGGTACATTTCGAATTGCAGACTTAATACTACTATTTCTACTATTGCAGTATTGATACAGTAAGTAAAGTAAGTTAACATGTGAGTACTTTTTACAGCACTGCATGCATCTCGGAGTTGGTATAATATTGATATCATGACGTGAGACTAGAAATCATCTGGGATTTCGGTCATCACAATATAGTTAGCCTTCTTTATATAAGTAACTGCTTAACTGTTACTGTTCAAGCTTAACTAGTTCTCAGAGCCTAGGACAGAGTGAGTAGAAAGAAAATGTATCATAATATGATGGTACCCTTTCTGTCTATTCGCTCTGGGTCTCAGAGGAGGGATATGGACATTTCACAAACCTGCGTTTGGTCATTTCAAACAAAATTTGAAATATTATTATTCATTTATATTAGGAATGCAAGAATGATGGTGTATATTTCAACATGTTAACTGCCCAGGAAGAGATGGGCTGTAGTTTCCATTAGTCTGGAATCCCCATTGATAATGTCATTGGTAGACAGGTTTCTGAACTGTCCACAGAGACAGAGCAAGTAAATGGAAGACTTTAAAAAATAGCTGTTCAGCTGTTTTGTGAAATTATTTGAGAAAAAAAATCAGAAGAACCAACATCTTCATATTCCTATTCTGACAGTTTGCGTGCGTGTGCACATGCGTGCGCACGCGTGATTGTACATGCATCCCCTTTTTCACTCAAAACGGCACGCCACTGTTCAATGCGTCCGCACTGAAACATTTTCCAACAATGTTCACTCTGTCTGAATGCCGCTGACCCCATTATCTGTTTACTTACTTACTTAATTAATTAATATTCAGAGGCTGCTTAACGAGGGCAAACAGAGGCAGGCCGTGGGATCGGTGGCTGCCATCTTCTAGTGGCCAGTTGGCCATGACGGCTATCACGTAAACACATAGCTTAACAAGCCTAATAGACAGCGTCACGGACAACGTCCAGTCCACTGAATCAACAGCACCGCAGATATGAACAGAGATGGCGTACAATGACAGGGTGTCTACATCACAGACCTGCACACAGATTGGAATCTACAGTACGGACACGGACACGGACACGGACACACACACACACACACACACACACACACACACACACACACACACACACACACACACACACACACACACACACACACACACACACACACACACACACACACACACACACACACACACACACACACACACACACACACACACACACACACACACACACACACACACACACACACACACACAACAAGGCTCCAGTGGTGGGAGAATGAAGTACTCTGACTTAAGTAAAAGTAGCAATAATACCAGTATAAAAGAATACGTAAATTTCCACATTCAAAATGTTACGTGCAAAGGTATTAGCATCAAAACAACTAGCAAAAGTAAAAGTACCCATTATGCAGAATAGTAATTTTCATGATCATGTAATAGGCCTAGGCTATGTGATGCTATATGATGTTATACTGGACTACAATTATTGATCATTAACCACTTATGCCCTGTTATACTGTATACTATTGTATCGTGACCCACAAATGGGTTCCGATCCACTGTCTGGGAAACAGTGACTCTTAGGCTATAGGCTATAAACCAGTAAGACGCGAGAGGCGACCTCGCGCAGGACGGATTTCGCACAGGATGGAATTAAGTGTGATTTGAGTTGTGTTTGGTTGTTTAAGTTGGACAAAATGTGACGTCTGACATCATGACTTATGTCATAGACCACATGAGACTCACACAATATGTATGTCCATATATGGGCATTCCAAGCTATGGGCTTAATATTGATGACATCAGGGATTTCCATATATGGGCATAAAAAGGACACAGACGGAATTCTTTGCAAGTGTAACCCGTGTTGTGGCAACCACACTGGTTAGACTGGTTGAATCTGTCCTACTAGTGGTGTCTTTATGCATACCCTTCCTCTGAGCTGGTCGAGTGTCAGAATGAGTCAGCCATAGCCATAAATGGAGATCCGGGTGATGTAGAGTTGATGATGTCAGTGTTGGTCAGCTCCATATATGGAGATCTATGTGATGATCCAGTCAGCTCCATATATGGAGATCTATGTGTTATTCCAACTTGGAAGGTAATTGATGACATCAGGGATCTCCATACTGTATATGGAGATAGACGAAAATAGACAATCTACAAGCTCACAATACGTCGCATCACGACCTGTTGTGAGTTTGTATCTCTGCTATTTTCAAATATTTTGTACTTTTACTTTTGGTATTAAGTACATTTTGATGTTAATACTTTCATACTTTTACTCATGTACATTTTGAATTCCGTAGGCCTACCTTTACTTGTAACAGAGTATTTATATATTGCAGTATTGATACCTTTACTTAAATAAAACATGCGAGTACTATTTCCTCCACTGGCTACCTCAGAATTGTACTTAAGTAGCCTACAGTACTTGAGTAACTTTCCACCACTGCAAGGCTCCATCTCGTGTGACTCGTGTCCAATCAGCATTTAACGTGCTGCGGTGGCCGGTGTGTCCCTCCCTCTGATCTTTTATGCCCACAGCAGACACACTAGAGCCTCTGCTCTCTCATAACAAAAGCAGGCTTTTTTTCTCCCTCAGAGATCCACTTCATTACCCACACTAATGTGGAGCAAAATGTTTATTCAAATGAGCGCGAGTCTTGAGATCAAATCCACTAAAGCGAATGAGAAGAGCGAAGAGGGAAAAAATGCTGAAAAAGGATTATCTGCTTTCAAAAAGAAATCATATTTGAATTAATTACAAAATGAAGGGCACGGGGGGTTAAAAGAATGCTTATTTTCTGTCTATTTCCTCATTTATTTGCTTGTGCGTTTGTTTATTGAGAGAGTATTGGTTTATTCATCAGCCCGGTTAGTGGCATTAGTATGTGTGGGTGGAAAACAGAGAATAATTACATTTTATCAGGATCAACTTGACAATGAGAGCCTTTGTGAGTAATTGATTGGCCGTTGCTTGGAGGGGGACGGTACATTGTGAACATTTGATTGGCTGCTACTTGAGGAAAGGCTTTCTATAAGCGATTGATTGGGTGGTGTCATTTTCCACCCGAATGACTGGCAGCAGGAACTGATATTGTGCGACTTTGGCACGAGTGTAGATGTGTGAGAGAGAGGAGGGAGGGGGTCAAGTATATGAAGGTCAGGTGTCGTACACAGAAAATAACCGATCCATAAGGGTGCTCGGGTGGCGAAGTAGTTAAGTATCTGCCCACCACGCGGAGTCTGGGGGTTTGAATCCACCACAGTGTTTTCTGCATTGTCGAGCGTCTACATACGAACACAATTGGCCCGCGTTCTGGAGGTGGGCTGGGGCACAACTTGACAGCAGGAGTGTTTGGCAGGAGGAGTAAGAGGCTCTAGTCTACTGACTAGAGCAGTGTTGTCAAACATACGGCCCGCGGGCCATGTTTCAATCCGGCCCCAGGCTTGTAGAGCATACATTTCTGAGCATTTAGGAAATGTAAGTCTCTAACCCATTCCTGTCAAGAGTTAAGATTTGTTTAAGAATTAACCAACTAATACTCACTGCAGTAGCCATTTGTAGCCATTTATAAATTATAGCAGGGACTGTATCAGGAATTGATGAATAATTAATTATCAAATGGTTTATTCTTATTGGCACTTAAACAAATAGCATCTCGTACCAAATTGCATGTAGGCTGCAGCTGTGATACCAATAATGAAAGTAGTTATTTTACTTAAAGTTGTACCATGTAACTTTTTTTATAAAACAAATCTTAAAATTGTCCTAACTGTTAAATCGCTAAAGTTTTAGAACACCCACTCCGTTATTTTCAGCTTCTGAAGCCTTCTCTTTATATGTTTTCTTCTTAGCAGTGACAGGGGCGGGATTTCGCGCCAAAATGACGTAATCTGCATCATCTGTATACGTTGTGTATACGTTGCCCAATCACATCGCCGATCATGCACACATGGTACACTACCGGCCAATCACAGCTTATCTGCTCTGGTCTCCAGGAAGCGCCTCCGCTTGGCTACAGTGTTTACCATGGTGAAGGATTTTAACCTCTTAATCCACAAATCCTGGCCAGAAAATTACGTTCTACCATGCGTTCTACCCCTCCGCGGATTACTATCGGTCGCGGTGGTTTGCCGCGCCGCTCCGGTGGTCCGCGGCGGTGGTCCGCGACGACTCCGTACGAAAAACGGCCGAAAAAAGCAATACCGCTACTGACCACTAGTTGAGCAACTTACACAGTATAGCTTTAATAATGAACACAATTTATAAAATGATATACTGCTATACTGCTAGCTATAGCAGTGACTGAGACAACAGGAAGAAAAACAGAGCGAATATGTGCGCTAGTGTGCATGCCATCCGATCCGCGACTGGTTGCACCGTTGCGGCCCTCATCAAGTCACCTTTCGTCCAATGCAGCCCTCACCCCAAAATGAGTTTGCAATCACTGGACTAGAGCTTTTGTCCTACTCCTCCTGCCATGGACCTCTACGCGGGCCGACAAATGCCCGCGGGCCGCCACTTTGACACCTCTGCTCTAGTCTATACGTCCTCCCGGTGGGGGCTCCTTACTGGCAGGTGAGCCGGTAGGATACAACAGCAGTGACAATAAACAGAAATGTGTGTGGGGAGGAATCAATTGGCATAGGGACTAAAATGGGGAGGAAAAAGGGGTAAAAAGAAAAAACAAATTAAAGAAAAGAAAACATAATAAATAGCTGATCTATAAGCTCACAATGCTACGCATCCACGACAGCTAAGGGCCGATGCATACACCACTTTTAGAGCCGAGTTCATTTTGGTTCGGGGAGTCACAACATCTCGGCAGCAGCGAACAGCCAACTTTATGGTGGTACCCGCCCCCGAACCTCTGAATGACGTCATATTGTAGTTTGGACAGAGACGAAAGTGGAGTACCGGTATGCATCGGCCCTTATACTTATAGATCGGATATTTTCTGCCCGCGCTGCTGTCCTATGACATAGCATAAAATAGGCATCAGTCACATGTGACTGTGCATCAGGGTGGAGAGTGGAGACCAATCCACCATAAACCCCTCTCCTAACCCCCTCCACACACACTTACGCGCACAGTGTGCGTATACTCTCTCATGCCAGTGATTGTCCGTTTCACATCACATCCCTAAAATTGTACACCAAAATGGCATTCATTTCATGATGGAAGAAATGGGATATGGTCATAACAGCTGTAAAGCCATTAGAGTTGATATGACACGTAGCACTGTGAGATGTGGTCTTTCTACTACAGTACCACTCACACAGTCACAGTCTGCCGGCTGAGAAATGAGCGCAATCACAGTTCCATCTCCAGATAGGACACCATGACTCAACCCTTCTCTCTCTCCTTTTCACTTATACTTGTCACAGCCACTTTGCTCATATACACAGTCAAATCCTCCATGTTCATTTAAAGTCGCAGTCCAGGGGTCGTCAAAATGTTTCAGGCCAAGGACCCTTTAGCTGAAGGAGAGACGAGGCAGGGACCCCTATTGTATCCACCTGTTTCCGTGGGAATTTACTGTAGAATTATGTGTGGGACACATCCGGTAAGCGTGTAGACAACAGCTGAGGACAGCCGACATACAAGCTCACCATTTAGCTCGCCATATTAAGCTGATTGTCTAATCGTTGTCTGTTGAGAGATTGGAGACTAGCTTGGAAGTAGTCCACAGGTTTTTGTTTTAACCCATTAAGACCTGAGGCGATTCTACAAATGTCATCTAGATCAGTAGTTATCAAACTTTTTGTGCAAAGGAGGATCCCCGAAATGATATGATGGGGGCCTCAGACCCCCATCTGACACAGATCAGGTCATCTAGGTCTGGATTGTTTGGTTCTTGTTTTAAGAAGAAGAAGAAGAAGAAGAAGGGGGATGGGCAAGGGGGAGATCAATCAAAAAAATAATTATCTATATATTTACACATAGGAAATGAGATAAGATATAAAGGTGCGTGAGCATAGCAGCAGATGTATACTGTACATAATATACTTAAGGGTGTTAGTTAAGGTGCATCGTGCTAGAGAAATACACAAAAAGAGACAAGAGTCAGTGCATTGTACATGGGATTATAAAGGTGCGAAATGTCAGCATGTGTCGATAGCGTAATCCAAATAAGGTAGACTGACACTGGTATAATCCACAAGTGGGTCCATGAGGAAATAAGAAGAGACAGGGACTAGCTGAAGAAAAGGAGAATGGCCAAGTGCAGAACCAACTTGACCCTCACCCAGGAAGAACTGAGAACCCTGAGAAGCAAAGATACTCTGGACAATGGAGGAGAACAAAAGGATGCTTTAGTTAAGCAGAATGAGAAAATGACTTAACCAAGGAAGAACTAAGAACTAAATATGCTTGTCTAAGAATGTTAAGTAACTATGACAGTTCCTTCAAGTAACGTTACTTGACATAGTGACTGTAACATTACCCAATTACTCAAGTGATACCATTGCCTCCAACAATGCGTATCCTGTAAAGTAATGCTGTAATGTGTAATACTAGCTTTTAGTCTGATGTCCAGATCAATTTTGCCATTTTTTATCGTAGTCCTGGTTGCATGAGAAGGATCCTCAATGAACAAGCTTAATCCGTGAACACCTTGATGGCAGATAAACACAGATTATTGAAACGAGACCTACGGGTGCCTTAGATCTCTATGAAACCTGATCAGAGACTTGACTCTTCTTGAAGGACACAGACACAGAGAGCGTGACAAACTGCTTATTAAACAGAGAGCGAGCGAGACGGACGCTCTGTGGAGCGAGCAGCGGGGGGAGGGGGGAGGCGTGACCACGGAGGGGTGACAGAGCGAGACGCCACGATGAAGAAATGTGGAGATGAGAGGATAGAGAGAGAGAGATGGAGAGGCGGCTGGCACTGACAGGGGTGAGAGGAAGGCGGAGAAGGGGGGCACTTGCTTTGGGAGTAACCCTTTATTTCCAACTAGCCAGATAAAAAGATCATGCTTTTTTAATCACATTCAACCTGGCATCTGTATTTTTGGGTATGTCATTTAAGGTAATGGTCTAGACACAGATATGCTTAATTTATAGTCTGTTTGTTGTATGCACTGTATTGTGCAGTGAGAATAGCTGATCTACAAGCTCACACCGCGCCGCAATGTGTCTCTGTGACCCGCTATTTTCGTGTAAGCGTTAAGGTACAGTAAATGGTGCATTTATGTAACGACTTTTATCCAAAGTGCTTTACAGTGTGCATTACATTCACCCATTCACACACCGATGGCGGAGGAAACCATGTGAGGAACCAAATCTGATCTGTGTCTTGCTCAGGAACACATTGACACTAACCCAGTGGGAGCCAGAGATCGAAACAAGCGGCCGCTCTTAACACCTGACTCTGAGCCACTGCTACCCTGTTACCCCATGAAGACCTGAGGCCGATTCTACAAATGCCTTCTAAATCAGTAGTTCTCGCACTTTCCAAGATCTTTAATTTATTTTTATTTTTTTCACAAATAGCAGCTGTACAATCTCGCAGTGTGGTAGCCTGGAATCAGACGAATCCACTGGTGCAAAACAAAAATGCCCTTGGCAGATTTGGGTCTGGCCCCGCCCAATTGTGAATCCATTTCCTCACCTCAAAGAGTTGGGTGACTAATCAGGGCCCAGTATTGGTCTGGTCTAATCAATTGTGTCGAGCAATTTCTTTTACCTCTTGGAAAAAACCTTCCATATATAAGTACCAGACTCATATGCACGTAGTGATATAGTCTGGCTACGCGAGGCTAGTGAAGTGACACATAACAGTACATTGAAAGTCAACAGTTTGTCTGAGGTATAGTAACCTCGCCTCACCAGGATTTCTGGGGGAAAGCCTGGTGCTCGTTCACAACCGGTTACAACCCCGAAAAGTTAATTGATCCCAGACTAGAGGTATAGTGGTCCAAATGTTTAGAAAACAGACCAGTTTAAACTTGACACATTTTCCTCTTCCTAGACCTCGTTGGTGGAAGTGCGTTGCTAGGCAACAGCTTGGGTCCAAGTGCATTTCCTGAGCCCTCTAGGGGACCAAGTACAGACAGACCCCTGGGGGACCCCATAGTACTATCTAGGGTTTAAGCGGTATACTCATTTCAGAGACACATCTAGCATGTTGTATAAATAGATATAGATAGACTGACTTTCTCAATCCCACAGGGGAAATGCAGTCAGTCAATGGCAGTTAGGCCCACAGCAGTAAAGAAGGAGATGCAGAATAGATACAGAAAAGGAGATACAGCTATGGGTAGCAAAAGAAAGTACCGATAGTATTGATAAAAAATACAAAGAAGGGTCAGCAGCAGGTAGCACTAGACTAGAGTACTAGGACAGAAGTACCAGACACCAGGTTGTACTGCAGAAATGAAACAACAACTGGCCTGGCCATCTGCACTTAGACTAAACCTTACTGTAGTACATTAATAGTATTCTATGTAGCCTACAGTATTAAAAATAAAAATTGGTATTAGCAACAGTCTAATTAATCCCCAAGTAGTCCATGAGCAAAAACACCACAATGATGAGACATTAACATGCAGTCCTTTGTTGTGTTCAATATTTGAATGATCATCTAACAGTGTGAGGGTGGGGTGTATATGTTATGGCATAATGCAGTGTTTCCCGAACTTTTTGGCTCAAGACCCAAAGAAGAAACGAGACGTTTACCCGGGAGATCGTGAGCTTGTAGATTGTATATTTTCACTACTTCTTAAACATTTGTTTCCTAATTTATGGAATTTCTTAGATTTTTATTTTATTTATTCATGAAATTACTTGTTACATTTTTTGAAAATGTTTTGAAATAATCATGAAAAACTAAATAGTAGGAAACCAAAAGTTAAGTGATCCATAAAAATGGGTCCCGACCCAGTGTTTGGGAACCACAGGCCTAATGCATCAAATTAGGGACCCTCCTTGAAATTTAAAAGGTTGAGATATCATTCATATACAATACTGAACCTCCAATCTACACTGTAAAATCCTCGGATCCTCCAGTGTAGCCTACAAATGGAACCTGAAGGACCCCACGACCACTGGTAGTCACTGCACCCTATGTTGAGAACCAGTTCAGTAGACTTTGAATCTCAGGGACGTGCAGAGAATGTTAGAGAGGCAGGGGCTGAAATTTCAAAAAGGGCCTTTTGGTAAAAAATACTGTATCGAAAATAGCAGACCTCCAAGCTCACAACACGTCACGCTGCGACGCGTTGTGGAGGTCGGCTATTTTCGGTGCATGATACCGCAATGAACCGCAATCAATTTCTTTCACCATAGTAAAAACTATTAACTATACTAAACTAAATTATTTGGTCTGGAGAGGGCACTTTTTACAGACGGATAAAAGGGCAGGGGCTCAAGCCCCCTTTGATGTCTGTGTGTACATGTGACTGTTGAATCTGAAATCTGGCTTTTGAGAAGAAGAAAAAAGAAGAAGAAAAAATAAAATCCTATCTGTTCCTCATTTCCTCACACATTCCAGCCACTGCAGCCAGTAGTGATAAAGAAGGAAGTGGGAAACAGCAGACCTTCTGGGAGTCTGTCTTCCACTTCCACTCGTCCTCGGGGGAAAGACAAGGGAAATTACTATCAGCTACACCGCTATGGAGAAGCAGCAGCTATCAGATAAGAAAGTGTTGTACACGCCAACGGTAAATCAATCAAGGTCATCAAGGTCACTCTCTGTTCTTGTTCTCTCTTGGCATGTGAATGTTGACTTTTGTCTTAGCTGGGGTAAACTCTATTATCTAATGCAATTCAGCTGAGGCAAAAACATGGGCAGCAAAATTGTCTTTGCATTTTTCCAGACATGTGTGTGTAACACATTACACACACACCCTATGCTATGCCAAAAGCTTTTTGAGTAGGCCTAACTTCATCCTGTATGGCTTTTTCTCAAGTGACCTTGCAGTGGTTTGCTATTCCACACTGCCACCTAGTGGTCACAAACACCCATAACTAGAAAGGGGCTCGTTGTCTGTTTGGTGCGTGTGATGATGCTGCGTGCAAGTGTTTGAAAACAAAGGGCCAGGCACAAGGCGGATAGGATAATAATGTTGGTAAAGGATACTTATCATTATAAGAGGATACTTATATCATGGATGTCAATTATGCGTGTATGCTACCTGGTCAGACTGGGAACACGTTGACATGAATGTAAATTGTAAAATGACAGCTCATGTCTCAAACGAGTACAAAACACAAATTAGCCTAATAGCCATTAACTTATTATAGGCCTACTTATCCTGGCAGCAGTGGTAGAAAAAGTAGGTCTACTCACATTCTTTACTCAAGTAAAAGTATCAATAGGCCAAGGCCTACTGCAATGTAGAAGTATTGAAATTTTACTTGAGAAAGTAAAGTACAAATACCTCAAAATTGTACTCAAGTACAGTAGGCCTACTTAAGTAAGTAAATGTACTTAATTACTTAAAGTAATACTTAAAGTAACTAAATTACTTTACACCACTGTAGGCCTAAATTAAGTAACCTAGGGCTAGGCTACGTTACAGGCCTGGCAGTGCACTTGTGAATTATGTGCAATGATGACGCACATAGGCCTACCTTTTTTTGTTGCTGGCTTCTTCTGTGTTGTCGACGATGGTTCCTCCTTTGCAATTTACTAGTGTATTCTTGTTATAGGCAATTTAGAGTCTTTCTTACTATTGTGTTTCTTAATAGGCCTAGGCCTATTGTTAATTTAATCATTGAGAGGCTGTAGCCTACGATTTTTTGCGGTGAACCGTGACATCTCTGTCCAAACAAAACAAAACATCCCGGTTTGGCCTACGCTGTGTCTACTAGGCTACCATTGGTGTGCACCAGAGCCCTAGAATGGAGAGTTAGGCCAACTACGTTCACTTCATGGGGCGAGTCCAATGGCGGCTCGGGAGGAGCTTCTATAGTGACAAATATCTAACCGGAAGTCTGCTAAATGAATGAGAGCAGCAGCTCAAAACATTATTTCCTAACGACTTTGCCCTTTATAAAAATAATCGATTCAGACAAATGAAAGAAAAAATATCACAGGTTATTTCCTGATATCTTATTCGAATTTTATTAACCATGTTATTTTACATCGTTTTTTGGCAATAGTACCAAGTAAATATTACAGAGACTTTAGTTGTCACTGTAAAATACTTTAAAACCGTTCTAATGTTGTATATTTACCTAAAAATGCCGATATTCACGACGCTGCATCACTTTAGAGCTGAAATGGGTGACGTAACGAGTTCATTTTCGGACCCCTCGGTGACACCACTCTCTGATTATACTGCTCTGGTGTGCACGTTGATTGAGTGAGTGACGTCATAGACAAGAAATTCAAAAAGAAAAGTGGCATCGTCTACTAGCCAATACGCAAAAAGGATATAGAAACTCAAAAAGAAAAAGAAAAAAAAATCTAACAATCATTTTAGGCTACACTTTTCAGCCCATACAGTTTCTTTTTAAATAGCAAAAAGGAGTTCAGTAACAAACATAGGCCTATCTCAAGGACCCCCAAATTGAAATTTGGCTGCAAACCCCCATTTGAAAATATTTGGTGCCAAGCACCCCCATATCAGATTTATATTTTATTTTTAATAGAGCGTCGCAGCGGAAGTGGATTCCTGGGGTCACTTAATATTCCCCATTCATTTTCGCCATAGACTTTTACAAATATATTTATAACAATTATGTTAAGCCTCGAACCAAGCCATCCAGGATGGAGGTGAATCATGACCATATAACCTTTGATCCTATGTGAAAACATATTTTAATATTACATTATTTGATATACTACATTTAATAACTACCCTTTGTTTAGCGATTTTCAAAATGTTCTTTTCATAGAAAAAAAGGTTATATGGTCATGATTCACCTCCATCCTGGAATCTGGATGGCTTGGTTCGAGGCTTAACATAATTGTTATAAATATTTTTGTAAAAGTCTATGGCGAAAATGAATGGGGAATATTAAGTGACCCCAGGAATCCACTTCCGCTGCGATGCTCTATTGACGATCTACAAGCTCAAGACACAAGCTTGAGCTTGTAGATCAGCTATTTTCAACAGCCACTGATAGGGTTGAAGTGGTTAAACAGATTTTGATATCTGATTTAGCTATATTAACCAACTAATTTAAAACAGAAAAAATAGGAGTGCAGTGACTAATTTCACTGATGTTTAAACAATGTTTAAATGACTTAGTCAAATAAGAAAGCACACACTGTAGGCTGTAGGCCTAGTCTAAAATGAAGGAAGAAACAATCAAAACGTCCAAAAGAGGGCCAAACCTGCACAAAGCTGGACAAAAGGATTGAGAGCCTACAGTATATTGTCTAATCCTTTTTGGATTTCTGAACAATATCCAATCCCTCACAGAAAATGAAATTTGTTCTTCAGCAATCAGCCTAGCCTACAACGAGTAAACTATGCACAAATGACTTGCAAGATGACTTTGCCAAGGGAATAGTCCATTTAAAATAATTCATTAAAAAGGAGCGAAAACTATTTGTTTTTTTGTTTTGTTTTTTTTACTCTCATTGATCAAAAACTAAATGAGATCCACCATGGAACAAACCAGAGAGAGTCATCTGATTTGCATGTCTTTAGAAAGTGACTTGTTATGGGAAATGGAATAGCAGACCTCTCAGCTCAAAAAGCAATAAAAAAGAGGTCCTGTGAGTATCCCAAGCTATAATAAAGCTGTCACCAACTGAATGTTGGTGAAGGCCTAATGCTGATGCAACATGCAATAAAGTGATACAGCCCTGAGCACACTAGGAGCACATTCCAACAACATAACTTCCAGGCAGTGATGGACTGACCATCAGAAGCATGGTGAAGATCTAGTTGTTTACTGACTGTGTATAGTGTTTGAAAGAGATGAGTCATAGTTATTAAGGCTGATTGCCAGAGAGTGAGTGTCTGTCTGTACTAGATATTATCGCCCGATTTATACCTAGTTGTGCGCTGATCCACAAGCTCATAATGCGTCACTTTGTGGGCTTGTAGGTAAGCTACTTTCGGTGCGAGACACGATTTGAAACCAAGTATAAATCAGGCTACAGGCCTGAGAGGGAGACAGAGGAAAAGTCGATTGAAATATGAAGTACATTGGTGATTGATTGTACTTAACTTGTCCATTTGTTTTTCTGGAAGGCAGTGGAGGCCAGGATCAGCATAGAGATCATCAACCACCAGGAGAAAATCTACAACAAGAAATTAAACTATACGCAAGTAGAATTGTGGACAATTTGATGATCATTCATGTAACGCTCTAGCACACTTGTTGTCAAAGTTGGGCTCCGGTGACCCCCAGGGTTCACTTCATGGAGTTCCACATTCAATTCCATTTCATTCTGATAACATAATAGAAAACATATTTATGTCTTTGTATTTATTTTATTTCATCGCTGTCGGGCAAAACATTGTATCCAAATCTGTTACTTTAAAAATAAATCAGTCACAAGCTCTTGTTAATGCTTTTCTTTGGTTAAATGTTTATAAAACCTGCACAGACACACTTTTGAGCGGTGGTCACACCGTCTCCATAGCGTGGCCGTGTGTGTAGGTATGTATGTTTGTTTGTTTGTTTGTTTGTTTGTATGTATGTATGTATGTGGGTGGGTCTGTATGTAGCCTCAAGCCTGTGTAGTTCCTTTTATGACCACACATGTTAAGGGAGGGGCGCTGTTCTCAGGCCAGGCCAGGCCAGGCACACACACGCGCGCGCGCACACACACACACACACACACACACACACAGGGGGGGGGGGGGTTGGTGGGTAAACCACCGCTCAGTTCACACGGGTGTGATTTTTTCATTTTAAGTGGCTATTTTTGATACTTTTGTGCGTTGCTGTTAGTATGACGGAGTACAGTAGGGCACTAATTGATGACAAAACATGAAAAGTTGAAATAATGGAGATATGAGGTTTCTGCCAGACAGCATTGATGATTTGTTTGTTTGTTTAACAATAGAATATGGAATAGTTTCATGGTTTCTACATGTGATCACTATACTGTATAGGCATTGGACTTTCAAGTGCCAACTGGCAAAATGATAAGAGAAATAATCCCACTAAACCATGTGAAATGCCCTTACTTGGTGGAGAGCAAATGTAAGCTCATGCAAGCACCGTTCAACTAACACTTTTTATTTGTTCTACTTGACAAAACCGCCATACCCTGACCAGGCCCTGTCATTTGTCCCAAAGTGTCACTGCAGTGGTCCCTTTGCTGAAGGACCCGAAGCATTTTATAAATGAACTGAATAAGACAAGTCTGGACAGAGGTCTTCTCCATTGCCAAAAGTCTCTCTAACTATCATCAGCTGGTTAGTGATGCATTTTCTTCTTCTGAATGAAGACTGATGTTCTGACATGAGCTCTAAGTGCACTGTCTTATTCTATCTTTCTCTTTCTCTTCTTTTCTTTTTCTCTCAAGAAGAAGGTGTGCAAATGAAGAAAAATTAAGAAGAGGCAAACCAACGAAGGTCAGAATAAATTAGTGGCCTACATCAATTTCCTTAAGACAGTGAATGAGAAGGACTGTGTAAAAGTAGCTCCCTATCAGAGGCCCTGTATCCATGTTTTTACTTTGTGAGATGAAATGGTGGACAAAACACATGAATGTTCTGTATGTCTGTGCTGGATATTATACGTTGTATGTATCTGTAGCCTATATGTTCTTGCTAGATCTTTGTTCAAGGAATTTAGTTGTTTTATCTATTTATTGTATACTACTACCCTATAAAATGAAGAAAATTGTCTATCCTATAACAGGGAAGAAAATAGGATGAGAGACATGTAAAGATTGTCATTTATTTATTAAAGAAGGCCTACCCTTATTGGGTCTTGCTTACATAGGAAAGACTACGAGAACTCTTAAGACCAGGATAGTGGAACACAGAAGCAACATATACAGTAGGTCTACACACTAAGGATCAAATCATGCAGCAGTGGTCTTACACTTTACCGAAGCATAGTGCCTCTTCTTTGAGGTACATAGGTAGTATATATGGATAAAGAAAATCTAAAAAGAATTCTACAAATTTCTAAACAGTTTCTAAAATTGCTTAATAGGTTGCTGTGGTTTGCAACACTTCCACACTACCACCTAGTGGCCACAGTCACACAAACACTGAGTGAGGTTTACTCAAACTGAAACAAATCGTTATTTGTTTTTATACATAAAACTTGACAACAGTAAGAATGTGTGTGTGTGTGTGTGTGTGTGTGTGTGTGTGTGTGTGTGTGTGTGTGTGTGTGTGTGTGTGTGTGTGTGTGTGTGTGTGTGTGTGTGTGTGTAATAAATATAGTTTATTATTTGCTGATGGACTAATATGCACACAGTCACAAATAATTGAATTTTCACATAGTGAATAATTTCACACGTTTATACAATGACAATGAATTGTACAACGTGAACAATGGAAATTTACAAATATCGATTATTTATTTTGATTATCGTCTTCCCGTTACAATTGTTATTTAGAAATCCTAAACGGCAAACAGAAACAGTAATTTGTATTTAAATGTTCCCATGTTCAATGCAAAAAATATATAATTGTATCACTAATCACAATTATTTGAATCAAAATTGTCATGACAGTAAGTCCATTCATCGTATGCATATTGATTGAGAACTTTAATTATCCTTCAGAAAACAATTGGCAACGGCAGTTTAACACTGAGGAAGGCATCGAGTTGAAATGCATCCTGCGATTGCCTTTTGCCTGTTTACTTTTCTTTTTTTAGAATAATAAAAGAAGTACCTGAGGGACACAACTGGAGTACTGCCATCATTCTCTTATAAACAACAGTACTCTCAAATTAACTCAAATGAATACATGCTCTGGGTCTTCTGCAGTGGTGGAAAAAGTAGTCAACCCCAGTACTTGAGTAAAAGTAGGGATACTCCTTTTCAAATATTACTCAACTAGAGTGAAAGTTACTCATTTTGCTCTAGATTTTTTTTTCTTTTTTTTTTTTTTAAATCAATACATTCATCATGTGTTTATGTCTGGAGACCTCTGTCCAAATACATTTATTGCTGCATTAAATCAATAATAGTGAAAATGGCAGATCTACAAGGTCACACTATTTTCACTATATTTGAAATAGGGCTTAAGATCACGATCACACGATCACTTTTCAATGGGAATGTTTATTTGCAAAGCAAAAGGGCAACAAACCGGTCTGTTCCCATTGGAAAAATGTTGACAGAATCCGCCCTCATAGAATTAAACTTGTGACCGTGCCTCAAGTGGTAAATTCATTCAAATGTGCGTTTTCCCTTCCTAGAAATGTTGTGGATTCAAAATAACAAGGGTTGTCTTTGAAATGTAGTGGAGTGAAAGTCATTATCTTAAAAAAAAGGAAAAAAAAATAGAATGCTCTAGTAAAGTACAGATATACTGTAGTGTACAAAGGCAACAAAGCTTCCTTTCTGAAGTTGTGGGCCCCACTCCGAGATTGTTTTCCCACCAAAATCCCTCTGATGCTTCTAAAAGGTCAGTGCCCTATGAGCTTGAACCTTCCCCTTGGATAATTTGAAGAAGACCTGAAAATGCGAATGTGACTTCTCACGTTGTTGTCATGAGCTACGTGTATATGGAGTGTGGTGGAATGTGTCTTATATATATTTTATTATTGTATTGAACTATACTGGTGGTGTTGATGAAAAATTAAATAATAATAATAATAATAAAACAAAGAATATATATATATATATATATATATATATAATTATTTTATTTATTTTTATCTTGTTTGTTTTGTACAGACATTTCAAAAATGTAAGGTACTCAAATAAATGTACTTTGTTAATGTCCACCACTGTCATTCTGAAAACACCACCATGCAGCATTCTCCCATACAAATAAGTGGAAAGCACTATAACTCAGTACTTTGGGTCCTCTGACAGGTTTCTTGTGGGATGTGGACACAGGAGACTACGGCAAGGATCATAAATCAAGCTAAACTCATTCATGCAGATAAATAGCGCTGGGGGCCAGTTGTCCCTGACGCAGTGTTCTCCACACTGAACAACATTTTAATAATGCATCTTTGACCAACACTGTGTTTGGATTGTTCTAAAAGATCTTTTTTTTTCTTTGAATAAAGCATTCACTAACGTCCCTCGAGAATAGCACGTCATCCCTGCATTGGTCTCGAGCAGCTCTTACCCACCCAGCCAGCGTAGCACTTGCACTGAAACTGGGACTTCATGTCCAGGAGCTGACGTGGGCTCATCTGTCCAAGCACCCTGTAATTATTCCCTCCTTCTGGTTTCTTCTCAGCTACCACTTCAAACGTTGTCGGGTCAAGGTGGAGGTAGGCCTGGGACTTAGGGTCAATCCTCTGGCATCTCCCCCTAGAAGAGCACATCGACTGGCTGCAAAATGTGGCTGCTGTGGTCACGTTTACCAAGTAATGGCCCAGGGTCTCATCGATGTAGTCTTTGACTGCAATGCAGGAAGCCTGCATGCAAGAGCAGACAATACACAATGAACAAACAATAATAAAAACAAACTATGTGTTTTTTATGAACATTACACACAAATGAGTTCAAGGAAACGGCTATCAACCCTTTACCTTAGATGCGGCATAGGTTTTGTCCCCCCAGAGTACTATACCAGCAGATCCTAAAGCAACACTCTCACCGATGGTATAGACCAAGTGCTCCTACAATAGACAGATAAAAGAGGTTGAGAGATAATTAACTCATAATTAACTCACTTTCAGGCAATATTCGTAGTTTGCACCTGAATACAAACAACGGCCACTTGCCTGAGGGAGGAAGTCTAATGAGTAGGTGTAGACGAAGCGAGAATACGGAAACACAGGGGTCACCAGTGAACCCACTCTCATGGCCTCCAGGATGCGGTGCTGAATAAAGAGGAGGACATCTCTGTCAAGACCACGCAGTTTCTGGCTGAGGTAGATGCTGGGGTACAGAGCAGTAGAGACGTTCCAAAGCCAGGACAGCTCATTGTTCCTCTCTATCTCTATAGGAGGACACTCGCCACTGTAGTCGACATTATCTTTTATGTAATTGTAGCAGCTGGGAAAGCCGTAGTAACCCCACAAGCCCTGGGGTCTGTTTGTCAGCCCCAGTCTCAGTGTCTCCACCATCCATTCCCTCGCAGCTTCCTCAAACTCCTTACGGGCAACCCCCTCTATTTGAGCAGGGGTCCAGTCTGGGTGACTGGACCTCACGAGTGCCTCGGATGCCTGTTGGTACACCCGCTTGCTGCCCCAGCTGTTTCTCTCCCATATTGGTCTCCAGCTTTCCCAGTCTATTACGCCCAGACCCTGAAAGTCTGGGTCGGGGATCTTGGTGAGCATTTCTTCATTCGCCACCCAGAGTTGCTCTTCTAGATTGGCATTCTGCGGCACGCCACCGTTAACAGCCGTACCTTGGGGGGAGTAGCTAGGATACATCCCAAAATTTCCAGAGTAAAATAGGGTTATGCTGTCACCCATGAAGCTTTGGTCCTGGTTCTGTACGATGCTGAACATCCCCAGGTCCAGGTCCACACCATAACGAGACTGGCAATGGGCTGAGGGGGCATTCCATATTGTTACGAATGGCTCTTCTGGGAAGGGTGACGATGGAGCATGCTGCAGTTCAACAACAACAGCCATCACGTTTAAACACAGCACTACCGCAAATGGACCTGCGTAAAGTGATAAATTCCATTTGAAATACACTTATGAGCAGACAACAATGGACAATACTTAGTTTGTAGACATGTACTCATGCAGGCTACTTTCTATTGGAATTCTGATCATGGAAATGTTCAATGTATTTATTTTGAAGTAATGATACATGGGAATTGAGTTTTAACTATAGAAAAGGTGCTCCTCAGAGCACTTTTGTGGGCCAGCAATGTTTGAAATTCACCATTCATGATGGAATATGGAAATATATATTTATGATCATGTGTCAGATTTGCATGAAATTTGGACAAAATCTGAAAGAGTAAATTTCTTTTTTTTAAGAAATGTTTTGCATATACTTTTAGTGCTCTGTGTGAATGGCCCTTAGACTGCTTGGACACAATCTGTAGTTGTACTGGGAAAGAATGCGTGTTATTACCAATAAATGTATGTTTTTAAATCGCAGCAGACAAAATTCAAGATTAAAGTTGCTGCATGAACTCAACTTACCCATTTTAACACTGTTGTGAAAGTGTCTCCCTGTGGCCTACAGTGGAGATGTAGGAATTGTGGATGCAATCAGCTGAAGGTACCAGCAGCATAAGCATATGGCGCACCGGAGAACAGCTTGATTAATGACGCAGTGGTCAGTTATCAGAATGTTAGTTCATTCAAGTTGAGCACCCATTTTTATACTCAAAGCCTATAAGCTTACATAATACAGGGGAGGAGAAAACAAGGGTAGTCAAGGTCATGGTGTGCGTACAGTACATGTAGTTCAGCATTTTGTTTTCTCTCAACTCTTTATCAAGAAATGGAAACAGAACAAGGTCACCTTCAGGTTACTCACTTGATTTCCTGTTATTCAGCAGACTTTGCTCATCATGTGTCCGAAATCATTCACTCCCTACTCGCTGTAGGCAGTTCAATGTCTGTACAGTATAGTGAACTCAGCAGCAAATTAAAAATACGGTAAAAAACATTTTGTACTCTACTCAGGAAGTTATTGCTCGCGTGCCAGATAAACATGGTAATTCTACTCTCAGCACAACACATGATGTACAGTAGTTTGCGCTAGTAGTCTGCGGACCCCTGTCTCTTAAAGGTATCATCGTTTGCCACACTTTCATCTTTTCCTTGCTTCTTATTCACTCCCTCCGATAATGAGGAAACGATGTGAGGACAGAGAAAACCAAGGAGTATATTGAGCAAGAATATATTGAGGTCACACAAAACATGGAGGCAAACTGGACTAGAATAATCACCAACTTTGAATTATTGGAATCTCTGTCAAATAATGGGTTCAGAAAATTAAAAGCCGGTATTTTACCGGTATATCTTTTTTTCCGTCTTGTTTCTTCTGCCCATTCTGCCCAGTAGGAAACAATTCCCTCAACTCAATACAATTAGTGTGCACATTGAAAAACAATAGATCAGAAAACAAAGCGTGATGTATCTTCTTTTATTTTCCTTAACCAATTATTTGACAGAGATCACATTCATACGCTTGTCCAGTTTGCCTTTTAGGCCTATAATGTCTACTCCATGCATCCTCAGAGGAATGGTCTAAGGAACAAATAAAAGACACAAGTGAGGGAAACAAGGATACTATAAGAGACAGGGGATCCATCAGTTGTACCCCTACTAATCATGATAGACTGTGGGATAAGATCGGATGAGTTCACTATATAGTGTGTAAATAATTATTATGCATTCACCACTACAAAATGGCATAATTCACCATATAGTGCACCACAGTAGCCTATACTGTATATTGAGTAGGGAGCACTCAAAAGGCACTCACCAGTGCCCAAGCACCTGCCCGACTGCCTTTATAGGAGAAAATGCCCTCTTTGTACATATTTTCTCTCTCTTTCACTTATCTCTTGCTGAACCACAGTTGCTCTCAGCCCTGCTCTCAATCAGCACAGAGGCTATACTAGGTTGTTTTGTATTTCGTTCCTGATAAGTATGCTTTTAGCAAGAAACAAGGGAACAGGTGGCATGCTCAACTCAAAAGTCTGAAGGCTGCTGCTGAGTGCTGACCCAAAAGGCACATACAGTAAATAGCAAATTAAGTCATCAGTACTTGCAGATAAGTATGTAACACCTTTCATAACTCAGAGCAGCAGAAGGAAACGGATGCCTTTCTGAGACATGTGGGTGCGACATCATGCATATCATGCCAATAAAGCTCCTTTGAATTGAATTGAATTTACTAGGTTCCCTTGACTGGCTTTTGAACAGGTTAACTTGTCAAAATTATTTGGGCTTATCTATTAATCATTATCATCCATACTTTTGCTTGATTGGGTTTAGTTTCTCTGATTTCCAAATTTGCAACTGCAACTCCAGTAATGACTAAAGGTTTTTATTCACTTCAGTTGAAATTATTACTTTCAAAGAATCAAAGTATTCTATTTAGCTTATTGTGTATCTCTGTGAGGGTGGGGTTTGTTTGATTACATTAGCACACCTCCCCTACCAACTCATCGCCCAATAGGAAGTGATTTTGGACACAGCCAATGTCTCACCTGACCTTCAGTGGTGTGAAAACCACACGGCTCACACATATCACGGCTCACACATATCAACAACAGGCCCCTCATATCTGGTGATATGCAGATATCAAATGCAAGGGTAAGCAAAGTTACATGCTCTAGCCGGCAAAAAACCTGAAGTGACCCGCTACACTTCACTAGTACACCAAGGTCACAAGATATTAGAATCAGAATTAGCTTTATTGTCACATCACAGGTTTACAGGTGTAAAGAAGTGAGTGAAATGATTTGATTCATGCTCGTGCCGTTGTAGTCTTCATGAGAAGAGAGAGGACATAGAGGATATTAATGTAGCACATTATAATATGATGATTAATACAACTCATCTGTAGATCAATCATAGAAAAATGATCAAATCTGCACACCAGGTCTGAGGAAGAGCCTCCCGGCTCGAAACTTTACCACGAATAAAAGTTCTGTAATGGGTGCATAATATAACTCATCTCTCACATCTACCAGAGATCCCTTTAATACAATCTGTGACAGTGTACTTAGTAAATGGACTTGAGTTGGCAGTTGACACTGTACTTGGTGCACTCTTTTTTCCCTCTACACCAAGTCTCTTGGAAAATAGCCAATCTACAATGTCACAAGATCTGTTATTTCTGGCGAATGTCCCCCCCAGAATAGGGATAAGTGGTTAAAGCAGATGACTGGGTGTGTTTGGGAAATGTCATCTGAACACAAGAGAAATCTCATGAACAGATTCACTTCGAAGGGGGAAGGAAGGCAGCAATGGAAGAGGACGTTCCTCAACCAACAAAAAGAGGACGAGGTCACGCCCTATAGGTCCTCTGAGGTAGTGTCTATGTCTTTAAAGTACATTTTAAAAGAGTACATTTATTTAAAAAAAAATCTTATCCCCCATAACCATAACAGGTTCTCATTGAACCTGATACCACATCACGTTCTAAAAAAACAAACATAATAATGTTTTTTTCTTAGTATAATTGTTCACTAGCCTCACTTGTGAAAAGCACGTCATCCCTGCTTTGGACTCGAGCAGCTCTCACCCATCCAGCCAGGGTAGCACTGGCATTTAAACTGGGAATTCATTCCCAGAACTTGACCTCTGCTCATCTGTCCAAGGACTCTGTAGTTGTTGCCTCCTTCCGGTTTCTTCTCAGCGATCACTTTCCAAGTAGTCGGGTCAAGATGGAGGTAAGCTCCAGACTTAGGGTCTCTCCTTTGACACCTCCCCTTAGACGAGCACATCGTCTGGCTGCAAAGAGTGGCTGCCGATGTCACATTTACCAGGTAATGGCCAAGGGTCTCATCAATGTAGGCCTTGACTGCATCGCAAGAAGCCTATGTAAAGAGTAGATAATACACAGTGGACAAGCCAAACAAAATGAATAATGTCCATTTCAATGCAAGTTATTAATATTTACAAGTGACCTCAAGAATAATCTCCCTTTACCTTAGATTTGGCATAGGTGTTGTCACCCCAGAGTACTATCCCTGCAGATCCTAAAGCAGCACTCTCACCGATGGTATATACCAAGTGCTCCTAAAATAAAAAGATAAAAGAGGTGGAGAGATTAATAATCTCTCTCACTCACTGTCATGGCAATCCAACATGACATAAATATGTTGCAAATGAAGTACAAACAACCACAACTTACCTGAGAGAGGAAGTCTAAAGAGTAGGTGTAGACGATACGAGAATACGGGAACACAGGCGAAGTTACGGGGGTCACCTGTGAAGCCACTCTCATGGCCTCCAGGATGCGGTGGTGCGTAAACAGGAGGACCTCTTTGCTGAACCCACGCAGGTCCAGGCTGAGGTAGATATCGGGGTACAGAGCAGAGGAGACGTTCCAAAGCCAGGACAGCTTGTTGTTCCTCTCTATCTCTATAGGAGGACACTCGCCAGTGTAGTTGACAGTTTTACTGTTGTAATTGTAGCAGCTGGGAAAGCCGTAGTAACCCCACAAGCCCTGGGGTCTGTTTGTCTGCCCCAGTCTCAGTGTCTCCACCATCCATTCCCTCACAGCTGCCTCAAACTCCTTACGGGCAACCGCCTCTATTTGAGCAGGACTCCAGTCTTTGTGCCTGGACCTCACCAGCGCCTTGGACGCATCCCAGTACACCTGCTTGCTGTCCCAATTTCTCTCCCATAATGGTCTCCAGCTTTCCCAGTCCACCACAGCCAGACCCTGAAAGTCCCGATCGGGGATATCGGCACGGATGTCATCAGTGGCCACGCGGAGGTGCCCATCTAGACTGGCGTTCTGTGGCACACCACCATTAACAGGCGTACCTTGGGAGTACCTGGGATACAGCCCCAATTTGTCGGAGTAAAAAATTGTTATGTTGTCACCCATGAAGCTTTGGTCCTGGTTCTGGACGATGCTGAACATCCCCAGGTCCAGATCCACGCCATAAAGAGAGTGGCAATGGGCCGTGGGGGCATTCCATACACTGAGGAAGGGCATCTGGGTGAAGAGTGATGATGGGGCATGCTGCAGCCCCATGACAAGTCCCATCACATTTAAACACACCACAACCTCAAATGGACCTGCACAAATGGACAACCAGCACAAACAGCATTTGAAGTGCAATCTATGAGCTGTGAAGAAAAAGGGAAGTATGCTATTTCCCTTTTTTATGTTATATTATGGGATTGATCACAAACAAACTAGGTAATTTCAAATAGTTTTTTTGTATTCATCCCTTAGTAGTCTATCCCTTAACAACTTTTTGTACCTTTAATTGGAAAATTGTCTGACATTTAAAATATGTATATTGAAGTAAGTAGCCTGATAATATAAGGGCATTCAGTTTTAAATCAGTGTGATGTTTTAGTTACGTGCTACTGCTACTTTCCCCTGAACGTCATTTCCCCCCCAGACTTCTCTAGGATTTACTTATTTCAGGATTGAGTTCAACTCACCCATAGCAGTAAGAGCAGATGACCTAGCTCAGCTCAGCTGTGACCGTGTAACTCTGTAACAACTGTACAGTGAACTGTCATCTGAACGTGAAGTACTTCATTGATAATATGCTGTGCGAGTCGAACCAGTCTCGTGATCACAACATTTTATTCGAAAGGGGAAGGGAGGAAGCAAAGGAAACCAATGCGGAGAGGAGTTCCCAAGACTAACCAAGAGGACGAGGCCGCCCTCTATAGGTACTTCCAGGTACTGCCTATTTTAAAGACGGGTCAGGCAGTTTATAAAAATGTTCAATACAGTGGTTCTCAAACTTTTTAATGTCAATAACCCCTAAATTAATGTGTATTTTGCCGCGGACCACCATCTGAAAAGATTTTGTGCCAAAGACCCCCATAGAAGATTTATGGTGTTAACATATAAAATATAAAGATATATAGGGCCCTGGGGGTCCCTGCACCCAACTCTGAGAAGTGAGAACACCTGTAATAGCCCCTTTTCGGCTGCAGCTTTAGCACCACACCACACCACACCACACTACACTGCACCACACCGCTCCACATACAAATATCTACATTTTCCATTAAACAAATTGACCCTTTTAACTGTGATTATGATACAATATAAAGCATGAATGTATTACTATGATAATTATAATACACTATAATAGATTATAATAGTGGTTATAACACAATATAATCTATTATCATGTATTACAACTATATCCTGGTGGTCTAAATGAAAAGTCAGTGAGTGATCAATCATTATTAAGTGTTTGGCACTGTTTGGCCTAGCTCAGACCTACTCTAGATTGGATATTTTTTACGACCACTTTCACACCACTCTACCCAGGTCCTTGTTGTGGAAAACCTGTCACAAGTGGGCGGTGTGGTGTGGTGTTGGGTCAGTGGAAAAGGGGCTTAGGCCACGGACCACCATAGAGTACAAATGGAACCAAATGGATCCTGTCAGGTCCATTTGTACTCTCTCAGAGTTACAGACCCATAAGGGTCCATTTGTTTCCTGAGTCCTGACTAACTAACATTTAGCTGAGGACCCCCTGGAACTCCCTCAAGGACCCCTGGGGGTCCCCAGACCCCACGTTGAGAACCAATGCAATACTGTATACCCCGTAACCAATATCTCATTGACTCTGAATACCACACCATGTTTTAACAGCAATGGTTTACTATGCATTGCATTATGAATGAACACAAGATAAATACCCATAATTATCAAGGAAAGAAAACTGTCCATAATTATTCCGCAAAGAAGTGTCCCTTAATATAGTATATGAATTGGGTACTCTAAACGTTTGTGAAGCAACCATAATGAGTTGTCCGGCCTGAAATTTGAATGTAAGTCGTGCTGCAAGTCTTAAAAGGAGTTGAAAATAACTCATGGCTTTAAGGCACCCTGCAATTACAAGGGGAGGGGGTTATGGGGCTGCAGCAGCGGGCAACATGTGTTTCTCCCCGAGGAGAAGCGAACTGCCTCCCCTTTGTGACAACATGTGTTTTCTTCTCAAAAGAAACAATCTGATTGTGGAGAAACTATTTCTGACCTACACATGCATGCAGCACAATAGCCTTCACTAAGTGATAAACTCAATTTGACTCATTCTTGGCTAAACCACCAAGAACCAACTGGCAACTTAACTTGTTATATCTTTAAAATAGTTTCAGCTCTGTGCTACAAAGACTTGTCCTGTGTGCACATCTATGCATCACAATAATAATCATGGGATGTGTGGGAGTCATGTGCTCACAATGTCATGGCCTCTTCTCCGGTTCTGGCACATCTTGCATGTCCCCTCTCTGACACACGCACGAGCACACATACACTCAAGCATACTCACACGCATGCATGTGTGCACAAACGCACACACTTTTCCTGTCACTTTCCACCGTGTTGCTGCTCAGTAAAACAAAAGTTGACACTTAGATGAACAAAAAAAATATGTTTATTTCAACAAGACGGCATATGCCATCTTGTCAAACAGTTTGATTAAAAAGGAGGAAAAAAACATAAAAAGAGATCATAGTAAGAGAAAAATCATAAAACACAAAGTGTCACCATTTTGTTCTTTACACAGTCAAGACTGAAACGCTTGAGCATTTCCAGTAAAAGTGCTGCCAAAATAAGGGGCGAGAGAGAGAGCAAGAGAGAGATCTTAGCATAAATGGAGCGGTTTGGTGTTGTGTATTTAAACTGTTCTGAGTGTAGTAGTCATGGTTCAGAAATACAAAAATGACAATCTTGTAGAAAAGAAGAACACTTTAAAAAAAAGTACATTCAAATAAATAGTATTTACCTCGATAATAAAACATCAGATGTCATTTGGAGGTCATGGAAGAAGAGGTAAGGCACTAAAGTTACCTTTGTGCTATTCCCAGAATTAAGTGCATCATTTCCATTTCAGCACAGTTATACTGACCTACATATTCTCGTTTGTCATTAATGTCACATCTCATCACAAGCCATGTCCCCTATGCAAATCATGGGAATATGACACCTTGAGAAACAGTGTCTGATAGCGGAAGAGAGGAGGAGACAGAGAGCAAAATGTAAACAAAGTTATTTCCAGCCAGCCCTCCATCATGTGAAAGAATTAACACACATAAACAACCCTAAGCCTTTCCACAGTGTTTCTCTGAAGAAAAAAAAATTAAAGGGAAACAAAAAAATCACTTCTTGCCATCCGTAGAAATGCCAATCTTTACACTACAGCAATCAAAAGGACAAAATAAAAAAGGGGAAGGAAGGGGCTAGTCTTTGACATACAAAATGATATGACTACTGCTATGTCTATGTATTAGTATGTTAAAACCACTTAAACCTTATCGTCACTGTCGGGCAGAAACCTCATATCTCCATATTTCAAATTTGTATGTTTTTTCGCAAAACAAAGCCCTGCTTCATCATACAAAAAGTAGTGAAAACAGCAGATCTACAAGCACACAATGCGAGGTGTTCTATGCTGTTTTCACTAGTTTAGATCAGTTTTTAAATGATAAATACAAAACAAACAGTTTTGGACATGCAAGGTTGCTACCCGACAACGACGTTACAGTATATTACTTCGTTGACCGGGGTCCCCCAGGGCTCTATCCTTCGGACACTCCTTTTTCCCTCTACACCAAAATCTCTTTGCCGAAAGTAGCTGATCTACAAGCTCACAACATGTCACAACGCGGCCGACTCACTGTGAGCGAGTGGACAGACAACTTTCGCCTCCAGGACAGGGACGGCTAGGCTTCGAGTGGTTAACACAAGAGGAAAGCGATAAGCACCCAGATCACACATTGCACTACGGAGGTGGAGGCCGCCGGTCGGGAAGCGAGCCCTCTCTGCTGCATTGGGTCAGTCAGATCGCAGTGCTCCCCTTGGTAGCCGCTGTAGCACTGACACTGGAACACACCATGGAAGCGCTTCTTGCCGTCCGCGCCCAGCTCCCCACTGACCGTCCACCTCCTGCCCTGGCTGACAATGCTGTGCGTGAGGGTGTCCAGGTGCAGATAGACATCAGTGTCTGGGTGTCTGCGCAGGCATCGGCCGTGGGAGCCGCACAGCGTCTGGCTGCACAGCTCCGCTGCCGTGGAGACGTTGAGTAGGTACTTTCCCAGTGTGCCTTCCAGATACTCGTTGAGGTTGGAGCAGCTGCTCTGGAAGGGGAGAAGAATGCCAAATAGACAGTCATTACCCACTTAGAGAGATAGGCCTTTATTGATCCCACGGGGGAGATACAGTCGTTATTATGGCAGTACACCCCCCCTAGCACTCTCCCTGTGACCCTTCTTGCCACAAGTGAAGTCACTCACTTGTTCTAATCTTTTTGTTTCTTAGGTTTATTGCGACCGTAGGTCGCATTTACTATCAAACCCTGCACAAAGTGTAAGTCCGTCAGTCCGTCAGTCCGTCAGTCTGTCTGTCACACCTCACACGTCACACTCTTGCCCTGCTCATATCTCCGCAACCGTTGCCCCGATCCATGCCAAATTTTGCACACACACTCCTTACCTGCCAAACTACAACCTCCAAGGACCCCCGGAGCTCCAGGGACTCCCAGGTCCCTGGGGGACCCCCAGATGTAAAAAATGACCAAATGTGCTAAACTGACCAAATGACCACCCCAACGGGGCTGCTCACGGGGAATTCCCGGGGACCACCGACTCCTGGTGCTCCAGAACGGATGCAAAAGTGGTGGCGCCCCCAGTGGAGGACCCCCTACACTGCAGCTCACATAAAATGCCGTAACTCCGGCTAGGAGCGACCGGGACAGCCGGGGCCGGTACCTATTCGTCCGCCTTGCCGGCGCGGAGACCCCACCCCTCCTTTCTCACATGGCCCTCTTCTAGCGCCACCATGAGGCCGATTCTTGCAAAACACATTTTTGGACACTGCTCCTACAATTTTTGCCCTAAAATCACGCAAATCGGTACACAGTATGTCTACACTCATCCCATCAACATGAATCTCTCCCATATAGCGCCACCTCCAGGCCGATTTTTAAAAACACATTTTTGGACACTGCTCCTACAGATTTTGCCCTAAAATCACGAAAATCACTACACAGTATGTCTACACTCATGTCATCAACATGGATCAGGAAGATTTTGGCAAAACACATTTTTGCCCTATTTGTGGAGATAAGTGACCTACGGTCGCTTATCTCCCGATTAGGGAGCCTTACTGGTATGCTCTTGATCACAAAGGTTAAGAATGTAATTTAGATAGCATGTTATTTAGACAGATGCCAGGTTCATTGTTTACCTGGTATCATATAGTATCAATGCAGAGATTCTTATTGCGACCGTCAGGTCGCAGTTTAGTATCAAAACCTCCACCGGCCGTCCGTCCGTCCGTCCGTCGGTCACACGTCACACGTCACACCTTTGCCCTGCTCATATCTCCGCATCAGTATGACATCACACTGCTTGGTGTGTGCCGTCAGGGTCATTTGTGTACGGTGTGATGTCATACTGATGTCAGCAGTGTGATGTCATACTGATGTCAGCAGCTATGTCTCTATATATGGAGTTATATGTTGTTCGTGTCCAAATATGGGGCTTGTGAGGTCAGACTTAGTGAGATTCGTCGGTTATCTCCATATATGGAGGGAGAACCAGCTTATGAGCCGATGAGTTGTGTCAGAGTCGAGATCCTGCTTGCATCTAATCTGTCGGTAGATAATGCCGGTCTTATATAAGGGTCATTTGTGTACGGTGTGATGTCATACTGATGTCAGCAGTGTGATGTCATACTGATGTCAGCAGCTATGTCTCTATATATGGAGTTATATGTTGTTCGTGTCCAAATATGGGGCTTGTGAGGTCAGACTTAGTGAGATTCGTCGGTTATCTCCATATATGGAGGGATGTGTTGGTTATCTCCATATCTGGAGATTCAACCTTCAACGATTTTGACATCTTGTTACTAATCTGTCGGTAGATAATGCCGGTCTTATATAAGGGTCATTTGTGTACGGTGTGATGTCATACTGATGTCAGCAGTGTGACAGGAGATAAGCGACCAACAGTCGCTTATCTCCCGATTAGGGAGTCTTACTGGTTTAGATGCATATTGTTTAGATATAATATTGGTTAATGGTCTACCTAGTAACCTAGTTTCTGCAATCTGTATTCTATCTATATACGGTATGTGATTATTTACATTGCTGTCGCCCTGGATAAGAAGAGTTTCTGCTAAAGACCTCTATTGAGAATTGTAATTGTAGTAGGCTACAGCATTTATGAAACAGAACAGATACAGAAAAAGAAGCAAAGCTAGGTTTAAGAAATAATATGAATAATTCTTAATATTATAAAAAGCATAAGGGTGCACAGTAGTGTTGTAGTACTCGAGTCATTGACTCGGTCTCGTCTCAGTCTCGCCCTTGATTTGACTTGGACTCGTCTCGGTCTCGGACCAATTGACTCGGGACTCGCTCCCCACCGAGTCCACTTGAATCAAGTCACTACAATACAATGGAATAAATGTATTATTGCGACCGTAGGTCGCATTTACTATCAAAACCTGCACAAAGTGTGAGTGAGTCCGTCAGTCTGTCTGTCACACCTCACACGTCACACTCTTGCCCTGCTCATATCTCCGCAACCGTTGCCCCCATCCATGCCACATTTTGCACACACGTTCCTTGCCTGCCAAACTACAACCTCCAAGGACCCCCGGAGCTCCAGGGACCCCCAGGTCCCTGGGGGACCCCCAGATGTAAAAAATGACCAAATGTGCTAAACTGACCAAATGACCACCCCAACGGGGCTGCTCACGGGGAATTCCCGGGGACCACCGACTCCTGGTGCTCCAGAACGGATGCAAAAGTGGTGGCGCCCCCAGTGGAGGACCCCCTACACTGCAGCTCACATAAAATGCCGTAACTCCGGCTAGGAGCGACCGGGACAGCCGGGGCCGGTACCTATTCGTCCGCCTTGCCGGCGCGGAGACCCCACCCCTCATTTCTCACATGGCCCTCTTCTAGCGCCACCATGAGGCCGATTCTTGCAAAACACATTTTTGGACACTGCTCCTACAATTTTTGCCCTAAAATCACGCAAATCGGTACACAGTATGTCTACACTCATCCCATCAACATGAATCTCTCCCATATAGCGCCACCTCCAGGCCGATTTTTAAAAACACATTTTTGGACACTGCTCCTACAGATTTTGCCCTAAAATCACGAAAATCACTACACAGTATGTCTACACTCATGTCATCAACATGGATCAGGAAGATTTTGGCAAAACACATTTTTGCCCTATTTGTGGAGATAAGTGACCTACGGTCGCTTATCTCCCGATTAGGGAGCCTTACTGGTATGCTCTTGATCACAAAGGTTAAGAATGTAATTTAGATAGCATGTTATTTAGACAGATGCCAGGTTCATTGTTTACCTGGTATCATATAGTATCAATGCAGAGATTCTTATTGCGACCGTCAGGTCGCAGTTTAGTATCAAAACCTCCACCGGCCGTCCGTCCGTCCGTCCGTCGGTCACACGTCACACGTCACACCTTTGCCCTGCTCATATCTCCGCATCAGTATGACATCACACTGCTTGGTGTGTGCCGTCAGGGTCATTTGTGTACGGTGTGATGTCATACTGATGTCAGCAGTGTGATGTCATACTGATGTCAGCAGCTATGTCTCTATATATGGAGTTATATGTTGTTCGTGTCCAAATATGGGGCTTGTGAGGTCAGACTTAGTGAGATTCGTCGGTTATCTCCATATATGGAGGGAGAACCAGCTTATGAGCCGATGAGTTGTGTCAGAGTCGAGATCCTGCTTGCATCTAATCTGTCGGTAGATAATGCCGGTCTTATATAAGGGTCATTTGTGTACGGTGTGATGTCATACTGATGTCAGCAGTGTGATGTCATACTGATGTCAGCAGCTATGTCTCTATATATGGAGTTATATGTTGTTCGTGTCCAAATATGGGGCTTGTGAGGTCAGACTTAGTGAGATTCGTCGGTTATCTCCATATATGGAGGGATGTGTTGGTTATCTCCATATCTGGAGATTCAACCTTCAACGATTTTGACATCTTGTTACTAATCTGTCGGTAGATAATGCCGGTCTTATATAAGGGTCATTTGTGTACGGTGTGATGTCATACTGATGTCAGCAGTGTGACAGGAGATAAGCGACCAACGGTCGCTTATCTCCCGATTAGGGAGTCTTACTGGTTTAGATGCATATTGTTTAGATATAATATTGGTTAATGGTCTACCTAGTAACCTAGTTTCTGCAATCTGTATTCTATCTATATACGGTATGTGATTATTTACATTGCTGTCGCCCTGGATAAGAAGAGTTTCTGCTAAAGACCTCTATTGAGAATTGTAATTGTAGTAGGCTACAGCATTTATGAAACAGAACAGATACAGAAAAAGAAGCAAAGCTAGGTTTAAGAAATAATATGAATAATTCTTAATATTATAAAAAGCATAAGGGTGCACAGTAGTGTTGTAGTACTCGAGTCATTGACTCGGTCTCGTCTCAGTCTCGCCCTTGATTTGACTTGGACTCGTCTCGGTCTCGGACCAATTGACTCGGGACTCGCTCCCCACCGAGTCCACTTGAATCAAGTCACTACAATACAATGGAATAAATGTATTATTGCGACCGTAGGTCGCATTTACTATCAAAACCTGCACAAAGTGTGAGTGAGTCCGTCAGTCTGTCTGTCACACCTCACACGTCACACTCTTGCCCTGCTCATATCTCCGCAACCGTTGCCCCCATCCATGCCACATTTTGCACACACGTTCCTTGCCTGCCAAACTACAACCTCCAAGGACCCCCGGAGCTCCAGGGACCCCCAGGTCCCTGGGGGACCCCCAGATGTAAAAAATGACCAAATGTGCTAAACTGACCAAATGACCACCCCAACGGGGCTGCTCACGGGGAATTCCCGGGGACCACCGACTCCTGGTGCTCCAGAACGGATGCAAAAGTGGTGGCGCCCCCAGTGGAGGACCCCCTACACTGCAGCTCACATAAAATGCCGTAACTCCGGCTAGGAGCGACCGGGACAGCCGGGGCCGGTACCTATTCGTCCGCCTTGCCGGCGCGGAGACCCCACCCCTCATTTCTCACATGGCCCTCTTCTAGCGCCACCATGAGGCCGATTCTTGCAAAACACATTTTTGGACACTGCTCCTACAATTTTTGCCCTAAAATCACGCAAATCGGTACACAGTATGTCTACACTCATCCCATCAACATGAATCTCTCCCATATAGCGCCACCTCCAGGCCGATTTTTAAAAACACATTTTTGGACACTGCTCCTACAGATTTTGCCCTAAAATCACGAAAATCACTACACAGTATGTCTACACTCATGTCATCAACATGGATCAGGAAGATTTTGGCAAAACACATTTTTGCCCTATTTGTGGAGATAAGTGACCTACGGTCGCTTATCTCCCGATTAGGGAGTCTTACTGGTATCCATATGAGAGCTGTAAGTATGGAGCGTATCTGATGCGCATCTGATACGCACACGCATACACATGATGTCTTGTTGTCTTCCCAGCTGCAGCCTATAACTCGTTAATTAACAAATGCACTGATGAACAGCTAGAGAGAAGGTGACAGTTTAACTCATACCATGCCAAAAAATCGACTTCCATAATAGAATCGACTTTTTAACTGCCTTCCCTGCCAATCGACTTTTATCGACTTTTTTTAAAAAAGAAAAGAAAAAAAGAAAAAATGTTTTGGACCTCCAACAATGTACCAGGCATGATCGCGATCGCGAAATTGCATGTTTAACCCCCATAGACGGGTTTCTGGTCCACGTCACACTGATGGGTCGGTACCAAAATTAGCCAATAAATAGAAACCATGCAGCGCTCCCCAAAACAACAGGTTTGGGGATTGGTGGGAATTTATTACATGATACATTCAGCTGTGCATTTAGTCTCAATGTTTGTAAACAAGAAACCGGTCTATACCAACCCCATCTTTCAGGCCGCGCTCACACATGTGCGTCACGCATCATCATCTTATCGTCTGAGAATGGCCACTGGGGGCGCCGTACTAATGCATTGTCAATGGAAGGTTGTTTGTTTTTTTGTCGTTGCCGTGTCTCTAGCTCAACCGCAGCCTGTACGCTCTTGAAGAGACACGGCAACGACAAAACACCAAACAACCTTGCATTGAGAATGCATTAGTACGGCGCCCCCAGTGGCCATTCTCATACGATAAGATGATGATGCGTGACGCAGATGTCTGTACGGCGCCTCCAACATGGCAGCCATGTTTGTTTACATTTGAAGAAAACATAAGGGCTGCTATCTCCTAAATGCCTGAACGGATTTCCAAGCGGATTTTTTGTTTGAAAGCTGTGAAAAGTGTGTACATGCATAGTGCATCATCTGTGCACGAATTCGTACACCGGCGTGCACACTATTTTTTTTAACCCTTTGGTGGCGAGACGGCAATATAAGAGGTCCCACTTTACATACGGCACCGAAGAAGTTAAGTCCCTATAGAGAGGTTAAAAGAACCAAAACAACTGAAGCCTGAAGCAGCGACATGGGGTATTTTTCTTTTTCGCATTTTGTATATAATTGAAAGGCATGAGACTATAATGACATAAGGTACATTTCTCACCTTGAACATTCAAATGCAGACAGGCATGTACTGCTATGTGTTTGAATGGGGAAACCGTATTTATTTATTTTAGATTTTAGTCAAAATAAAATGTTTCTTCATTAAGATAAGATTTTGTTTGATAAGATACGTTTTGCCATAATCATGCAGCTCTATTACAATGACACAGCTATAACAGCAATGTTTAAAAATGTTATAGACTACAGTAGGCCTAGTATAATATTCTTTTTTAATTAATATTCTTTTTGTAATCACTTGGCCTTTTGTGCATGGGCATCAATATTATATCCATATCATGATATTAGACTGGATAATTATCGTCTGTGATTTGGGATATACAGTATGGCATAAGTCTTATTTGTACTTATTTGTCTTACTTGTGTATATTGGCTCTTAGATAGAAAATCGTACAAAACAGTACCGGGAGTCTTATTTAAAAATATATATTTAAATAAATAATTTTGTAAAGATTATCCAAAGTAACTGAAAGTAACTAGTAGTTAATACTTTTAAGTAAGGAATACTTTTTAAAAGTAACCTTCCCAACCCTGGTGCTAATTTAGAGAGAGATTGAATGAAAAGGAATACATTGTTCACCTTATGTGATTGATGTCATGTAAAAACGAGCAGACATTTACAATTTCATTTTGGTTAACAACATCACATTCAGCAATAGCTACTACTACTACTGATTTATTTAGTGTAAAACTCCCTCAAACCTAAACCATAGCAACCAAAGGTAATTTGGGGAGACCTATTGTTTTAATTTGAAGACGAGCCATTCATTTGGCGTACCTACCAAAAAAAAAAAAAAAAGACTCGGTCTCGAACCCTATAGACGGGTTTCTTGTTTACAAACATTGAGACTAAATGCACAGCTGACTGTATCATGTAATCAATTCCGTCCAATCCCCAAACCTGTTGTTTTGGGGAGCACTGGTTTCATTGGCTAATTTTGGTACGGTCCCTGCGCATGCATCTAGTTTTATCAGTGTAACGTGGACCAGAAACCCGTCTATATGACTTGGACTTGACTTGGACTCGCTTTAGGTGGACTCGACTACAACACTAGTGCACAGTAAAGTCTTAGTGTTCATTTAACTCCTGAGAGTAAACAAACTGACCCTTTACGGGTTCAGAGGAAAGTCTGGAACCCCTGGAAACTTACCACAGTTTTTATTGCATCTTTTACCCACGTTTATTTCCTTGTATACCTTTTCATGTTTATCTTAATTAGTTTAAATTGATGTTAACTGATGTTTATTGTATCCTTTGAGTTTTACTGTGTATTTTATTTTGCTATTTTAAAGCTGTTTGTCACCCTGTTTGGAAATATAAAGCACATTATCATTTGGTTCCATCTGTACGCTCAAAATGAACCACTTAAACCCGATATACTTAAACTCAGCTTCTTTTTTCCCACTTCTGCAAATCTTTTCAACAAATGTTCGCCCCCAGAAAAGGGTTTGATGAAAAAATATGAAGAAAAAAAAAAGCATATGAAAGTGATGTTGTTTTTAAAGTTGTTGTTTTGTTTGTCAAAGCTCTACATTGCAATAGTGACCATATAGTAGTGTAAACATATTCATGGGTTCAATTTGTAGTCCTACAGCGGCCATAATGAGGACCAACACTGGTGTTCTGATTGGTGTAGAACATTAATTCTATGCCAATCAGACAAGTGAAACACCTGTGTTGGTCCTCATGGCCGCTGTAGGACTACAAATTGAACCCATGAATAGTAAACAGGGATCTACCCATCTCTCCGGCTCTTTAGTAAGCAAAAAAATAAATTGTTCAGTTGGGATACTAATTTTATCAAATCAGGAGAGAGAACCCCATAACCCCATACCAAACATGCCCCGTCATGCCACACCACTGCTGCAGATGGCGGGCGGATGTTAATTTACTACAGATTAAGTATTTCCTTATCTAGGCGTGCCTGGTAGTTCAGTCATGCCTGGTTGAGATCATTTATCAGCTTCACTTTTATAGTGTTCCAGTTCCATATTTGTCTGCTTTTTTTCCGCCATCACTTCCAATTTCACTTGTTTATCCTGTAACCGGTAGAAGTTCTCATTCCTCACAGGATAAAAATTGGTATCCTACCAAGGGGGTGCCTTTAACTCAAGAGTGTTCAAACAGAGCCGATTGAAAAATGTCATGTGAGGTGATAATGTTTGTGTTAATCTGCAAATTTGGGGTTTGAGTTTAAGCTAGAGATGGATGATTTAGACACAATAAAATACCTCAATAGAGATAGTGCCAAGGGGGTGGGTGCGTTCAGGAGATATATAGACTGGAAAATTGTGAGAAATTAGTTACGTGGATATGTTGACCAAACAGGTGGTGAGGCATTTGTTGTTTGTTGTGTGTTTTGTGATACAGAGGTGGAATTCTAAGGTGGCCCTTGCTGTAAACAAACAGCACCCAGTGGAAATAATTCTCAGAAACAGTGACACGTCCACTGAAATTATCATATTGGCAAGCAAACTTAAAGTGACAGTGTACTCAAAAATAACAAACTGTCAACTAGTTTCTCATAAGTACTGTATACTATAGGACAAGGCCAGTATAGTTTGAAAAGTTACTTTTCTGCTGCAGCTAATATTTGCTTCATAATTGTCCTACAATGAGGTTTTTTTCTGTATCATTCTACAGTATATGACCAATCAAGCAGAGAGAGTTCAGCCACTGGTACAGTAGCCTACTGTATGTGAACATCAATACCTCATTGGCTGTTTGTAATGGAACCTTTGCATGTATTTAAACTGGATTAAGCTTTGTTTGCCTTGTGTTACCTACAACACAAAGGACACTTTTGTTTGGCACTGTATTGACAGTTGTGCTTAAGTATTGCTATTTGTTTTTTTTAAGTATGGCTGTTTCACTAATTGACTGTTTTTGACACTTTATGCATCTATTCTTCGTTCCCTTTCTTTGGTGTACCTTGCTCTTTACTGTACACTGTTCAATTTTTTCTTTTCATACTTCTCTGTAACTTTGTAAATATCCTTAAACTGCTGTGCTGCAGCTTCCGGGCGACTGATTTTCCCCCTTGGGATAATAAAGGTATCTATCTATCCCTGTGTTTGTGATAATCATCATCGTCATTATACTCCAGGTTCAAACTATTGTATAGATGTGTTATGTTAACAGCCTTGGTTGGTACTGTTCTGAAGCATTGCTTGCATATTATGCGCTTGTTGGAATCCTTTGCCCTTCCGTGTTAATTCACCTCATATGCTACATATTTCCAAACAGGGGGGTGAGGTTTGGCCGTGAATAAATTGAAGCCAAATCACACTACGGAGAGATGGAAAGAGGAAGCTCAATCGGGCGGGGTTGCTACATTTGGGCAACCGTGTGTGTGTGTGACTGTGTCCCCGAGCACGGGTGCACTATGAGTGTAAAGCAAGAAAAATGCAGATTGTTTTCTTTACTTTTCCTCTAGATGAGACGAGAGGAGTCATAGTAGAATGCGTGGCAGATATTGATAGTGCAGCAGATTTCTAAATCAACATGTATATATTGAATTGCATATTTGTGTGACAAGGCTAGACAGATTTCTGTGTGCACTAGAAGTGAATAATACAATGACCACTGAAAAGGAAGTGGGTGTATAGGGCGTATACCTTCTTATACCCTCCACTGCACCGCCATTGACTGCATCAATATATCGCCGTTTGAGTTGTTTGATTATGGGATTTCAGGTATTAAGTGTGTGCCTACTTACTTTGCTGCTAGCAAAAGCTGCTTCTCCCCAAAGGATAATGCCAGCAGCGCCCAAAGACACACTCTCCCCAATGGTGGAGACCAGATCTGTCTGTAAAGAGATGAACAATTCAAATCAATAACAGCACAATGACAAAGAAAGTGCACAGCTGCACACATGCTTAAAGTCACGGTTAACATCAATGTCACAGATGATGGGGTCATAAAGTTAGTGCAACATAAACCTCTGTTAAGTTATCAGCTGTTATCCGTTCATTCCGCCATAAGGAAATACTCTATAGGGCAACCGCAGGGTCTGACTGTTAACTCAACCAACACCCATCCTGCCCCATACATACAAAGAGTATTGGGATGTGTGTCTGCTAAAAAGGACAGGAAAGGACTGTGGTTAAAGATAAGGAAAAGTAAGGAGCCAGCATAATGTTGAACAGAGAGAGAGAGAGAGAGAGAGAGAGAGAGAGAGAGAGAGAGAGAGAGAGAGAGAGAAGGGAGTGTTGAATATTTGAGCCACCTACACTGTGATTGCTCAGCTCAATAGAAGAGTGTTAAAGAAAAAAAAGGTCATATCCTGAGTTACCCCATAGGACTTTGAGCCTAGATTCTTTTTCTTCATATAATGCATACTTGTATATGTATAGTGTAATGCATCACTAGTACAACACATCTAAAAGAAAAGAAAATCTGCAGTAGAAGTCTCATCACCACTATTTGCACAATATCTAAAATAACCAATCTACAACTTAAGCTTACAACACATCGCAAAGTGATTAATTGAGCTTGTACAACAACTTTTTTTTTTTTATGTTTCGACAATAATTACTTGGCCAAACTTCTGACGCCAGTGTTAATGTAGGTTACTGTGTGACAGACATTTACAGTGCCATCATGCCACTGTAGACTCCGGAGGGTCCCTCACCTCCGTCAGCAGTTCCAGGGATTTGTCATAGGTTGGCCGGGTGTACACAAAGACAGGACGTGCCAGCCCATGTCCCGACGACGCCAGGCGCATCCCCTCCTTCACACGGTTCCGGACAAACTGGCGTCCGGAGGGCGAGTCCCGCAGCACGGTGCCCATGTAGATGGAGGGGAAGAGGGCTGTGCTCTCGGTCCAAAGCCATTTCAGCTGGCCATTGCGGACCACCTCCACGTCAGGACAGCGGCCTGTGTAGTTCTCCAGAATACGCAGGTAGTCGTGATTGTAACAGTCTGGGAACAGGTAGAAACCCCACAGTTGGTTGGGCCGGAGGTTCTTGGCGTATTTCAGGGTCTCGAGCATGAATTTCCGAGCCGACATCTCAAACTCCTGCTGGGCCAGTTTTGACACGTACTCTATGGGCAAAGTTCGGTTCTTTTGGCTCACCAGCTCGCGCGACTGGCTGCGGTATATGTCTTTGGTGTCCCAGTTGCGTATCCAGAGTGGGCGCCACTCTTCCCAGTCAATAACGGCCAGGCCTTTGGCCCCCTTTTCACGTATATACTTATTTACACCCTCTGGCATCTTCTCCAGGTGCTCAGTGAGACTGGCCACCTGTGGCAGGCCACCGTTCACCGGGACGCCGCCTTCCGTATAGTAGGGATACTTACCCAATCGGTCCTTGTAGAAGATGGTGAGGTTTTGCTTAACAAAGCCCTCGTTGGGTGAGGCAACAATCTGGAACAACTGGTCCAATTGAAAACGAATGCCATGACGCGGCCAGCAGTCCTCCGTCGGGGCATTCCAGGCCAGGATGAGGGGCTTTTGAGAATAGAGGGGCCATCTCGTTGGCTTCAGTTCCAAAGCACAGAGGCAGTCCCACAGCAGCACGAGCAGCAGCAGGACTGTACAGTCAGGCTGAGACCAGGACATGTCTTCTGGTGTTTACAGAAAGGACCTTCACTCTCTGCTCTCCTGGTACAATTCAAAGAGGGACACATTTTAATGCAGTTGGATGGCTGCCATATAAAAAGTACTCGTCACAATAGATAATTCAGTTAAAAGGGAATATATCTAAATAGAAATTATACAAATAATTAATCTACAGTGTATACGTGCTTATCACAATATAGATAGTGATTAATAATCCATTCACAAACAAATGATGTCTTGTCTTAATAGAAAATGAGAATAGCTATGATTAACCTACAATGAAAGTGTCTCAAAACAAATGGAGACTAAAGGTTTTGGGATTGCAGATACATTCTGTTCATACTATTTGTGGACACTTATGCAATGCATTGTACATTACCAGTCCCAGGCTCGTGTGTATAAATCACTATGGTGACCTCAGTGTGAATTGGAAGCGCCACGCTCTTCTCCACAATAAACTATTTACTTCATGGATCAAAAGTAGTTTCTATTTGAATAACCGTCGTCCATTAAGTAATAAGTGAATATGATCAAAACGAGCATATCCTGTATGTACCTGACATGCTTGATGCATCATTTTTTTTAGAAGGATTTTGTTTTGTTTTGCACAATAAGTAACTCAAGTTGTCTCAACAAGCGAACAAAACTTACCTTTATTGGTAGACTGAGGAAGCATTCCCAAAAGTAGTCTGAAAGTTCAAGCCACGTTTTGTGTTTTCTTCTAAACAATCTGGCAGTGTACAAAAAAATGGATGGAACTTTTTTTGCGTAATAATAACAACGGAGAAGATTGCAGCTAGTGTTGTAACTTGTCCCACTTGGCCGCTGTGTAACGGTACGTTACCCCCTGCGCTGTTGTCAGTTCCCCGACTGCCAAACCACTTCAGGATGTTCCATTCACTATGAGAGGGGGGAGTGGCGACATCTAAACTACTTCACACTGGAGGCGGGTCTAATTTCTTTTGACCGACTTGTGTTTTAAGCCCCACGTTTTCTGTAACTCCGTTTATCAAGTTGATTAATGGTGATTTTGTCACTTTATTTGTTCTCGTCTGACTTAAATGGTTTTCGCATGACCCTTCCAACAAGGAATGAGTCGGCCCGGTCCAAGACGTTTGCCCACTGCCATGAAACAGATACACTGTAGTGTAGGATACTGTAGCATTGCATTGCAATGTCAAGATTCATAGGTCATTGCCAGGCACGCCAGTGCCCTAAAAATAAGGCCACACAACCACCCCTATCATAGCCAGTGGTGGAAAAAGTACTCAAATTCTTTACTTAAAGTAGGGCTAAAAGTATCAATAGGCCTACTCCACTATAGAAATACTCTACGAGTGAAAATCCAGAATTAAAAATTTACTTGAGTAATAAGTAGGCCTACAAAAATATTGGCATCAAAATGTAAGTAAAGTAAAGTTTTTCCACCACTGATCATGGCTAACATTTCAGATTAATTACTAATAATATGTAAAAAAAGAAATAAAATGTGTTGAAGGAACCATTTCTCAGTGAAAACATGATCATTCCTGTGCCAAGCAACTTGGATTCTTCTTGGTTCAGTGTCAGACTGTAAAGAACAACTGTGAACTTGTGTAGCATTGTAACACAAAACCTACATTATGTTAATGAAGTGGATCAGAGGCAACAGCAGACTTAAAACACATCTCGGACAGGGCAAAGAAAGGCATCTGGCATGCAGATGTCACTGTCTGCACGTGATGACGGCCACTGGCTCATTGAAGGAAGGAACCACATGCAGTCATGGTGCCAAGCACAGCAGATAAAACACAGTGAGGAGTGGGCTTTAGACGTGAACGATGACAGTTGATAAGATAAGATAAACTTTCACTGATCCCCGTGGGGAAATTCAGGGGTTGCAGAGGCAACAGCAGGCCAAACCGCAAGATTGCAACTACAGTACTTGCAACTCCTTGCAACAAAACATTTTTAAGGCCATGTCACACCAATGCAACTCCTTGCAACTGCCATTGGGGATAATGGTTGCAAGTAGTTGCCTGCTGCGAGTAGCTGCATTGGTGCGCTTTGGCCTAGTGAAACACAGTATCGGTAAGAGTAGAGAAATAAGTAAGTAAGTAATAAAGAATAACAAGCCGACCTCACAAAAGTTATCATTGACAGGCATCATGGTTCTATAGTGTAGTCCAGTTGTCCTGGGAACCTCAGGGTTCCTTGAAGGGGCCCAAATGGACCCATGCAGGTCTGTAACTATGAGAGCATAGATGTATTTGTATATACTCAATAGATTTATGGAAATTAAATATGTTTGAGAACCAGAACTGCAGTCCATCTGTTCATGCGCAATGTGCCAGAGTCAAGAACAAAGAACAGAAAAGAACATATGGGGGGTCAGACTTGGCTGTGGAGCCTCAATGCTACTGGCACAAAGTCACTTCGTGTTGTTCCAGAGGGGAGATGAGTCTGTGGCTGAATGTCCAAACAGCACATCAAAGAGGTAATGAGAGTCATGACATGAGCGTGACATGAGTCAAGAAGGTAATCAGGTAATCGCCATGCACTAGGGAGTTTCTCACAACGCTGTAAGAAAGGCTCCTCATACATACTTTATAAATACACTCAAGTATGAGGACCAAACAAAAACCCATCTTTTGAATTATATTCCAAAATGATCTACAGATGTGTTGTAATAGTCTATCACAGGGCAAGGAAGCTTGGACTCACATTTTAATCTAGATCATGGATGGAGTGGAGTTTCGTACATTTTAAAAGGTTGACCGGTGTCACCCAATCTACACGTTACAAAATGTTCTCTGAATGTTTGCCCCAGAATAGAGACTCTACACAGGGTTCATATGGTTTAGCAGGTTATTCAAGAGCTTAGATGAACTTTTCCTTAGATGAACTTTTCCTTTTACAGTGAAATGAACAGGATGTCAAGAGTACGCTGGGTGGTCAAGTCGAGGTCTGGAAGTGGAACTGTCTTCCTGTGTCAGTGGCTGTTCCGCTGTTTGTTCAGCAAACTCTGCTGACTCACCTGCCTGTGTCATCGGTTTGCTGCCTCTGTGCGTTGCAGGAAAATATAATGTGTGCATATGCTTGTGTGAATGAGATGGCGGCGTGCAAACAAAGAAATGGACAGTTTCCTGTAGATCTTGCTTCCCTTTGACCTCCGATTCCAGAACATTACATCAGCAGCGGTCGGGCGGTGGACGCCACCAGGAAGCAAAAACAATGGGAAGATTATGGCACATTTTGGCTACCTGTATATCTCCACCCTGGGAGTTTTCTTATATATTCCCTACCCATATGGACATTGCAGTACTTAATTGTGTACTGTATATCCTATAGAAAATAGAGTTATTGGACCCTATACATCTTAAAAGTTAAAGAGAATGTAAGCACAACCCAAGTCTCAACAAGTACCAGGTGCATGGCTCAGAAGAGTTCATATACAGTAGGCAGCATATATGGACAGCCTTCCTCAACATAATCATCACGATTGCGCTGAGGAAGACTTACACCAATGTCTGTGTAGGCTACAGGTGTTGTTTATGGCTATTTAGGTTTTTAGTTTTTACACTTTATTACTTATGCTGTTTTACTTATTACTATAAGCCATGGGAACCATGTGGCCCATAGGTCAGAAGCCTATCTCCTGTTTCCATAGTGTGAGGCAGCTTGATGAACAAGTACACCCCCTGGACATGATGCTGGTATGTCACACGTCACAAGAACTTAACCTCAATCAAACCCTTCATGCTGAGTGCCCGGTAGGGAGACATTGAGTTAAATTTTTATAGTCTTTGGTATGACTTTGCCGGGGTTTGAACCCCAACCTCCCTGTCTCAGGGTGGACACTAATCTCTGATTAAATATTTGGATCTTGAATCATTAGGCTACAGGCTAACCATTGTACAAGGAAGAGAGCACAACACTCTGCTGTTCTGATAGCAATGACGTTAACACACTGCTACTGTACACAGTACAGTACGTAGAGTGATCTCAGTACTGAGTCAGTAGTGACTTCTCGTAATGTGATCACGTGATTATGTTCTCACTTATGATTGGTTGTATCATGCACACTGGACGTGTGAAGATTGTTACCTCAGGTGAAAGCTGGTCAGTTTGATGTTGGTGGTTTCCGTTTCCTCAGAGGCTGAGAGAAGATTTAGTTCCTGTCCCCTGAGGCCACTGAAAACAGGGGTAGACTCAACAATGCTACTGTCTGCCAGGCATACAATGTTGATCAGTTACCGTAATCTGCCAGGAATGTGTGGCCTTTAATGACTGTCGTATTATCTAATCTGATATTTGTGCAGAATGCAAAGATAATAAAATGTTGTTTGTTGTGATGTGTTAAAATGCACTGTGTGATTAGAATCTGATGTTTGCTTAGATATAAGTATAATTACAGTCATTTACTATCAAGTTGGTTCTCTCTTAGGCTGTAGAACAACAGCCTTGTGTTATATTATTAATTTAAAGGGGAAGACCACCCATTTTCAATAGAACTATGTCATTAATATACCTATAGAGGAGTTGTGTGGAAATAGAAAAAAAGTTCCCCCTCTTCTGTGTTGCCTAGAACAGGAGGATTGATTTTGGGGTTTGTATTGTAAAGTACAACTTGATGACATCACACATTGTACTTTGCAATACAAACCCCAAAATCAATCTTCCAGTTCTAGACAACACAGAAGAGGGGGAACTTTTTTTCTATTTCCACACAACTCCTCTAAGGTATATTAATGACGTAGTTCAATATTGAAAATGGGTGGTCTTCCCCTTTACGGTTTCTCAGTTTAATAAACTGTATGTCCCTTTTGTCTGTTTGGTTGTTGAACGTACATTGCCGTATATTATATATACATAATTTACCCCAGAATGTTTTACAACCCAAACAAGCATCCTCCCAAGAAAGATCCTTATGTTTACTATAGTTCACATGATGATAATTCATCAAATGCTCAAGGGACATTTTAATGGGCTTCTACTGTACATTGATAAACACAGATAATGTATCTCTCTCTAGTCTCAGGTATGTATCAGGTTCTATGATTAAGATGATGTATTTAGAGATTGATGCACACTGAATCTGATGAAAATATCACTTGCTGTGAACAGAATCAAGCAGATTTAGAAATCCAATCTGATCCCAGTTTTGAGCTGGCTTTTTCTATATGTATTCGTCTTTTTCCTTTCCATCAATATTGAGCCCTCACCATTATGGCCATGTTATCGATTAGGATCCAAGTGGTTCTGGTCTGGGTCAGACTATATGTTGTGTGAGAATCTAACATAAGTCGGAACCATAGAGTTGGATGGCTCCGACTACAGAGCCCCCTTCATAAGCGTGGTCAGCAATATCCACTGCATTCTGAGTGGATAGCAAAGTTCTAGGGACATGTAGTAGACTCTCATTCAATCCAATGAGTTTTGTAAATCTAACCATCAAAAAACTAAAGTTGGAATAGTTGCACAGGATCTGTTAATCTCCTGAACATGTTTAGGCCTTATAGCAAGACAGAAAAATGATTCTGAAGTGCACTCCTGCCTCCTCCTGGAACCACCTTGACTTCATGCACACATTGTGTAGTTATTTGAGTAAATATTACACACGGCTAAAGGTATGAAGTTCATACATTGTGTAACTGTAATGGCTCCCCATCTTTTTGAAAACAGACATGGTCCTGCACTTAACATCAAAGAGCAATGGGGAGTAAATACATCAAAGTGACTGACCTCTGGACCCCAAACCTAGCCAACCACATTCCACACCATACAGAGACCAGACAACGTCTGCAAAACGAAAACCCAACCCATTCCTTATGCTGACTGATGTCAGCAACACGTTGAAACACACCAATGTGGTCTAAACCAGGGGTCTTCAACAGGGGGTCCGGGACCCCTAGGGGGTCCTCAGAGTTACTACAGGGGTCCTCCAACTCTTTGTCTGATAGAAGCTTTTTTTTCCTCATTTTTTATATTAACCACTTGAACCCTAGCGTCCACATTCTGAGAACTTTAGCCAAACATAGCAGATCCACAAGCAAAAGAATGTTGATGGGACAATGAATTGCAAAAACTATGCCGTGATAGTGAAGAAAGGGAACTTGGAAAGACTCTTTCTGACAAGCCACAAATCATTTGACTACTAGAACAGGGTTTCACAAAGTTGGTGATGCCAGTCCAGGGGTGCCTACTGCCTACATCAATATCACTTCATACGCTTAGTAAAACAGACCTGATTTGCACTGTACTTGATGAATTCTTTTTCCATCTACGGCCAACTCTTTCACCAAAAATAGATGATCTACAAGCTCACAACGCATCACGTTGCGACGTGTTGTGAGCTTGTACATCAGCTATTTTTGGTGAACCTTCCCCCCAGAATAGGGATGCTGGGGTTCAAGTGATTAAATGTCAAGTATAAGGTTATTTTCAGACAATTCTGATGGAAACTGATATTTCACCGTGACATACTGTAAATGTATCTTAGGGAGAAAGATGTGCATATTTACATAGCGTAATATGATATAAGATTATAAAGAAATACGTAATTCAGGGGTGCTGTGGTTGAAAAGGTTATTTCCAGGGGTTATTTCCCCGAGACAAAAGAGTTTGAAAACCCCTGTACTAGAAGGAAGTGAAATCCCAGCCTTATGTATTTGTGTACCATGCATGGAACTGGATGAAGCTCTGTCAAGTATTCGTCTCATCAGCAAGATGGTGAAGAAAGAGAACTTGCGGACAAACCACACATCATTTGACGAGACATTTCCAGCAGTCAGAGTACTGAGAAAAATAAACTAAGGAACTGAAATTTCAACCATTTTGCCAAATATATATGTTCTTTTGTAAAATTATTGGACAGTTATTTTGTATGTCCGTGACAAAAATAAAATATTTATCAAAATGTCCATCACAAGCTGACATGGTGATGACCCCTGTACATTGGCATGTTGTGAGATCAGCTATTTGAAATATTCAAAAATGTTTTTCAAATTAGTAAAAAAAAAAAAAGCAAAAGAAAAAAAGTTTGTGATATTGAACTAAACTAAACTGATATATACATTTTTTTAAGACCCCATCTTTAAACCAATGCAGTAAGTTTAACCCTTAAATTCAATTCATTATTTCAATGAACTAAATCTTTTCATTTGATGGCCTTCCTGCCCTAGCATTTGGCCTTTGTGCCATCAAAAAATGGACAACACCAAAGGCCAAGTGGCCTTGCCCCTAAAAAGACAAAATTCTAGGCCTGATTGACACAACACAACAGGCTCAAAAACATGTATATAAGATGTCCAACCTTTAAGGGCTATTCATACCAAGCACTATAACTATATTGTTCACCATTGTCTTTGTAATATAGCCAAGGCCTAGTTGTGATGTGGACTGTGGACTCTACCATCCACTAAAACTATATTCCTTTGCTCCTGTACATTTATGTATGTATTGAACAGACCACTGCTGCCACCTAGAGGACAGGTGTTCAAACAAAAAAATTCTGAACAGTGGCAGATGTATTTCGGATTCACTCGAAATAAAGCCTGTTATCTATAAAAATATCCAAGAAAAATATGGGGAATTAATAAACCACTGGCTTTTATAAGTCATTTCATATCAATATTTGAGTACATAATGATAAACGATTTTTAAAACAATAGTTTGTCAAAGATCTTTACAATCTTCACATGATGTAAATTTTGTTTAATGTTGCTATCATGTAAACTAAAGAGAAGTCTCTAAGCATCGTTCTTCAACAATTTCTTTAGAATCGAAACAACGGAACAAGAAGCTTATAAATAAAAACAATGTGTGTGCTGGGATGGTGAAGCGGACACCTTTTTACTCAACAAATTTAGCACAGTAAAGCATTTATTCAAGTATTTCCAACTCAGAGATCTGAAATTATGTACAACATATGTTCACTAGTGCAGGTCTGAGCTCCAAGGACAGAGACAGACTTAGACACGATAATATATTACAAGAAGGACTGTATATACAAGGAATTTCACAACCCTTCCATTACTCTACCACTACATTCTCCATCTTTCTTTCACACCTTTCAAACTTACATGCACGCATGTATACACAGACACAATGCAAACACTCTTCTCAACATTTCACAGAAGGCAGAACTGTTAAAGCCTTTTCACATCAAGGATTTTTTCTTTTTATGCGAAAAACTCGCACAATGATGAAAAGAGAATTAGCTTGAAGTATGCTCTATAGACTTCCTGCGGGAAAAGAAATGAAAAGAAATATCTTTCTGAATCTCGGTTAAATTCTAATTGCAGACTTTAGTCATCGTATTTATATTGAAATATGTTCACATTTTAGCAAAATCACATTTCTTTAGCAGATTTTTTTTTAAACTCTTTAATCCAAAGTGTCTATCTGTGTCATTGGCATAAACTCCAGTCTTGAGCAAAATAAAAGGATTTTAACAAGTATTTCCGTTCCCACACATATTTTGATGGTCAATACGAGCCTACACAAGTCCTTCAAAGTCAGATCCAGTAGAACTCTCGCAAGAACATCTGACTGGTTTAAGCATTTTAGTCTTGGCTCCAATAGTGTGCACTACACACAATATAAAGATGGGGTTCAACGACTGAGAACTGCTGAAAGGATAAAAAAAACAAAAACATGTGATTCCTGTGATTCCCCACCCTTGCTAAATAGTATAGTGTCTGCACTACTAGGATCGGGAAAAAAGTTGTTAACTGCTATTTTTGAACATTTAGAAAATCTTGACATTTTGGGGTATTTTCACCTATAATGACATGTCCAGAATAGGGTCACTAGGGGTTAAAGTGAATAAATGTGTGATGCTACTTTGGTGCACGCACTACACTGAAGCATGTCTCCCTCTTCTCAGGTGTTCGGAGTGGAGCCCAGATGACTTGCCGTACAGACCTGTATCTGTATATTCATCGCCGTTGACCCAAGACCAATGTTTCACATCTCACAGAGGACAACAGGGAAATCTACGTTGATTGAAGGGTGGTCGAGCCTCACAATGCCCTGAAAAGCACAATTGTCACATCAATTGTTATTTTTCCTAAATAACCGCCACACTGATAGGTGTCAGAACTGTTAAGCTGAACCAAAACTCCATCAAGCGAGGGTGTCGCTTGCCAAAAAGTACAGTTCTACAAGCCAACAACAAGTTGGCTTGTAGATCTGTTATTTTTGGTAAGAGACACCATCACAATATATAGAGTACCAGTAAGACTCCCTAATCGAGAGATAAGCGACCGGCAGGTGGCATACACAAACTTTAGAAGGCAATCGTAGCCAATCAGGAGGGAATATGGGAAATGGGACAGATCCATGTCGATGACATGACTTTAGAGATACTGTGTAGCGCTTTGTGTGATTGTAGGCCCAAATCTGTAGGAGCAGTGTCCAAAAATGTGTTTTCCAAGAATCGGCCTCATGGTGGCGCTAGAAGAGGGCCATGTGAGAAATCAGGGCTGGAGGTTGTGAGTTGCCATCCAAGGAGTGTGTGTGTGCAAAGTTTGGCATCGATAGGGGCAACGGTTCCGGAGATAAGAGTAGGGCCAAAGGTGTGGTGTGACGTGACGGACAGACAGACAGACAGACAGACAGACAGATTGACGGAGGGACAGACAGCTGGTGGAGGTTTTCATAGTAACTTGCGACCTGACGGTCGCAATACATTTGGAGCCACCCTAATTATCTACCCGATTCATATTTTTCTAAATAAGCTTACCTGAGGAATTAAATTCTTCTGAATCCTCTTAAGCTTGGACTTTTTCTTTCCATTTTTGGTCACCATGGTCTCTTCGTAGAATTCATGGGCAAGATCACCATCCTCGTCATAGTACAAAGAGCTATGGAGAGAAAGAACCCAGGTTAGACATAGTCTTCTAGACTCTAGTATAGTGACTAGTCTCACAAGAGAGTCCGCTTACGTACAGTATATACGTCTGGTGACATCTACATTCAAGTAACAGCTAGAACAGCGGTGAGAGAAAGAAGCCCACTTACAAACCTACAGCCACTGATTTTAAAACAAATAATATTGTCCCAAAATGAAGAACCACTCTAAAGTCTTTGCATTGATTCTGCAATTCAGGTATTTTTTCAAATCTCTGAAATGTGTCCACACCGTTTTATTGAGATCCCCTACATTGAATGTAAGCATCACCAGTCGTATCAGTAGGCAGAGATCTCTGATCGCCTGGCTGTGCGAGACTAGGCATAGGCAGAAATTGTATCAAAATGGAGTTAACGCTAGACTGAAAGTGAAATTGGTCATTGATCATTCCATCATGTCCATTAGTCACCTTCTTCTAGTGAAAATGAAGGGTGTTGTATTTCGGCAGCCTTTGAGTCGAGCCAAAGACTGCTCATTCCCATCATCGGATGATTCGCCAGAAGCTCCAGAGCCTGAGAAAGGCCAGACACCTTTGGCTTTAGACCCACTTCCTCCCATCTTTATAGATGGGTCATAGTCACTGTTTACTCAAAGGTTTGGATGTGAAGTAGCCAGGCGGTCCTGCTGCTTCACAAATGCTTGGATCTGAGGGGGAAAAAATAATAATAATAATCATGAAGTTGTTGGTGGTTAGTCAGTCCACAATTAGATCACCACAAGGAGGTGGCCAATGCAAAGTAACTGATGTTTTAAATGACCACAGCCCAGCAGTCAATGCAAAGTAAGTAATGTTTGGATCTGTGGTTCTCAAAGTGGGGTCCGGGAAAACGTGGAAACCCCAGAGGTCCTTGGGGTTGTTCCAGGGGGTCCCCAGCAAAATGGGTTAATATACTGTTAGGTATTTTGTTGTGGTTTATATCATCTTTTTATCAATTCATATTGATGACCAACTGACCACCTGACCCTAAGGCACAGCTTGTGACTGTGCCATACCCACAAAGTCTCTGAAATGAGGCCTTATCTACTGCCATGGAGCCTGTACCTAAAACAATGAGAATTGTTTTGGTTTATAAGGCTCAGCCTGGTGTCATGCAGACACCAGGGAAGGACATCCCTTCAGGAACCTATGAACTCTTTGCCACGTATATGGAACCTACTTGTGGACAAGAAACATCCTATGAACTGTTGAAACGTCATCCATTGACTGACCAAGTGACCATACTTAAACTCATGTCAAAACGTCATTTGTCAGAGAGAGCACGAACCATTGAACCATTATTTCTGTACCTGTCTTGAATTCTCTCTCTCCATAGTAAACATACCATTCTCACTCTGAATCACTCTCCTGTCTTATTTCTTTGTGATGGATTATTGTATCTCATAGGGGAATAAGATGGCGTTGTTGTTTACAAAGAATATATTTATCATATACCATAAAAGTCAGTTTAACCACTTTAACCAAATAAAGCTCACAATCAATGCAATACATTGTGAGCTTGTAGAATCTACAAAATATAGATGTAGCCTACCTAAATGTACAATTATATAGAAAGAAATTAGACACAATTTGGATATTTTTTTTAACACATTTTAACAACACAAATCTTCTATGGGGGTCCATTTTTAGATGGGTTCTGCTGTCAAATGCATATTTTCAGTCCTACATGGAAAAGTTAGAACCACTGCTTTAGATCACCATAGCACAATGCAAAGTAACAGTAATGTTGCCGTTGCTAATGCAAATGTTTAGATCACCACAGGGAAGTAGCCACATTAGCAAAGCAAAGGCAACGTTGCATTCACCCTGGACCCCACAAAAAAAACAAATATATCATCCTCACACACATCTCTAGAAAGTAACACAGCAGGCATGTATTCTGTATTCAGTTCAGTTGCTGTCAAGTGTCAACAAACAGTGCATTTGACTCGACTGAATTGACTAAAACAATGAGCTAACCCAAAGGGTCACACATTCACAATTATGCGAGCTACTACTAATATTAGACGACTCATCAATACCTCAGAGAGATCAACACCGTTTGCTCACCATTATTGTTGATACGAACGAATGACACACAACACTTCACAATAAAAAGCTAGTTGATATGGTTGATGATAAAGCCTATAGGTACTGGGACATTGATTACATTAGCATAAGTTGCGCTATAGCTAACGGTTAAACAAGGCTGGACAGCAAACGTCTGCCGGGGGCTACAATAACGTAACTTTTGCTTTAATAAAAACATATTACATTTCCCATCTTTAAGTACTGTTTTTGTAATGTCGCACGTCACGACTAACGTCAGAGCACAAAATAGTATTATGGAGGCATGCGCTGACGTTTAGCTAACGTGGCTAAACATGCTAGAATGATCGAGACTGAGTCAAGTTGTCAACAAAACAGAAACATACATGATCATGTCGGTGCTCCATCTATGGAAACATGGCTGTTTAATGAAGACGTATGGCTTCTTATAATCTGTTGTTATAACGGTACAGCGCGTCCTTCATCATTAGCCTGACAGCGCAACATAACGCTACACAAATACGGTGAAGTACGACGGTGTCGCTTGCAAAAGAACAGACCTTCAAGCTCACAAGGCGTTGCATCGATCGAGACGCGTTGTGAGCTTATTTTTTCAGGCAGATAACGTCACCAACGGATATCGTGACTTAAAGACATAGTGACGAGTTATATCTAAATAAAATATATTATGCATAATATCGCATATGCTAAGTATGCTGTCATAACAATATCACACACACACACACACACACACAGTATAGATATACAAAAAAAAACATTCAATATTTCGTTTAGGCACTCTTTATTGCACAGTGCACAACATTGTTTTTCAGAAATAAATCAGAAAATCTTGCATCCACATTTTTAGACATTTATATCAAAGAAGAAAGGAAATGAGTCAGTGATAAATCTCACAAACAACAAAAAAACAAAGGAGACAAAAAAAACAAGACATAGAAAAGGAATGACCAACAGTTGGAACATGGTGTCATTCATAAAATATTCCTGTCAACCAAAGTGATCTTGACAATGCTCTCTCTCTGGCATTCATAACTCCATACAAATGTCCATACATCAGTCGTACTCACAAAGGGACAGTATAAGAAATTACTGGAGAACTTGGGCCTGGGTCAAATGAAAATCCTGGCAGCTAGAAATGGGTTTTAACTTTCTCAAAGGATATCAGTGTGCTGCTGTGTGAAGCATCCATGTAGAAGTTCAGAAGAAAATCGTTATTTTTAAGCTGGTCGTGGCTACCTCCTGCATTTAATGTTCTGCTAACATACAAACTACAACAGGACTGCAAGTGCTATAAAAAAAAAAGTATTTACAAATAATCTTTACACACCGGAATGGTAATTACATTAAAAGGCTGTGCTGTGCATTCAATGCAGTGTGGTCTAACTTTTTATTTGTGTGATAAGGATAAAAGGCATCAGCCTGAAGAGGTCTTATGACCAAAAGCTTGCAATATAAAGTAACTATTTTGCACAGCGTTGAGTGCGGAGCTTCCCCCCCCCCTCCAGCACCTCACATAAGTTTTATTAACGGATGACCGGTGGTTGTCTTCACATAAAGGAATGGTTAAAGCACTAACTGATATACTCTTTAAAGTTAAAGTGACCAAAGCTGGGGTATTCAAGGCAGTCAAATGGGACCCAATAATGAAAGACATTCATGGACAAAGCCAGTGTCTCTTCAGGCTCATAGTCTCACATGATTTCATCTCACATTCTCTCATCAGGCACATCAGGCTCTTCTAGGTGTAAGGCACTTCTCATCTCTCATTCTCTCACACGCACGTTCGCGCTAGCGCTCTCTCTTTCAGTCTTGCGCCTTTTCATTCTCTCGCTCACTCTCTTCCATATTATGGAGGGAGGTATTTGAATTGTGTTCTCTCTGGGATCTTTGAATGCAAGACGACCGGTCCTCTTCAGATGAGTCTCCAGTCAAGTGCTGCATGTCATGGTTCCCCGGGGCGGAAAGTCCTCTCAGCCAGGGGTGGAACCAGCAAGAGCATCCTGCATCCTGGTGCGGGCAAGAGCATAGCGCTGCACGATCTGCTTGACATGCTCCTCCTCTTCACGCTGCAGGATACGCATGAAGTTCTTCAACTCGGGCATGGAGAAGGCGTGCCACTGCATGGGGTAAAGAAGGACATGTTGTGTATTAGTAGTGCAAGTGTAGTGATAGTGAATAAAGGAAACGTATGATCCGAAGATGTGTTTTGGATATTATGCATATAAGTCAAAAAGAGATAGATGAACCACATTGGTGCTCGGAAGTCATACTCACATTGACTTCTCCAGTTTCATTCTCCTTCAGAACCAGGCTGAGGACCTTTTCATTTGGGCCAGCACAAAGACGTCGGTAGAGTGGACGGTCATCAGCAGATAGCTTACGGAGGTAAACTATGGTGTAAAAAAAAGGAAGGAAAAAAAAAGCTTGGTAAACAAATTAGGTATGGCTGGGCAATATATCTATATTGTGATACGACAAAATATCGCCTGGGATTTTGGAGATCATAATATTGTTATATGGCATGAAGTGAAGGAAAAAAATCTCATTGTGTAAATATTTTGTGAAAGCAACAATCATGATCTCCATGATATTGTGCCATTTGATTTTGAACAAGGCTTCATAAGTTAGAAAATGAGGCTTACCTTGGTCATGACGCTCGCTGCGCTCAAACAGAGCGAACTTGCCAGGATTGTCCACCACAGTAAACTTCTTCAGCAGTGCTTCAATGACCTCGCGGGCAGATGTCCGGGAGCTTATGTGTAGGTGTTTGGATGCGTCTTTGGGCAGGTAAAATGATGTGCGGCGTTTCACTAAACCGCCCTTCTTGCCTCCAGCATCATGTCCTGCAGCTCCTTTCTTTGGCGGCGGAACTGAGACAGGTCGTACCAGCTTGAACTGGACTTTTATGAACCCATTGTAGGAGCCATCTTTGTTCTGTTAAACAAAATAGGATCATTGTGGTAAGTGTATATGCATGGCATGCATTCTTATAATGTGATTATGTTCGGTTCAACTTTTCAAGGTAAGCAAGTATGGTTAGAGGGGACTCACCATGTTCATGAACAGATTGCTGTTGACTTGAGCATTGTACTCCTTCACCTTCTGCTGAATCTCTGCAGTTGTCAGCTCCTTCTTTACCAATTCAACATGTTCATCCTACAAAAATGAAAGGACAAAAAAGTCTCAACTTAGTTTAACATTAATTTGCTTTTTACCAGCAGGTGTCAGCATTGAGCCATCTTTGAACCATTTGCAGACCATACAGCCTACTTTATGGCTTCTTGTAGAGAACACTGTCATGCTAACTACATGTGGAACATAATTTACTAGCATATAGAGAGCCTGGTATTGATCCAATCACCAAAAATAGTGATAGAAATGTAGCTGAGATGTCTATTATGGAAAAGTGAGGTCAAGGTTACAGGGACAATTGGTGTGTGGTGGAGTTCACAGGGGACAACTTCCAAGAAATGAAGCTGTTTAATAGCATACTGCTGCTGCCAAATTAAAACCATAACATTTCTACGAGTTCACATAAATTCTGAGAGTAGATGTCGGCACCGTAATTGAAACAGCATGCTTTGAGATAGTCAAAACATACGTCCCAGCATTTGGTAGAAATAGATTATTTTAGAATGTCTGAAATTTAAAAGAAGTAACAAGGAGCTGAGAGGATTGTCCTGAAATTGCAATGGCAGATCAGAGCTTTTTTTGTATTACAGTATACAATCTTAACCTCTTGCTATTCTAACAGTTATATGTAACTTGTTTAGTGAAATAAATAAAAGGCTGCTATAATAGTAGTAGTTGCTTTGTATTTATATTTATATGCTCTATTCTTTCTGTCTCAAAGTTAAGCACCAGTTGCATCAGACTCCTGTCCTGACTTCCTGTCAACGTTGCAAAGAGGAACCGACACCATGATGTCAGCTCTCTGCCCACTGATTGGCTCCAATCCGGTCCCTCAACTAACTCCTCCTATCTCTTCATGGAGGGAGGTGGGGGGATCGGGTGGCCATGAGGAACTTGCAGGCACTGCAGGCAGCTGTTTGCCATGACTGTGTGCAGAGCCTCTGCTCTGCATTCCTAAACACTGTATTCATGTAAAAATAGCACCCCACCCCCAGGCTTGCTCCCACTCCTTGCCGGGTGGGACAAAGCCTTCCTCTGTTTAACACAGCATATCCTGTGGTCAGCTGCCTCATCATCGGCCATACACTCCTAGTCATCTTTTTCTCATCGTGCACATTTGCCCTCGAGCATCTGCATGCCGGTCAGACTTTAAGGCCTTTCGACACACACAAACCGCAGCTATGCTCTTCCTGTGTCTAATGGTGGGACTTCACTTCCTCTATGAAAATAAGGTTCTGTGCACTGCAGTATTGTGAAGAACACATTCTATGTGTTCTCCACAGCAGAGTCAGCCTTTCCTGATGAGTAAAACCCATGGATCAATATCTTGATTGATGCCGCCAACATCAGCACTACCACTCACTGATAGTCTCACTATCTCATTGTGGGAAATGATGCATAATTTGAAATAATTACATACAATTAATGCACTGTCCAGACCCATAACCACTTCAAAATTATGTGGTTTATAGAACATATGAGTCTCATTAGAAGCCCAACTGGCCACAGCTGTTGAGGGTCTTAATGGAGAAGTAACAGCAGGTCATTGATCATTGTCAACTGTCAAGCTATACAGGATCAATAACAGAAATCCTGAGGCAGATTGAAGGGAAGGCTGAGTTTATGTCCAGTAGGCAATCACATCACGGGCCAGCTGTCTCTACTATGGCAGTCAAGAACGCATGCATAATACATGCTGCATGTATGTTACATGATGCTACATGATGTTTGTCATTTAATGTCTCCATGAGGGGCGCCTGCTGGCCTAGTGGCCCAGGCGCATACCACATACTAGGCCATGATGCCTGCTAGCGTCGCCAGTTCGATTCCTGATCCGGACGACCTTTGGCACATATCATTCCCCATCTCTCTCTCCATTTCCTGTCAGTCTACTATCCTATCAAATAAATGCATAAAAAGCCCCAAAAACAAATCTCAAGTCTCCATGAATTGAGTACAAAAGCCTTAAGGACCCCAATGTAAACGAGCCATTGTGCTTTCTTGGGTTTCAATCTGAACTGTCATGTCCTTTTCCTATGCGAACTTCTAATAAAGTATTCAATCTATGTTATCTGCCTGCCTGTCCACAAAATAAGTTTGATGTCAATGTGAGAATGTTAAGGGTGTCTGGATTCTCTGAAAGCAAACGTTTCAGACTTTCAGTATGTGAAGTAACCTGTGTTGTGTGTTCTTTACAAAGTTTACAGGAAGTACCATCCCACATTGTGAAAACTGTACTGTCTGCTGTGGGCGGGGATTAAACAGAGATGAGTGCAAACATGATCCCCTATGGAAAGACCTAACCCAAAACATTCCGTGAGTCATTTTCAAACCTGAAATGTGGAAGAATAATATGCTTTGAAGACTACGTTTAGAGACATACGCAATACAAAATGAACCATGACTAGTGTTAAGAAACTTGAGTAGGTAGAGTACGTCACTAAAACAGTTGTGGGATTCTTCAGCATAGTTGTGTTCTGTGTGTGTGGGGCTGTGTGTGGGTGTGTGTGACAGTGTTACACTGTAATATAACAATAGAATGTGTGTTCAGTTTGTATATATTAATAAAGAATAAATAATGCAAACATGTTTTTCTTACACGTCAGCTTTCATTAAAGTTAAACCAGTACTATCTCCATGGCATGGGCGCTGATTTTACTGTAAGCTTTTCACAAAGCTGGGACAGAATCAGAAAGACATCCGGCGTCCATTAGTCAACCCCGGTAGTACATAAACAATCTGACCAGATTTAACATTGTCTTCATAGTAGGCTACTATAGCATAACTCTAAAGAACTTTTTCATTAAAACGGCCAAGTTACAAAAGTACCGTATGATCACAATCGGGCAAGCTAGACCTAAACAAGTTAACAACCATTAGATCATCGTGTGAGATCGTACATCAGGAAAACACCACAAAACAAAACAAAAAAACGTCTATCTCACCTGTTTTGGGATTGACTCTTTAACGGGTTTACGAATGAACGATGTTCTAGCAGTAAAGTACTGTTCGAACTCTGAATCCGAGTCGGATTCACTGCAGTAGCCGCTGCTAGTGGAGCTTCCCCACGTCATCTCAAAGGACGGGCTCTTATCTGAGCCGCTGTCCGCCTCTTTAATGCTCATGGTCAGGGTTTACTGTAACAAATGTTACACTACGGAGTAGAGTACTGATATATTAGCTTGTTTAGCCTGCAAAAACTCTAATGCTTCAGCCTAGTAGCCTACAAAACACGACCACGTTACGACGAGTGCGTTCTTCAAACTGTGTGACTGTACTGTAGTGTGTGTTAACTGTGTGAACAGGATGCGCTGGTGGTCCCCGCCCTAGACCGTTTCCCTCCACTGCGTGGCCCCCACCCACTGGTGGAAAGTAACTAAGTACAATTACTCAATTACTGTACAATGTTGAGGTCCTTTTACTTTACTGGAGTATTCCAATACCTTTACTTCTACTCCACTACATCTCAGAGGCAAATTTTGTACAATTATTTGAAACTTTTAGTTGCTAGTTACTTTGTAGATTTTGATTATCGTTACAAAACAGTCTTTATTGGAAAATAGCAGATCTACAAGCTCACAATGCATCGCGACGCTTAATAGAGCTGCTATTTTCAGAAGATTTGCATAGGCTACATTTGAAAACTTGAAACGGGACATTCTGCATAACGAGTAGGCCATTTTACTTTGGAACTTTAAGTACATTTTGATACCAATACTTTTGTACTTTTACTCAAGTAGGTCTACATTTTGAATTTCGGACTTTTACTTCTGTTGTAACAATAATTATATTGCAATATTGATACTTTTACTTGAGTATCAAATGTGAGTAATTGCTCCACCATGCACTGCCCCCCCACCCAGCGGGACCCAAACCAAAATGCCGTTGAGTTTGAGTTTAGAAAATACACAAACCGGCGCAACCGGCTTTGATTGGACGCCGATGGGGAAACACGGAAATACCAACCCTGCGATGACATCACCCCTCTTCTCTAACTTCCTGTAGGCCAACAATAAACTGCCAACGTGAGAGCCTTATCATCATGTGAGTCAGACATGTGAGCAGTTTCTTTATCTGCTTCTGTTTTATGTTCTTGTTTTTATGATTTGTTTGTGTATGAAGCCATTTGAGTTCTGTTTTATGTATGTATGAATGCTGTATAAATAAAGATACATTATTAACAGCTTTTTAGTTTGTTGGTTTAAAAAAAATCTTTTTTGTGCAAAATGTAAATCTGAAGTTGAATGGTACATTTTTTATTTTTTATTGTTCCACTTCAGAAAGTAATTTCTCCAATATGACTTCCAAGTTTGAAAGGCTTGGTATCTGCTTGTTAAGTTGGTATTCTGCCAGTATCTGTAGACCATGACCCCCTACTTCCCTTGCTCCTACCACACCCATCTTTGAAGTTTGCCTTTGTTATGATCTGAAATGCACACGATGTAACATTTAGTGGCTGCATCTTGGTTAGACATAAAGACATAACAGACTCTCAAGGTGAAAACGCCATGTTGTGCATGGCAGGCAGCAGTGGTGTGTTCTACCGTGTTACATTATACTGTAAGTAGTATGCCCGCCAAGAAAGCTTGAAACACTTCAAGTAGCCTTTTTCATGTGATAATGTGGCGTCTGAGGTGAAGGGTGGCCATTGTCTTGAGGTGATAATGACTGCTGGCCATTTTCGATGTAATTTACACATTAACTACTTAACAATAGAGTGGTTATTTCAGTCAGTGCGTGTGGGAGGGAATACATACTGTATAGCCTACCCTCAAAAAAAGAACACAAAACTGCAGGTAACAATGAGTAACAATGAGTAATATATCTTTTCCACAGCAGCCATTCAACATCTCAAAATCTGTTGGTGACACAATTCTTAACAGTTTTTAGTTTTTCTTAAAGTTATACCATGTAACTTTTTTTATAAAACAAATCTTAAAATGGTCCTAGCTGTTAAATCGCTAAAGTTTTAGAACCCCCACTCCGTTATTTTCAGCTTCTAAAGCCTTCTCTTTATATGTTTTCTATGATCCCTGCCCGGGACCGGTTTTCGCGGAAAAATTGCGTCATCACACTACCGGCCAATCACAGCGAGGGTTATACACTGCCGGCCAATCACAGCGCAGAACATACACTGCCGGGCTCTCTGGTGGGTTTAGGAAACACGCCTTCAGGAAGTACACTGCAGTGTTTACACTGGAGGAGTCTAGCATGTAACTCCCCAACCGCTGCTCGTAGAAGGACACGGGAGACCTCATTGAAAGCGTCTCGGCGAGGCGTGGCGGACGCAGTGGTCTGACGGCCCGGTCCGCGAGCGAAAAACGGACGAAAAAAGCAAACGCGACCGCGGTTTGCTATACTGCTACAGACCAGTTGAGCAACTTACACAGTATAGCTTTAACTTATTTATTTATATTAGTAATTATTAGTCAGGTAGCCAGCAAGCCAACTGGAGACACAATCATATGCGAAACTGTCCTCAGGCATTGACACCTGCCCCTGGCAGGTAAATGAAACTTTCGGGCAGGTGGAGTTTGCTTTCAGGTTACCCGACCGGGCTAGTGCTCGTTTGAGACCCATATAATTTTATAATGGACGATTTACTTTTCAGGCAAGTGGGCATGACCTTTGGGCAAGTAGAACATGACCTATACTTCCCCGTTGGGCAAGTGCCACCTTAGTGTCAACACCTGTGTCCCGATATGTAAATTGGCTGTTATATGATCAGGGAGAGAATGATGAGGCTGGCTCTGCACTGGGTCAAGCACCCAGAACAGATGGCAACCCAATGCACAGCTAGGAGGGGAAGAGGGCACACCACCCAAGTAGACACACTGCGGCGCGACAGCAGAGCTCCAGTCCCTGATACTGGATAGGAGGGAGTGGAGGGCGGCAATGCAGGCGTCCAGAGTTGGTATCAGCTAGTCCGCAACTCCACACCCTTCCGTTGCATCTCCTGTTATAATGAAGAAACTAGCCTGAACCAATCAAATGAACTACAGCAAAGGGATTTCAAAGTCCAGGGCAGGTGCCCTCCCTTGAGCCTTAAGCATTTTCATATGCATGCCTTACAGATGAATGTGCACCAGAGCACATGAATAAAGAAAGTTTCACTATTTGTAAGCTAGAATTAGGCAAACTAAATGAAAGTAAGAAGTGCTCCTCAGTCCTCATTCCACTGTTTGTATTCTGGACTAACACAGACAATGATAAATAATGTCACAAACTTTGCCGTTGCAGGGATCTTGGGGCACAACCACAGACAGGTCAGCTTAGGCCCTATGCTCCTCAGAGCCAGCACTTTTGTGTCATGGAATGCAAAAGGCTGCCCCCAGCATCTGAACATAGTGATGCTTGGGGCAGCCTTTTGCATACCATGACACCTACGGAATTCTGGATAACTTGAAATGCGGAATGTGGTCAAAGTTCACAGTTCATGTTTATCAGGTGCACGGTTCTGGCAGAAACAGTATCTTTGAAAAGATCCCCAGTACACACATGGTCCTTTTAGGATCTCTTATTTATTGGAAAACCCCAGCAGCAGAGAGAAGAGCAGATCAAAGTCAAACACAACGGACGTTTCGGCCCACATCCTTCCTCAGCGTGAAACATTCTTCACATTCACGCTGTAGAGGGCAGTGGGCCGAAACGTCCGTCTTGTTTGACTTTGATCTGCTTCTGGGCTTTACCAATAAAAACACTCACTTAGTCCTAATAGGACTTGCTGCCCTCCCCACTTGGTCTAGTGAGTGCTGGTGATCTTTTAAAACTAACAGAATTCTGATCAGACATCATCAGAGTCAACTTCATTGTCACCACGCGATTATAGGTGTAAAAGTGTGGTTGAAAGTTCTCAAATTGCACTGACAGTAATAGTTTGAATATTGAAAGGAATACCGAACATAGAACAAGTCAAATAAAAAAGGCACAGTGAAATCAAATATCCAAAGACCCAATACCTTTTTCGTACCATGCGTGATGCCGAAGGAATCCATCCCACGGACCATGTCGACTTAATAAACCGCTGTAGTTGACAACAAGGCAGGCACGGCACGCCAACAGAAGCGGCCTTGAGCACTATGAGGCGTGCCCGAGCAAGGCATTAGCAGAGTGAGTTAAGCTGTCACATCTGTCTGGCCTGAGTCAAACTAAGGGCACAGAGATAGGTGTGACTATAACCTGTTGTGCATGTGCATTGAGTTAATTGATGCACACAGCATAAATCAGTGATCCTCCTCACACACATTCAGGGAAAACCATTGACCATCTGCTCTCCCCTGCAACTCTTTAGGGTTCCATCCAGTACCACGGGCTAGTCCCAGTTGTCCTACGCCCAGTTGTCCTACGTCCCAGTTGTCCTACTGTAGCCTGGCTGTTTGGGCTAGTCCGCGAACAGACTGTAAAGCAAGCGATCTTCATCCCATTCATGCGTTTATCGTGCGCTTGCCCAGGCCTGGGCATAAATATAACGATTGCATTCACCACGGCTTCGTAACTTGCGCTCCGCCGGCCGCGCGGCCCTGACCCGCTCTTCGCGGGCACTCGTTCGCGCCGCTTGCAATGTCGTGGACAATAATTACAGCAGTAGGACGGCGAATTTTCGGCGAGAGCTGTACACTACTTGAGTAGCTGTACGAATGCAGCTACTGGCTACAGTAGGACAACTGGGACACAGTAGGACAACTGGGACGTAGGACAACTGGGCGTAGGACAACTGGGATTTTCCCAGTACCACAGCATGGCAAGCAGCGTATGTGACTCTGTATGGGACAGGTACTTGGAAATAAAGAGAACTTTGTGATCTGTTACATTGGCGCTGAATGTTTGTGAAGAGGACTGATTTATCTAGTATGTGCTGTGCACAATAGGCACCTTTGAGTGCAGTTAGTTTGACTCAGGCCAGGTAGGACTACTTTAACCATCCCCCATCACACAGTGCCTGCGCCGAACAGCGTGATGGTAGCACTGTTGACTCTGATACTATCAACTCTTGGAATCAGTCATCTATTTGGAAATTGCACATGGGTACGCACAGGTTGGCATTGGGATGTTGATGCCAAGGTTTCTGCTCAAGTGATGAAATAACGCCTAAAGCATGAGGTAATATAAGTCTGAGGAACGTTATCTCTATAGAGGGTTGAAGGAACATAGGGCAGATGTAATATAATTGATAAAAACACACACACGCGTGTGTACGCGCGCCTGTGTGTGTGTGTGTGTGTTTTCTCATTGATTTAATACAGGCTCAACTTACCCAAAACCCAGTTGCTCATTTTACCACAATATAGCCACAATCTAAACAAATACATGGCACACAGACAGTCCAAATAACATATCTGATCTATAAACATCAAGTGGTAACTAGCATAAACCCAGGGGTTTTCAAATGATTGTGAACTAAGGACCACAACCCTAATCCGAGTTCCCAGAAGTTCTCGCCAGCTCTCATACAAATGGGAGGGGCGAGAAAACCACCACTCTGACTAAAAGAATCAACCTGGGAACCGCTGTTGGGAGGGGATATGGGCTAGTAATTAGTTTTTATGGTGACGCTTGCTATGCATCCCACTGTAGCTCAACCAATGGTCCACAAGACTACTAGTTGTCCATGGCATGATTAGATGCAGGTGGAGCATGGGAAAATGTTTTAAAAAGTAAATACAAAAATACCTTTGCTAAATATATATGTTTAAATATTATTTTATAAGCCCATCAAATGTAAGAAAATATTTGAATTAATAGGCGTGGTGTGGGAGAAAAAGCTTGAAATTAAATAATGACTATTAAGGGCCTGATTTAATTTGTTGCACGATACTATGTGTAACAAATTATATCGAGGTCAGGTATTATTTAACTGAAATATGCTAGTGGTCCAGAGCATTAAAAAAAAGGTTGTGAACCACTGATCACACGGTTACCCTTATTGCATTCTCTTACTTTATCCAACCTTCCATTAAACTCATGTTAACTGATGTACTGATGTGAGTGAGCAGACACATGAGATAATATGGCCGGGCACATTTCCTAATGATTACTCAATCAGGAAATCCGGTACACTTCCCTTTCTTGAGATTCTAACTACCCTTTCTTTTCTTTTTCTTTTGTTTGGGGGGGGGAGCTTTTTCGGCCTTTATTGATAGTATACAGTATACAGACAGGAAATGGGGACAGAGATGCACAGTAAAGGTTGTCGGGATTGGGACTCGAATCCGCGACACGCTGTCAGGCTGCAATATAGATTGCAAAAGAACAAATAAAAGATTTCGTAGGATATATATATATATATATATATATTGTTTTTTGCTGCTTTGGCTTTTATAGGGACCAAACCAAACTATCAGAAAATGATGGGTGTATAAGGACACCCTAGGGGTCCCTGACCCCCCGTGGAAGACCCCTGGCATTTGCTACTACTCATTTTTGTTTTCAGAGCCCAGCTACAAAAACTTTTATGCTTCAATTATGATCTAATTTGACATTGTTCTGGAGCAGGAGCAGGGGTCTGTCTGGGGGTCCCAGGTGAGGAAAGACCCCAACCAAAAGTCAGAAAGCTTATTCTGTGTAATAAATGAACTCAGAATGTTTAAAACCTACAAAACAACTCTAATATTAAGACAATTGGACATTAACTGGCACACATACTGTTCTGGGAGGTCCCAAATTATATGACCCCCAGAAAGATTATATATAGTTTGAGAATAGTTAAATTTTAGCACAAAAATCCTACGGGAGCTATTTTTTGGACGCATCGTACCACACTATATAATTGGTATTTCTGCATACTGCATATTGTTTTGGATTCCTTGAAACATGGGGTGACTCAGCTTACCCAGTTCATCTATAGAGTGAGAAGAACTTAACTATTACTATGTACAGCTGAGGAAAGCTAACAGAAAGATATGATTTAGATTATGGGAACCTACTACTTCTGTATGCAAAGTGGCAATGTTTAACAAATGTCAACTAAAAGAGGAACAACCCCATCTGATTGTAGCCTATCCAAAGTTTGGAGCCATGGCAAACAGCCAAGTTAATTAAATACTTTCCTACTGAGTGAGGAGGTCCTTACCACATTTGTGTCCGTTTCTATGGTGTGCTCTACAACACATGTTTGGTCAGCTGTAGAGCCTCCATCCCAACAGCAGTCTAACTGGATGAGGGCACGGCATCTGTAGTGGCATGTGAATCTACAATCTGTAAGTTGACGAAAGTAATATTAAAAGAAGACAACATCATCTTTGCCAGTTATTTGTAACAGAACAAAGGTGAAACAGATACATACTTTTAAGTGTATACGTTTATGTGGTATTAAGACTTTTCCAAAACATGTATTAAGATATATAAGATTATATAAAACATCCCAAGCCTGAATTGTTTCAGGACTATTTGGAATTATAATGGATAATGTCGTCCTCCACTGGCCATTTAGTGTCATTACAGTTTGGTCACTTCCTTCACATGCACAAAAATGAAATAAAGAATGACAGTAAAACACAACACAAATTACACAACTAATGCTTCTTTAATGCAGCCATTAAATACATTTGTATTATGATATCTATATTAAATATGTATTAGTATGCTCTATAAGAAGTCTCCATAATATATAAAGATTTATTACAAATCTCCATCCACCATCCATTGCCTGTCATCCAAGCTTGGAATACTGACTTGGCCATACAACAATGTATCAATAAACTGCATCAAAGTTTGGGGAAACATTAATATATGATGGCATTCTGAAATCGAAATCATTAGCGGATCCTTTTTAATTTTCCTCACAGAACTAACGCCCTATAAATGCTATAAAGTATAAAAAGTCTTTATAATTATGATATGTTTTTCTCAGGGACAGTGCATCCTAATAAAGCTCACTGTAAAATAGTTTTCATCTATAGTCCCTGGCCAGGCGTGAAGCTGGCAGCCTAAAATCATTCTAAAATCAAGACACACAGTTTGCTCATCATATAAGGTGTGCCCATTACAGAAACGCTTAGCAAAGGCTAAACAGAACAGACATGGGCAGCAATAAAAGTATAGAGCAAGTTACAATTCAATATTAAAAAAAAGCGATTGGCAAAAAAAAATAACGCAACATCTTCAACATTAATCAAGTCAAGCAACAGGACAGTTTAGTCACATGAATCCCACCAGTGTCTTATTCTGTGGCAAACGTTTGGCAAAGATAGCTGATCAACAACCTCATAATGACTAACAAAGAGATTTTGTGAAGAGGGAGGAGCGGACCAGGTGTAGAGCCCTGGGGGCCCCAGTCAAATAAGTATATAGGATTTAAGTTGTTGACAACAAACACACACATTTACTCAAGTACTGTATTTGAGGTACAATTTTGAGGCATTTTTTACTTTACTGGGGTATTTCTAATTTTCAGTACTTTTACTAAGTTCTACTCCACTACGTCTCAGAGGCAAATATCATACTTTTACTCCACTACAATTATTTGAAAACTTTAGATTACAAAACATACATTAACCACTTCAACCCTACAGTATATACATTTCAGGCCATTTGAAAATAGCCGATCTACAAGCTCACAATGTGATGACTTGCGAGCTTGTAGGTCTGCTATTTTTTTTTTAATACATTTTATACATCTGAAAACTACATAATGAGTACTTTCTACTATTTCATTCTGGTCTTTTGCTTGTAACAGGGTATTTCTACATTGCTGTAAAAAATGTGAATATTTTTTCCACAGCTGCATGAAGACATGGATCTGTTAAATACAAGAACAAGGGTTTTGGGTTACTCATTCCCTGCTCCTCGCAGACCTTGAACCTTGAACTGCAAACCAGTGCAGATATATTTGGTGGCTTATAAACCATGTTTTTAACTGTCTAGTAAGTAGAGTAGTGGGTTCCTTGATGTGAGCTGGCACAGTATCCCATTCATGTGCTCCTTGGATGGGAAAGCAGACTGACGAAAGAAGATTTTCTTAAGGGAATGATATCCTTGTGACTCCTCTTCCTAATCTGATTTACACTTACTTGTGCCTAACAAGTAAGTAGGCCTTGCAGACCCATGACACCCCAAAAATGTTCCTGTCTACCAAAACACACGTACAAAATACAAAATGACAAGGAGAGAGCAATGTATTTTCTATAGGTTAACTAACACCACATTACTCCAGTGGCTGATAAGTGTAAGTGGTATAGAGGGAAATGATTAGTAAAACATTTTTTTATTGTTTTGTTATACTATGTCTTTAACTTTGTTCCTTATGAATCTTTAAAGGTAACTGATATTTTCATTCACATGCTGTGGCAATGTCCCAGGGTCAAATGATTTGGGGAACAGGTTACTAAATATATAGTATTGGCATTTGTTTATTTAAATGTTTCTGTTCATGAAGTTCAGTATAGTGGCAGCCAGCAGTTACATATTAATCTGTTTTGTTTGAAGATGACATTTGGGCTTATGCTCTAGTGAGTCTATAACTTAGAGCATAGCCTATATGCATGTGGAATGAATAAATTATCTTGATGTTCTGCACAGGGGAATATTTTTGGCTGCGGGATCAGTAGTGCAAAGAGACTGCGTTGGTGTCTCTTTTACATGATCAGTTGTGGTGTCTAGTTCAGGGAACTGTTACCAATTATTCCTATTCCTATGCACAAGCCTTATCTTAAAGCTAGCTAGGCTTAGGTACATGACTGTTCATGTGCTCAGAAAGGAACTGGAACTGAAAGCAAGAACAAATTAATATAGATGATTAGATAATCCAGAATTTGGACATGACCACCCAACATCTTAAAAAACACTTAAACCATTGTTGACCGGTGTATCCCCAGGCAGGGTCTATCCATGCTTATCTACAGTAAATTTCTTAGCTGAAAATAGCTTGTTTTTTGTGGGCTTGTAGATTTGTTATTTTCTCTGAACGTTCGCATATGATGACATGCCCAGAATAGTGACGCCAGGGTTCATGTGTTGACTGCATGCAGCTCAGCTGCTGACATGCTGCTGGGAATCATAATGTTCCCCTCATAGAAACTCTTCATTAAAGCCCATTGAACCACAGTGAGTGATGTTGTCTTCAAATACAGTAGAGCCACTCTCACAGACAGCCCTGTTTGCTTCTGATCAAACACAATATGACCTTAAGTTACTTGGCTTGGCCTAGACCGCTGAAACGAAACCATGAATGCAGAAGTCTGTGAGACCATGACCACCTTAATCGTTTCCTGTAGTTATATGATGTCAATCTGCTCTCATTCCAGTATATTCATGCAAGTACACATGCATATACCTAGGGCTGCAACTACTGAATATTTTCCTAACAATTATTCTATTGATTACTATAATCAAATAACAATCGACAAGTGTTTTTTAATAGACAATATTTTTTACGAATCAAGTAACCACATACGCGTTATTATATAACGTTGCTGCAAAATGTTGCCATGCAAAATTGATGCATTTTTGCCCTAAATATTAATAGATTATGAATTGATTATCTTATTAAATGATTGATTATTGATGTTTCTTTTTAAATAATCGATTACATTGATTAGTTTGATTAGCTGTTGAACCCCTGGCCTACACCATACATGGGCAACTGGCGGCCCGGGGGCCACATGCGGACCTCACCTTCACTTAATGCGGCCCGCTGGTTAATACCAGAATACTGATATATTATTGATTTCAGCTGTTACAATTCTAAACATGACCTGCTTTAATTCCATCAGTCTATATTAGTAGCTTAATGACTAGTATAGTAGTATTAAAATGTATTTTTTTAATGTCTAATGTAGGTATTTGTATTTAGGTTCATAGAGTCAACATGAATATATAACTAAATGCGTTAAATTAAATCAAAATGTTACATTCAGGATTCCAATTAAAAAATAACAAAAATAATTTACGATTCCAATTCAAAAGACGCAAAAATAGCCGATCTACAAGCTCAAAGAGCTTTGTAGAGCTTGTAGATCTGCTATTTTTGCTTCTTTTGTATGACATACCAGAATGACAAAGTAGGACGTAGCAATATGCAATGTGGCCCTCTGGAGTGAAGGTGGAAATATAGTGGCACTCACCATCATCAAAGTTGGCCACCCCTGCCCTACACATACGACATAAACACGATGCAAAACAATAAACTTACTGGCACAGCGCAGACTTTGCTTGTAGAGGCCCCATATGAAGTCTCCACACTGGTCACACCAGGTGGGCTGAGAGTGGCTACAGGGCTGGAAGTTGTGGCCCTCTCCTTTCTCCTCTAGGAGCCGTGGGTCCTTAACATCACTGAGCAGTCTGATGATGCCCACTCTGCTCAGCAGCTCTGGCACCTTGGCGGGGCTGATTCTCAGGGCATTGGTCCTCTGCAGGCAAGGAGGTGAGCGAGGTGCCTGCAGTGGTGGAAAGCAATTCACTCAAGTACTGTACTTAAGTACAATGTGTATGTACTTTTACGAGTGTCTGTTTTTTCAATACATTATACTTATGCTCTCACACTATCTCAGAGGCAAATATGGTACTTTTTTAAATCCCACTATAAATCATGTGAGAACTGTTTTTATATAGGGGCTGTGACACTAGTTACGTTGTAGAATATTGTATTTTACAAAACATACATAAAACTCTATTTTATACTTTCGTCTACTAAATAGCCGATATACAAGCTCACGACGAGATTGGCTCGAAAAAGGTTTAACATGTATTTTTTGGGAGGGAAAGTAAAGTACGTTTGTACTTTGGTGCTTCATGTTGTATTTTTAACAAGAAGTGTTAATAAATACACAGCTGTAGGCCCTATATAGGTCTATTCTTCCACCATTGGTACCTGCGGTGGGCTGGCGGTCAGCTCTATCTGGTCTCTGTCCAGTCTCAGGTCATGGAGCTCAATGAACTCCCCCCAAGACATGTTGTCATTCAGACCCTGCAGGGTTGAGCCATCATCGTCAGAGGAGGGTGGACATACTGGGACAGACAGGACACCTGCAACAACAAAGAAAGCCATTCTTTTTGTTTACTTTGGAAAGTCCAAGTTATTAGGCCCTACAGGCACATGTGACATTGCATAATAGTTTTTTTAGGAAAACTGTTTTTAGGACAACTAGGTTGGATCAGCGGATTAGATTGTTAGGCTATATAATCTACTGTTTTACTTGAGCTTATTCTATTAACTATCCTATTATTTTGTAATTGTTTTCTAATGTCCTTATATAATATACCTTGATCAGAAGTGTGTCAATGCTTTGTTTTGTGCAAATCAGTTACCTGTGGAAATATGCTATGAAAAATGTTTTGTGATTTTGCGAATAATTTCCCACTAGCTGTTTTCAAATTATGTATATTAATCAAATGTGTCAATGCTTTTAGACTTTTGTGTAAAGCACTGTTACCTGTGGAAATGTGCAATAAAAAAAATTTGATTTTTCCCACTATAGCGCTAGCAGGCTACTATAAATCTCACGTTCAAGTTCAACTTGGTGAAACTTTATTGTCGTTATGAAATCGTCTTCAGAGTTAAGACTTCGGAGATCTCAAGACATTTCTGCATGGTTTCCAACTTGCTATGTATATGAGAATGCACAATATTTACTTACCAAAAACAATGAAGCACCAACTCGGATCGTCTCAAGAAAGTCTATAGCCGACAAGAAAATCTTCCGGAGGAACCGCTAGGTTACAAAGTAACGGAGATGTAACTGCCTCTCTGATGTCTAGTAAGAAGCCAGTTAGGTTAGACATTATCTCTGGAAATAAAGCAGCATAACGGAACCCCTGCTTTTCTAAGTAGCAGCATGATGATCTTACACAGTAACAAATGCGGTCGTCCTCTTTTGTCACCTTCGTTTGTTACAGCAAGATAAAAAACAAAGGAAAGGAAAATAAAAAGTGAGATGCCCGAGATTGCAAGAAGGCTGAGTTGACATCCGGAATATTTTCACATAGGGGGTGCTTCTGAGCATAGATGCTTCTGAGTACAGACATGAACGTGGGCGTGTAAAGTCCCCCGCCCTCTGTTGAATGATCCGAAATATGAATGTGTTTTTAATTCAGCACACGTCACTCACTCACGAGTGAGTAGGCCTAAACATGAAACTGATAACCCCAATAGAAGTGACTTGCCACTATAGGCCTACAAATTAAAAAGAATGAACTCAATGAATCAGAAATTCAACATGTTCCGTTTTCACGAAATGGATATGGCAAACACTGCCAAGTTTCAGTGCCAACCAGTGACCACATATAGTAGCCTACCACAGATACAGTAGAACTGTTGCTCATTCTTGGACATTTTGATGTAGCCTAATATTGGTCTTCTGCACATCAGCAATATGACCACTGTTTGATCACATTTCAAGGATAGAAGGACTAAAAGGACGTTCCCCATCTCATGCATCTAAGAGGTTCTCAAACATTAATGTCATGGACCCCCATACATGATTTGTTGTTGAAATGTTTAACAACATTAAAGTCAATGTTTGAAACTGCAGATCTACAAGCTCACAATGCGTTGTGGTGTGGTGCACTGTGAGCTGAGCTTGTCTATTTTCATTTTTTATATATAATTTGTAATTTGGGTGAACTATCCCTTTAATTGCAATGATTTAGTAAGGTAAGATAAAACTAATTTAAGAAGATATTTGTGATTACCATAAAATTACACATTCTGTGATGGGTGTGATCAAGTCCATGGCTTTAATAGAATGCACTGTAATTTACATAATTTATAGCATATTAATTAATAGCCTAGTCAATGTAAGCCTATTTATTTTGCTCTTCAATAGAAAGTGCAACTTTACACTAATGTATTGAACTTAGTAAATTGATCAACTGCAATAGGCCTACTGCAATATAATTGTGTAAACTCAGTTGCTAGAGTAAGATGATGTTTCAGTTTTTTTGTCTATATTATTGCTTACCATGATTTTGATTATCCATTTGATAAGAACATGAACAGCAGGAGTTAGTTTGCGCTGGACCTGTTGAAACTGAGAGATGGCTCTGGTTTGCCTACTTCTCTATATTTATGGTAAAATGTCATAGCAGTGGGCGTGGTTTACTCGTGCCACTAAAAAGCTAGATAGAATCAAGCCATCCATGATCCTTGTGAATCATGAGCATAAAACCTTTGATTCTGTGAAAATAAATATATACATTTGAATATTTCATTATATGATATACTATATAAGTCACGATTCACCAGGATTCACTAGGGCGTGATTCTAGGCTTAAAATAAAATAATTGATATATTTTTTGTAAATCTTTATGGGAAAAATGAATGGCAGATTTCTTTGTGGCACCTGTAAACTATGCCCACTGCTATGCCCTATTCACCTGTATACACCAGATAGTTTGCCTACTTTCTAATGTTAGCATTGAAGCAATACTATGCTGCATTTGTGGGGGAAATATAGGCTATTATTTACCATTCATCTACAATAGGCAAACATGAAGTCTATATGATGATGGTGTGTACTTATTTTCAGTATGTGATAATGGGTGAACAATAATGCTCTATCGCTAATAATTCTGGTGGAGCAATTGGGTTGAATGCTATTGCTAAGGTGCCTAGTGCTCACAGTATAAAATGATTGATAAAAAACATGCAACATTTTTAATTGAAAGCAAAGGCATTCACATTAATGGGTTAAATGGTATAAACAAAATGCTTACATTCAGAAATGAAAGCATTTTAGAACTCCATAATATTCCAGATCCAAAATCTTCAGCCTCCAGTTAAAGCATTGTCAACTTGACAGGTTTACAACAAAAAACGTGCAGTCATGCAGCCAGTTCCCATTGTAACTGGTGCATATAGAGACACATGGTTGCTTGGTCTCTCATTTGCCAGTCTTAGGCCTTGATATTCAAATCCTTTATCTTCTCTGTAGCCTCAGTCATCAGCTGGCATGCGGTCTTGTGCTTGGGCCAGTGCTTCACCTGGCATTCTCTGAAAGACACAGTGGGACAAAGACTTTAGTCTCATCAACAGATAAATGATGTGGATTTTCGACCACATACTTTGTCACATGCTGTGACATCAGTCATCGGAGACTTCAGTTATCTATGACTTATCTATGATGACGCATCATCAAAAAGTATTAACCATGTGAAAACAATTAGGCGGTACTTCTGGGGCCTACTTTCAGTAAGCATGCAAGTGTGGCGCTGATGGGTTCAGCGTTTTGTGAGATGTGCTCCGGACAGTCAGACGTACGGACGGACGGACGGACACACACACTAGTGATGGGCAATCCCTTTAATTTCAGTGAATTAATCATTTCGTTCTTGTTCACGGTAATGATCCGTTCAAACGATTCGTTCACGTTCACCGTTCATAGCATGATCGTCTGAATCACTCATGAACGACACATCACTAACACATCACTAATATACACACACACACACACGCACACACACACACGCACACACGCGCACACACACGCAAACATAAACTGAACACAAAATGATGCCCAAACCCTATCTAAGATCTTTCATCTTTGTTTCAACAGGTATTATAAACACCGTACTCCTACCTGTTACAGTACCATTCTCCCTGGCAACGAGAGCATCTCTTTGTAGCCTCCTGACCACAGGATCCGCACTTGGGTTTGTCAGGTATTAAACTTTCCATCACATCCAGGTTATATGTCTGGGCCAACCTTGTTAATGGCAGTTAAAATAATAGTTAGCTCACAAACATATGCTTGAAATGAATATACATTCTGAAGCTCCTCCAGTAACCAGTTAAGAATGCATTTGGAGTATTACCTGTGAGCTTGTTGTCTCAGGTCCTCCTCAGAGGGGTTGAATGTTTCTTTGACTTGATATTTAGCGATGGCCTTCCACTTACCGCCGTTCTCATGCATAATGTGGCTCCACATTTCTGGAATCTACGAGAATAGGTATAGAAGAGGGTGTGTAAAGTGATAGTTTTGTTCAAATATGTGTTAAATGGGTCATTTCTGTTTGTTCAGTAACAGGGTTCTCCAACTCTTTAGTAAACTGAAAATACATTTACAGGTCAGGATACCAATTTTATGCAATCATGAGAGTGAACACATACAGGATACAGGATGAAGTGTAATTGGAAGTGATGAAACAAAGACAAGAGCAGAAAACAAATTGCCTTTGAGGGGATCCTTCTAAGTGGATTGGCATCTGAACTTAAAATGTATTTTCTGTTTTTTTTTTAAGCTGGAAAGATGCGGAGACCCATGTTACTATAACTATGAACAAACACTACGTATATAAAGCAATGATTATTATCAGAATATACATATCGCTTACACTCCATTTAGAGCAGATATAATGTAAGGATAGATTGGGTTCCTGGTGTGTGTTTACCTGTTCCAGAACGAGTTCCTTCTTTGGCGGGGCGGGGTCTGTCATAGCAAGTTCAGCCAGAAAGCGCTGTAGTGTTGCCAGGATCGGCAGCTGGTCGACTAAAACCTCTGTTAAGAACCCCCGGAGCTACAGAACATGGATATAAAGCATAGTTTTAGAGCAACATTATCACCATTGTCTCCTAAAATAGTTTAGTAATATTCTCATTATTAATGTATCTTTTATCTGAAACTCAGAGTGTGTTCAAAAGGAACCAAATGGACCCTCATGGGTCCATTTGGTTTCTTTTGAACACTGTGTCTCTGCCAGGCATTATGTCGAGGTGTCCATGAGTAGCAGGGTTGGATTTGCTTTGGAGGATGAGGGTGAATCCATGCCTCTGCATTTGATATCCCACTGCTGGCCCTTCATTTTCATGCCCTGATCTACAAGCTCGCAGCGTGGCACCGAGCTTGTAGATCTGCTATTTTTTGAAAAATTGTGAACATCTGTGCTGAATATTTCAAATACTTCTAAGGTTTTTTTTTTTTTTTTTTAAATGTCAGTGGTGCTTAAATCCTTTCATGTGAAGGACCCCCAAAATGATATGTATTTGGCCACGGACCCCCATCTCAAAATATTTAGTTCAAGGGACCCCCCAGAAGCAGAATTTGAGTTACAAATGTTCGCTTAAAAAGTACATATATTCAAAGATTTGCACACATTTTCACGACTTTTCAAAAATAGCAGATCTATATCAGCTATTTTTCAATATAATTAAGGCCCCTCCACCTTGGGCCCTAGTAACTCAGTCCCCCTCCCCCCTTGTGACACCCCTGATCATGACAGTACTACAGGGCTTAAGTAGTTCAGCTCAGCCTCTGTTGTTTTTACAAACAGAACCCTGTTTAGCAGGACACTTAACCCCTAACTACTCCTGACAAGCAGGCTGGACTGGAGTCTTGCATTTGTTTGCCATCGGCGTGTGTTAATGTTTGTGCGTGCGTGCGGTGGATGAATACGAGGGACACATTGTCAAGCATCTTGAGAGGTTGTTAGACCATCAAAGTGCTACAGTATTTGAACACAAGAAAGATCATTCATCATTTACGATGTAGCCTACATTACTGGGGCTTGTTAGGTAATTAATGTGCCAGGAAGTCTGAGACAAAAACTAATAATAGGAGGAAACACTCTCAGCCAAAACAGACCATGGAAACCTGACCTGTCCTCTAAGGAGTGAGGAGATCTTCATATGTTGTGTTTTTGGAAGACAATGGTTGTGCACGGACATACTTCCTGAACTACTGTGTTATTACAGTTAATCTACAGCCAGTGTATTAGATGATACTGACTGTGGTTCAGCAGCTGCTGGGATAGAGGAAGATCTGTTTGATTTAATATAACACGTACACTATAGTCATTGTCATCGTTGTCCGGCAGAAACCTGTGTCCCAAAGCGCGACTTTCCAGGAAAGGAGAAAAAAAAGAACCAGTGTTCCAATGGATCCAATGTAGTTATAAGCTCTTGTTAATACCTTTCATTGGTTCAATATTTATAAAAACCCATAGACAGAATTAAAACACTTTCACTTTACATAAAAATAGGGGATCTACAACCTCACAACGCACTGTGCGCTTGCTCAAGGCAAGACAACATTTGATAACGTTTCCTTGCAGATCATGCATATCGGTGTGGGACAGGACAGGTGGCAGCAATACTCCAGCTAAAAACCATACTGGCACAATCAATATAAAGCCTCACGTTTGGCTATTTTGCTGCTCCTGACTCATCAGACAAGACTGCCAATGTCAGTTGCTGAATGGGTGTATTTTTATTTGTTCTCTTATGAAAGCTCCATATTTCCCTTTCATCTAGCCTCCAATATCTGCTGACAGGTAATGTTAGGAAGAAATATGTGGCAAGCCCTGTCACCTGGGGTGACAGAGCTTTCTCAGTTGCAGCCCCCTCCCTTTGGAACTCACTCCCACCTCACATCAAAGCCGCCCCCACCCTTACCGTGTTCAAAGCTTCCCTCAAAACCCACCTTTTCTTTCTCCCCTCAGGGTGGGTGGGCAGATGTTAGGGTTTGTTTAGTTTTATTGTAACTTTCTGTATTGTATTGTTTTGTCTGTGCCTATATGTATGTCCTGTATTTTAAAATGGATAAAACCCAATAAAAAAAATATATGTACAACAAAACAAAAAACTTTTCAGACTCGCTTTCCCACCCTAAATAAAATCTGCCTTTCTGCCTTTTAGTCTTAGCTTAATACTTTTCTTTTCACTCAATTTTAACCTTTAAAATCTCTCCTTATAAAGTGGTTTATTTTGCGTTGTCTTTGTAAAGCGACTTTGGGTACTGAGAGAAGCACTATACAGTATAAATCTGATGTATTATTATTACATGTATTATTAGGAGAATTTGAGAATATCAATTTTGGTTAGAATTGATTGAAAATAACTTGTACTTGACGTTTAGACTCATATGATATTGGTAAATTCCAAATATTATCAAAGTATACGGTGGCACCCCTGGACTGGTCTCACTAGGCTAGTCTCACGGCACCCACTTTGAGAAACCCTGACCCGTGTTATTCCCTACATACCTTCAGAATCTGGTTCTTGTTGAAATTGTTGAAGTCGTATTTCCTTTGACATTCTTCCCTTAGCAGCAAGTTGAACAGGGCGATCCAGACCTGACCGTCCAGCGTTGTCATCCTCAGGTGGTCCTCTGATGGAATCTTCTGCCATCTGTTGTTCATGTACTTTTCTACCTCACCTATAGAGGACGGCAAACGGGGACAAATGTGGGAGACAAAAATATATACATTACAGTTTCAATTATTAACAGATGTGAAAATATTGACATATTTAATTTAGAAAAAGTCATGTCATGTGATACAGTACCTGCACTGTAACGACTCCAAGGGCAACAGTCCATCAGCTGAACCAATACACACGGTAAATTATGGGTGCACAGCATGCGATTGATCACACTGATACTGTTAAAAAAGGGGGGAAAAAAGAAACCGTTTTCATCAGCAGCATTTTTTTTATCCCTATACACATATACTTCTTTCTGATCTGATTCTGGAGGATAAATTCCATGTTCATTTTATCATATAAAATTGATCTTCAGGGGCGTCCGGTGGCCTACTGGTCAAGGCGCATACCACATAGGCACCGCCACATAGGCATGGTGGCCGCGGCGTCGCCGGTTCGATTCACAATCCGGACGACCTTTGTCGCATGTCACTCCCCATCATGAGCATGTAGATCATGTAGATATTGTGTATCATTATTTTATGTTTTAACTATTGAAAAATAGCAGATATACAAGCTCACAGCGCGGCACCGAGTGCCGCGCTGCAAGCTTGTAGATCTGCTATTTTTGAAAAATTGTGAAAATTAGAATTTTGACCCGATTCTATAAGTGTCTTTTGAATCCTTCTAAGACTTTTTGAAATCCCCATTGACAAACCTGTCAGCATGATCGGTGATATATCGCAGCACAGACAGGGCCTTGAGGGTGATATCAAACTCCAGTGCAGCACTCTGGACCTTCAACTCCTACACCGGGTTAGAAGAAAATATGAGTTCTTGGGGCTGTCACGATTATGACATTTTACTTGACGGAGTAATTGTCGTTCAAACAACTGCGATTAACGATTCAGTTGTGTTTCTAACGTTGAACATCGTGAATCAAAATTGCATTTCTGTTTGGCTTTTAGGCTTCGTAATCTACAAACTCAAAAACGTGTTGCGATGCGACACACTTTGAGCTTGTAGATCTGCTATTGCCACTATTTCTTTTAAATGTTTGAAAATATATGAAAACTGTAACTTTATCAGACAATAAAATAAAACAATGCTGTTTAAAGAGACTTTCCCACCTCCCCCAACAGGGAAATTATTATGACGAAAAAGAATTGCGATTATCTCAAATAATTTCCGATAATGTAATAATTGTGACAGGCCTAACTGTTCTACTGCAGTGTTTGTAAACCCTACTACATTGTTTGTGAATGTAATTCACAGTGCATTACATCTGATAAGTCAGTGGTTCTCAACCTGTGGGTCGGGACCCTCAGGGGGGTCCCCAAATTAGTTTTGGGGGGTCCCCAGATGATTAACTTAATGTGCAATGTTGTTTTCTCACTCAACAGTAAACAAACCAGCATAAAGTTGAAGTGTATAGATAGAGGGTATCTGCACATTTATAAAGTGACAATTTAAGGACTTTTTAATATCTCTAAAATGACAAATTAAACATTGGCCAAATTGTCAAATATTAGAGGCAGAGATTGTGAAAATAGCCGATCTGCATGCTCACAATGCCTCGCGTTGATCGGCTATTTCACTATATAACTGTAATATACAAAATGTAATGCCTCAACGCGAGGCGTTGTGAGCATGTAGATCGGCTATTTTCACAATAGAACTGTAATATACAAAATGTAATGCCTCAACTCTTAGTGCTCATCAGGGTGGGGGGGTCCCCAGTTAAAATATGATTAGTTTGGGGGTCGCGGCTTGAAAAGGTTGAGAACCACTGTGATATGTAACCATACTGTATAAACACCTGTAGTGTGGATGCATCAGCTTGCAGTGCTAGGTGATCTCTGTCCTGGGAAGGCGCTCCCTCCCTGGAGGTCTTGCTGGCCAGCAGGGTGAGCTTGCGGTGGCAGTAATCCACCAAGTCTAGCACGGCATCGTCAGCTGCTTCACATGAATCCTGCGCCACACCAATTGGTTTTTAAAACATTTTTCAAAACTAAAATAGCTGCTGATCTACAAGCTCACAAACCAACCCAGTGGCTTTGTGTTTATTTAGTTTCCGCCCTGAGTTTTGGGAGTGTTAAATACCTGATGGGTCATACCAAAAGACTATCAAATGCCTCCCTGCTTGGCAGTCAGCATCAAGGGTTGGCTTGGGAGATATGTCCCTTTGTCCTACTAGTGCAGAGGTGGTTCAGCATTTATTTACAGAGGGCCATACTGACTTCGATAAAGTGAGTGAAGGACCACACCAGGGCCGGTTCTAGATTTCTTTTGGTGGTCCCCCAAAACCAGGGGTGAAAGTGGCTTGAAATTCTTGCTGGAACTTCCTGAGATGAAAATCAGGGACACCTCTTGGCCGCGGCTGAATGAAAATCATGAAATATGAAAATTAATGATAGTGATCCACAGATAAGCCCTAATCATTTTGATAATCTGTTACAGGCTATCAAAAGAACCTACAGTAGCATGTTCACACTTCTGAGTGTTACTTGCATAAGCATATCTTATGTAAACCACACTTCACAACCAAATATGTCTGAGAAACTTTAACATTTCCTTCTTCTGCTGTGTGTTTTTAAAAGTGTTGCATAGTGAGTAGCCTACTGAAATCTTTATTTGATATTTTCGTGCCCTCTCGTTTTAACAAGAAACATGGAGGCTGCCATGATCAACTAAAACGTTGTCAGACAAACCTAACCTACAGACATTTTATTGAATGAGAGCAGGGTGGAGAGCAACTGTGGTTCAACAAGACCGTGATTGACTTTTTTTATTATGCATTGTAATTATGTATTTACATGTTTTTATAGGATATTTGTATGTATCTTATATGGACCCCATAGGATTATCTGTTGCTCCGACACCAGCTAATGGGGATCCATTAAATCCCCTACAATATGTGCACCTGATGGAGGCAATGCATGCTACACAGGTCACAGGTTAAACTGCATTCTACTAGGGAGTCAGTCGCTGCCAATGAAATTAGTGCTGAATTGTCAGATGTCATGAAAGCTGTGAAGAAGCTGTGAAGAACACACTAATCTACTTCACCATTCTGAGGCTTGATGGATTTTACATTGTCACGCGTTATGTATCTAGTCTACTCTAAGTCTTGTTTTTAAACTTGAAAATGTATAAATAAAATGAACTGCACAGAGCTGGCTGACAATTTCAATGACGATGTCTGGGTTGTGAGCTGCACAGAATGTTAAGGTTCTATGCAAGGCTACAATGCAAGCACCATTCACGTTTCTGTATGACAGAATGGAGAGAAATACGAATATACAGTATGGGGTCCCTGCTTCATCTCTGTATCAGCTAAGGGGTCCTTACGTTGAAGACCCCTGATCTTTCACAACAAGAATTTTCAGTAGCAAAATTAGCTTTTCTTTTTTTTTTGCTTTTTTTTTTACAGCTGTACTGTACTTTATCACTCTGTTGTACTCTGAGGTTGAATGAAAAGATGACTTGCATAAAACAATCCACGTCAATGCCGTATCAACTTTTAAATGACCATATACATTTATACAGTATCTTATCTTATCTGTTATGCACCACTCCAAAGGTCACTGATAAAAAACACGTTGCATTATGTTACAATGTGTTTTATTAATAAAAATGGACTAAAGGCAGATTCATCTGCAAGGAAACATTTGAGTACATAAAGATGGAGGAATGCAGGTAGTATGTACTCAAATGGTTAATATTAATTGCTATTAATTGGAGTCGAGTTACCGGTAAATTAATTTGTCTCAAAACCATTAACATATGGCAGCCTTTTAGAATGTAGTTGTTGTTGTTGTTGTTGTTGTTGTTGTTGTTGCCCATGAGTGTACTAGTGATATCATGTCCAGAAGGTGTACTTGTACACCATGGCTGGGGAATCTACTTTTACATAAAGCCACCACACGTTATAGAAACAGGAGATCCTCCTCCTGACCTGTAAGCCTACATGGGCTTGGGAACATTGGTTCCCAAGGCTACTTAATACAAGCTCACAATATGTCGCATTGTGATGCTTTGTGAGCTTGTAGATTGGCTAGTTTCACTATTTGCTATCTTTATAGAAGATATAAACATCCATGCAGGCACAATGTAGCCCACATTCCGGCTCTTACAAGTTATGCAAGAAGAACCAGCTGACCTCCCATAAGAAGGGGTCTGAGCTCCCATGGAGGCATGTCTGGGGGTCACTTAAACATTACCAACAACCATTATTTGCAGCATTTTTCAATATACATGTATTATGCATGTTAACAAGATAAATATGCTGAAAGAAACATGTTTTCCAAAACAACTAAACACACTAACGCTCTGTTTGTTGTGTGTTGTCAATTCAATGGGTTTGATTGATTGATTGAAGACTTTATTAGAAGTTTGCATAGGAAAAGGTACAGTTTCATGACGGGTTGGTTTACTTCAGGCTATTGACATTGCAGGCTTTCGGCTTGTTGTTGCAGTCTACTTGGGGAAGTGGGCTGGTGTGTGTGTGTGTGTGTGTGTGTGTGTGTGTGTGTGTGTGTGTGTGTGTGTGTGTGTGTGTGTGCGCGCGCAAGAGAGAAAATGCACCCTTAGGCACTTATTTATTTATCTCCATTCTCCGCCCCCTAAACCTATTTATTTTAGATCCCCCACAAAGCTCAATCCCTGTCTATATATGTACATAGCCCAGTACTGTGTAGCCATGTACAGTATTTATTGCATAAACACTCACCTTATGAAACATTATTGTTTCCAGCAGATTTATGATTGTGGCCTCATGATGAATCTAAGACAGAAAACCAGATGAGAAACTGCAACCCAGGAGTAATCTCACATCTGCATGCATACAGTCAGTAGTCCTATAGTCTCTCGATTACAGACCGCATTGCTGCAAAAGGGAAAAGAGCGACCGAACTTTTCCTTGACGATGGCTACCCAGATTATATATATTATATATAGTCCTCCTGACCTGTACTCACCACCATGTAAAGAGGAAACGTGGTCTTGGGATTGAAGTCTTGCAGTTGACAGAGAATAGGGAACACTCTCTGCTTCCACACTTCCACCAGAATCATGTTGTGGACTAGTGTAGGAATCTAGAGAGGAAAAGGAAAAATAAATAGACTGACCCATTACATTTCTTAAAATGACTTTTCTATGGATTACTCACCCATGGATATTTTCTGTCGTATTTCTAAGCCAATAATTTGAGGAGACTCTTTGTGTCTCCATAGGGAGCCACAGCTGGTCATCAAATTATTGGCTTAGGAATGCGACAAAAACAAAATAAATATCCATGAATTTAAGTCTCCATGGAGTCCATAGAAAAAAAGTCATTTTGGGGGTGAACTATCCATTTAAGTCAGTGGTAGTGTTGTAGTACTCGAGTCAATGACTCGTCTCGAGTCAGGACTCGAGTCCAATTTTTCATTGACTCGGTCTCGTCTCGGTCTCGCCCTCAATTTGACTTGGACTCGTCTCGGTCTCGGACCATTTGACTCGGGACTCGCCCCCCGCCGAGTCCACTCGAGTCAAGTCAAGTCAGTACAATGCAAAGGAAGAAATGTATATCCATATGTTGAGGAGCCCATTAACGTTAACATTAAGAGCGTTAAGTAATGCAGCATAGGCTATCTGACGCGCATCTGATAAGCACACGCACTACTGTAGCACGCACGCACACACACACACACACGCACACACACACACTGAGCCCCTGCAGCGGCAGCCAGCAGACAACACTGAACACAGTCCACTTTACTTTTCTTTTCTCCTACCTGCAGTATATCCTCGTGTTGTGTTCCAAATAAATAATTCCATAGTGTAGTAAACAGCTTCCAAACACGACGTTGTGTGTAGTTTAAATCATCCAAATCAAAACAACAGTGACATGGGGTATTTTTTTGCATTGTTTGACAGGCATCAGACTAAAATGACATAAGGTATTTATCACCTTAAATAATGAAATGCAAACAGGCATGTAATGTGTTTGAATGGGGAAACTAATAATTAATTTTTGGTCAAAATAAAATAGTTTTTCATTAAGATAACATTTTGTTTAATAAGTTTTGCCATAATCATGCAGATCTATTACAACGACAGAGCTAAAACAGCAATGTTTAAAATGTTATAGCCTAGACTACATTAGTATAATTATTTTGTAATTAATATTATTTTTTTAATATCATGACATTAGACTGGATAATCATCGCCTGTGATTTGGGATATTGTACTACAGTATAAGTCTTATTTGTACTATTATATTGGCACTCAAAAGTAGGCCTACTTGTTCTCTGCCTGGGGGAAACATTTTCATTGGAGCAACTCTAATGTCTGTTTGGGAAAAATGGTAGCGGCAGTAACTAGTTAATACCTTTAAGTAAGGAATACTTTTTAAAAGTAACCTTCCCAACCCTGGTACTAATTTAGAGAGAGACTGAACATAAATTAATCCATCATTCACCATATGTGATTGATGTCATTATGTAAAAACGAGCAGACATTTACAATTGCATTTGGCTCACAACATCACATTCAGCAATGGAGTAGCCTACTGTAAAATGCCCTCAAACCTAAGGTGCCGGCTACATGGAGCTGGATATTTTGGCTGTGAACCGGCATCAAACGCTTAGCCGGAATCGGGTCGCGGGGGTAACAGTTCCAACTGAGACCTCCAGATTTCCTTATCCCGAGCAACTTCCTCCACTCCCTCAGGGAGTATACCGAGGCGTTCCCAAGCCAGTTTGGAGATATAATCCCTCCATCTGGTCTTGCACAGCAACCAAAGGTAATTTGAGGAGACCTATTATTGTTTTAATAAAGAACAAAGAACCCTCATTCCCCCAAAACAACTAAACAAAAACAACAACAAAAAAAGGTTGTAGCCTACCTAAAAAAAAAAAAAAAAAAAAAACGGGTTTTGGGGACTCGATTCAGTCTCGCCTCCCGTCAGACTCGGACTCGACTCGGACTCGACTCCCGTCGGTCTCGGACTCGACTCGGACTCGGCCCCCTCCCAGGGGGTCATGACTCGGACTCGACTCGGACTCGAACCTCATATGACTTGGACTTGACTTGGACTCGCTTTAGGTGGACTCGACTACAACACTAGTCAGTGGTTCTCAAAGTGGGATACAGGGACCCCCAAGGGTCCTTGAAGGAGTTCCACCTCTTAAGCCCTATTTTATACTTTAAAAGATTATCAGAAATTGTGAAATATTGTACTGTAGATCTGCTACTTTTGCTAAATTGTTTGAAAATGATTCTCCTATAATGATGACCAAAATATGGACACAAGGTTGCTTAATTTCAGAATAATTTCACTGGCTAGAGATTTGCTCAACTGAGAATGACTATTCAGATCATATATGGTTTCACTCACCTCTGATCTCCCAGTCACCACCTTTAGTGCTGTATAATAGTATACTGTACTGCTGTTATACTACATTTAGGACATCATTCTAATTCTGTCTACTCATTGACAGATGTAGAATTCTGTACTAAGAAAACCCTTTTCAAATGGGGGTCAGTGGCCTAATGCATATCCATTTGGGGGTCCTTGAGAGAAACATGTTTGAAAACCATTGGTTTAAGTGATAAAACAAGTATGCTCCATTGCTCATCAACCCAGCAATAAGCCATAAGCATCACTGGTTTGCTTTAGCTGATCTAAAGGCCGTCGTCATCTACAGCAGTGGTTCTCAAAGTGGGGAATCATTTTTAGACATTTCTTAACACAAAGCTTCTCTTGCAGGGGCCCCTGACAGAGAAGGAGGTCCATTGCCAAACATATCAATTTGGGGTTGATAAGAAAATGTTTGAGAACTACTAGTCTACAGTATCCCAGGGCTGTATAAGGCAGGAATATAGCATTTACCTTTTTGTGTAACACAAGTATGTCCTTGACGAAGTCATCATGTGTGGCAGACACGTTCAGTATTGCCTGCATGTTTAGTTTCTCTACATATTCATGCTGCATGAACCACCTGGAAACACAGAGTGAACAAAATTACAAAAAGTTCTGACCTGGATTCAATACTGACAAAATAACACAATATAATAAAATAAATTATACACAAATAAGAGAAGTAGGTCTACACTTATCTGTATTGGCCATAGCAAAACCAGCCACTAATAATAATACTACCAAATAACTCATAAACCATGCAGCCACTTCCATATTTAACCACATTCAACAGATATAACACAGCACAGATGCTTGTTTTGTAGCATTGAATTTACATCTAACTTATTCCTGTATTTGGCTATTTTTCATTCACAGTGTTCTTGTATGGCTTGCATAATAGTAGGCTATAACATAGTATTTGAAGACTGTTACTGAAATCACAAACTTGTTTACTGCTAATATTTTGCTACCGGTTAGCTTCTTTATTCATCACCTTGCTGAGCCTATTTCCCTGAGGGAGAAAGTTTCCAGACCTCGCACATATCCCTCTGCTTCATCAGGATAAATGACTGACGTATCCATTCAGGAGATTCAGTAAGTTAGCTTATGTATTTAAAAACAAAACAAAAAAAGCGAAGGACACGAAAGAAGCACACAAGTCTAGTTGTTTTGACAATGCTTTAGCTGGTGTTGTGCTTTATTTATTTCACCGTGGTTGTCATGGTTACTGCAAACCAATATGAGCCACATTCGTACATGCTCTTTGCCGCCAGTGGGGGGCGGTAGAACCCCGCATGACGATCACTCACTGAAACACACAGGCCACTTGTCTTTAAGAACACTATCATAGTATTTCAGTCAATATTGTAATGTAAATATCACTTTAATCATTACTACTGTAAGAGCAAAAGCATTATTAAAAGATAAACCATAACTTTACACAAACAATCATACGCTTTCATAAGGGGTCATCACCGTGTTGGCTTGTGGTTAGCTCTGGTCCATAGCGTTAGAAGGACTATGGACCAGAGCTAGCTTGTGGTGGACATTTTTGTCAAAATATATATAGGCATATATATTTTTGCCATGGACATACAAAATGAGCAGACAATAATATTATCAGAAAAACAAAGAGATAGCCCCGAATGACCATAACAGGTCTGTAACTCTGAGAGTGTACAACATGGAACCAAATGAACCCTAGTTAGTGGTCCTTGCAAATAAAATGTTTGAGAACCACTCGTACTTGTGGACTCATAATGTGCCATAGTGTCAAAGTAAATCAGTGTCATACATATTCTGGAAGAAAAGAAAAACCCTTGATGTTCAGTAATTGGCTATTATGGTCAAAATACAAACATTATAATGGAAAACAGAAAATCTATAATTTGCCACAGACAAGGCCAAATCTTTGCCACGGACACATGTGTACGGACATACTGACGAGTCACGACCCCTGGCTTTCATTCACCTTTACACTAAGCAAACTTTATTCTAATTGAAGGCTTCAGGGTCAGGGGGATAGGCGTCTTTGGTTGAGGCAGCTTGATGTCTTATAAATAACAGGCAACTGTGGATGATCGACCATAAGGCTCAAAATCTGGTCACTTTCTTATGGCTCGTTTCAACTAGGAAGGCCATATGGTAACAGGTCAGGTGGGCATGAGGGAGTAGGGACATCCGGGCACCTCGTTGTATCCACAGAGAACCTCCCAAAACCTGAAATGTTCCAGAGCGTTCCTGAAGTTCTGAGTTCCCAGAACCCACAGGTTCCCAGAAGTTACGGTTAATACATACTAAAATTAGGCTCTGAGAACGTTACCTGAAACCAAGCTGTAGCATATGGAAAAAAAATCCTGAACCAGTTAAGTACATTACACTGCATTGCATGGCATGGTACATTTAGTTCTTGCAGTCGAAAAGAGCCATTAGTTGACATTGGTGTCGTATGCCTCACGTCACTTCCAGCAGACAATGATGTTTGGGTCATTCTCCAGACGTTCATCCAGTTCTTTGTAGCTCATTCCTGTTAAAAAAGAAAACAAGGCAATGCCAGTCAGATAGAATGCCGTTACAATCATACATATTTACTAAAATCATTGTGTTACTATGGGTCCATGAAATGCCCAGAGGTCCATCAAAGAAAGAACCCAATAGTGATGCCAGATGTTTTTAGTTTAATGCATCTTGATTGAACGTTTCTATTTGAGAGAATTTAACTCGCAACTTTTAGATAGCGTTTTAATTATATTAAAAGAACATTTAACTCAACAATTAACAAAAATAAATACAATACACAAACTGATCTTATTTTAAGCTGTATTACAACAATAATCCACAAGCTCACAACGTGTCACATCAGCAGCATACTTGCATATACAAATGTTCATTTACATTTTCAACCACCAGAGCGACATTATAATCTTGCCTGTTTTGCAGCAGATTTCGTCATAACTATGACAGCCAGTGTACAGGCGAGGGGGGCGGCTCCTCTCGTCACGGATCATCTTAACCGGATACTTCTGCAGTCGCCGAATCAGGCACTTCATCAAACCAAACTGTATGAGTCTCCTGAAAGAGTTGACAACCGTAAAATTAGACACCACAAGAGACCTCCTGACCTTATCCTTCAAATGCCATAAACACTTTTCAGGAACTGGTAATGACTGACCTCTCATCAACCCGTTGGAGTTGCTGCGAATAACGAGAGCAAAGGTCCCGTACCGTGGTTCCTGGAGTCAGACCACAGTAGAGCTGGAACACGTCTCTCAGACCGGCCCTCTTCTGACCTGACAGACGATCAGAAACACAATGGACCTGATTCACTAAGCTGGCCGTAAATAACGTGTAAATAAAGTGACTAAAGGACGGTGTATTTTCTCTAAGTAAAAACCGACGTGTAAATTCACAAAGGGATGTGTAAATCCCTCGAACGTGCAGATCACAGAGTTGTTCACCATTTTTGCCTAAAGGTCAGAGGTGCGTTCATGTTGGAGAGCATTGCTCCACGCCACATTTAAGAGTTAAGACCATGAAACGCAACCGGAAACAGACGAAAAACACCACTCTTCAAAAGGGACATCTCACACTCTCAAGATTTTTCAAAACATGTTCAATAATAGCTGATGTACAAGCTGCGAGCTTGTATGTCTGCTATTTTTCAATTGCCAGTGCTAAAATTCGAAAACGACACAGAAGCTTTCCAGATAAAAGCTTTTTTTTCGTTTTCAAATGTATTATATAGAAATAAATTGACACAAAGAAATTCAATTACTCAGATATAACGCCAAAGCTCTACATTACATTGTCCTACAACGGTATCGCAAAAATACACACATCGCCCCACCTTTTTGGGTTAGGATCCATTTTAGATTTTTATTTTTTCAGGGAGAGATGGGCAGAGACATGCAGCAAAGATCGTCGGGACTGGGACTCAAACCGGCGTTGCACCGACAGGCTACATTGGAGCCTAGGTGCCCGGACCGCTGATGTTGCCCCACCTTTAAGCTTATAATTTGTGAGCTCTTAGAGCTGCTTTTCTTGGTATTTCTGAATGTTTTTGACCATTTTAGCCTATAACGACATGCCCAAACCAAGGATGCCAGGTTGAAAGTAAACTGTTGCAGTGAGCCCACTGTCCATTTACGCTAATATATTAACTTTTATTAAATAAATGAATAAAATAGAAGAATACAAAAAGAAAAGAATATGTTTCAATTTCAAAAGGCAATTAACTCAAACCCAGTGTATTTACCGTGCTTAGTTACATAGTTAAGACATTCCTCTTGAATGGACTTGTCATCCATGAGGCTTTGGACTTTAGGCGTGGTGCAGTACACATTGGAATACTGTGGAAGGGTTAAAAGGGCACAAAACAATCAATCAGAATTCAACAAAATATAATCTTGAATGACCAAGATCAAGAAAGTCCAGATTTTCAAACATAGTAGCAAAAATATGCTGTAGGGTCTAAATTCATACCTGAAATATTGACACAAGAGTTACAATGCCATAATACCTATCATGGGGGCAGACAAAAAGAAGAAAAAGATGGGAAAAAAGGAACATTTGAAATGTATTCCTTGGCTTTATTAGGCAATTAATCATTGGTATTTATATTTGAATAGTATAAGTATAATCAACTCACAGGAGGTTCTGCACAGCTATGCGGACAAGATTCAGCTCTACATCAGCCTCAGCAGAGATTTTCTGTATATGTCTAAACCCGTCGATATAGGCCAGGATCTGCAATTGAATAAATAACATTATGTTTATATCAGATGTATTTAATCAGTTACACTAATATGCTGATAATAAGAGTGTCATAGAGATGAAGCCTTTTTGTTTTTGGATAAATTAAGACATTTTGTATTGTACCAAAGGCTTACTACTGTATATGAAGCGGTATGTTTTATAACATTATGCTCTACACATAATCAAAGAAAAAGCACATATCAGCTTCAAAACTAACGTTTGCGATATTAACCGGTGTAATTTATGCTGTGATATTAACCAGTGTAATTTATGCCGTAGAACAAAATATTAAACCTCTCTTTGGCCACAGAACTTATATTTATGCATAAATCAAAACCCTGAAGATAAAAATGTGGGGTAATTGAGAACTAATTTCTGTGTTTTAAGTGTTAAACCTTTAAAACTCTATCAACTTTCTACCTTGTAACACCATAACCAAAGATTCTGGTTCTTAAATCAGTTTTAACGGTCCTTACATACTAGTGCAACTTGGTGCGATTCATTTAAATTAATTTAAAACAGCTGTTTGTGTCATTAGAACATCCACACAGAACACAAATAATGGTAAATAGTGATTATCTTTTAGAAATCAGGTTGATTTTCACTGAAAATAAAAGCATCAACCTGTATGACTGTGGCATCATTCAAATTTAAATCCATAGTTCGATGTGCAATATTCGCAAAGCATTTTCAGATTGTTAATTATTTGTGAATCGTGACGCTCCCGGTGTATGAGGACCTTAAGCTGCAAGAAGTTGCAGGAGAAGAAAAAAAATCACACCCGTGTGAAGTGGAGCTGTGTGTGTGTGTGTGTGTGTGTGTGTGTGTGTGTGTGTGTGTGTGTGTGTGTGTGTGTGTGTGGATCATGTGTACCGATTTTTGTGACATTTGAAGAAAATATGTAGGAAAAGGAGCAAAAAGTGTGTTTTGGAGAAAATTCAAGATGGCGGAAAATCTATCATGGCTCAAATGGGCGTGGCCTATATGGGGAGATGCGTCATGACCCAAGGAATCCAGGGAAAAAATATTTTTAATTTTCCGACCTACGGTTCAAGAGTTACAGGCCAAAACGTAAAGTGGGGTGTTATGGCGCCACCATGCGGCCAAATGACACAATTATTTTTTATTTAATCCTTGAAATGATTATGAACCTCCTCTCCAAGTCTTGAAACTGTAGCCCCTATGGTTTGCGAGAGACAAATAATTGAATGTGAGTTTTTGCGATTCCCATTATAAGTCAATGGGGAAAATTAATTCACTAATAAATTAATATCAATTAAACTATAGAACCTTTCTCTTAGAAAAGTAATAGCCCACGATTCCCGAGTAAGCCGGTCGATTTGACATATGGCGCGAGTGTGTGGTGGCAAAACTGTGGGACTAGTGGCGTGCCGAAGTTTAGGAAGTTCAGGCTACATACACACACACAGACAGACACACAGACAGACAGACAGACAGGGAGCCTGTGCTTCACACAGCTCCAAAAAAGCAACACCTGCTGAGTGGTGAGATCCCATTGGGATTTGATGAAGTGGTCTTTGCATTGAGTGAAGACAGGCACATCATACTCCTGCACAATCAGGGGGTCTTTGCGCTGCTCGATGAGTTTTAGGTGGATAGTGTTAGATTCGTCTGAGAGAGACAAAGATGTGAGGACTGGTAAAAGACTTTATAACACTGTAATATCACAAATACCCAATATACAAATAAATACCTAATAATAATGAATAGCATTTTTATAGAGCTTTTCTAAGTACTCAAAGCTTTAAAATATACATTGGGAGGTGAAATACCTATGGGTAAGGTGCAAGCTCCCGTTGCATTTAATTCCTCTAACAAGGTTGACATTATGGGTAGAAGTTTCTGCTTGCTCTCCTCGTTGGATATAAAACCAGTCTCCAGCTGCATGTAGAGAAAACAGGAAGACTTGGGTCTCTAGCAAAATGTGCATCAAAATCAGTTTAATTTCAGAAATAGCAAATCTACAAGCTCGCTGTGAGCTTGTAGATCTGCTATTTTTTAATAGTTAAAGCATAAAATAATGGTTAAAGTGGTTCAAATCTAAAATTACACAGATTTGCGTTCAGACTATTTCAGACTAGACTATTAGAAACTTTGCCGATCTACAAGCTCACATCGCAATGCAAGCTCATAGATGGGATATTCATTTTATTTATCTTTTGACAAAATCTTGACAAACAGAGCCACTGCTCAAAACAACATAAATATTGCAATGACAACAAACATTGTGACGATGGTGTGATCATGACCACATGTCTACACTAAGTGGTGCTCTCCAGCCTCTAGTTCAGGGGTTTTCAAAGTGGGTGATGGGGCACCCTGGGGTGCCGTGATGGCAGTCCTGAGGTGCTGCGAGATAATTTGATAATATTTGGAATTTATCTGGACACTTGAAAAAATATTTAGTATCATTTTAAACGTGAAGTACAAAGTTATTTTCAGTCAGTTTGAACCAAAATGGCAATTATCTGAACGTTTTCCTCGCAAAATAATCACAAAAATATCGTCACTGTCGGGCAGAAATCTCGTATTTCCAAGTATCAAATGTGTACTTCTTTTGGTAAAGCAAAGCCCTGCTTCATCATACAAGACTGTCGCACAAAACTAGTGAAAACTGCCGATCTACAACCACACAACGCCTTGCGATGCGAGGCGTTGTGTGCTTGTACTGTAGATCTGCTGTTTACACTAGTTTAGTACATTTTACAGATGATAAAAACAAAATGAACGGTTTTGGACATACACCCGTTTCCACCCGACAACGACAATATGCTATAAATATAAGGTGCTGGGAGTGAAAATTATAATGTAGGGGTATTTGGATTAAAATAATATTCATGGGGTGCCCTGAGACAAAAGAGTTTGGGAACCCCTGGTCTAGTTGTACCTCCAGTGTTGTGAGGTACCCTGACAGCTTCTTGACGATGGGTTCCAGGGCACAGGTCTTGGTTTGTGCGTCGCACACAAGGCCCAGGTTGAAGAGAAGAGCATTACGACTGTACTTCTTGTGCTCGATGCACACCGGACAGCCGATGAGCTTCTTACCCATGGCAGTTCTACAACAGTCAGAGATATGTGATGTAAACACACAGTGGTGGAAGAGGTACTCACATTTTGTACCAATAGCACAATGCAGAAATACTAAAACAAATAAAACTCAAAATGACTAGAAGTACAAAAGTATTTGCATTAAAATATACTTAAAGGGGTACTGTCACCTAAAGGGGTTGAGGGGCAGATTACACTGTGACATGACATGAGCTTCTCTGAAAACGGTCTGAAACAGTCTGAAGCTCATGTCACAGAGTGTAATCTGCCCCTCAACCCCCAACAACGGCTGACCAGTACAGTAAGTAGTCATACAGTCAGGCTATACAGACAATTCATTTGATTGGCTTATAATTGCACATCCCCACAATGACATCATAAAAATATTAACTTGTTTTTTAAGATGATTCTTAAAGTGACAGTAACCCTTTAGGTGACAGGTGACAGGACGACTTCACCACTTTTCAACCTATCTTCATAATCCTCACTAATGTTCATGATAAAATAGCATATTTTTGGGCAGGTCAGAAACCCATAGTCTTGTGACATCATCGATGGAGAATACAAGCTAACAGAAAATGCAGGCTTTCTATTCCTGAAAAAGTTGCAATGTTAAAGTGGAAGCCATAATAAAAATAAAAATATTTTTTCAAAAATATTGTTAAAAAAAAAGAGATCTGTCAAACGATGATGTCAAAAGACTATGGATTTCTGAACTTCCCACAGCTCTCCTAAGAGACTTGGACAGAGTAGATTTTCTTTTTGCTATTTTATTATGAACATTAGTGAGGACCTATTATATGAAGACAGGTTGAAAAGTGGCAAAGTCGTCCTTTAAGTACTGAAAGTAAAAGTACTCATTTTGCAGAAAGTTGCCAAAAGTATCAAAATGCTTTGAAAATAGCAGATCTAACAACATGTCGTGACCTTGTACATCGGCAATTTTCAAATAGCCTAAGTATGGATAGGGCTGAAGTGGTAAATGCATTAACCGTTAATGCATGCTTGTAATAATAATACAAATCTACAAAGTAACTAAAGTTTTCAAATAATTGTAGTGGAGTAAAATAATAATATTGGCCTCTGCAATGTAGTGGAGTAGATGTAAAAGTACAGAAAATTGGAATTACTCCATCCATCCAGGTGTACAGTACAGTACTTGAGTAAATGTACTTAGCTACTGTAACACTGTACCATCAGCTGGAAAGAAAAAAAAAAGAAAAAAAAAATTTTTCATTTAATGCAGTGTATCAAAAGGAAAACACCCTCCCAGTGCCCCGTACATACACAGTGATGAGTTTGTTCTGCAGTTCTGGCTTGGTGATGATGTAAACTTGCACCGTGTCAAACAGCTCCCGTGAAATGTACTCTTCTGGGACCTGTTGAGCATGGACACGTCAGACAGGGTGACAGCTTTCAACCCTTTTTCATATCAAGGTCCCAGATCCCTTGGTTTGGCATTTGAGCCATGGACGACCATTTGATGAGATTTAGCCTCTCAGACCCAAGACTTAGAAATAATTGTCTCCACCAGCCGAAGGCTGAGGGAGAGTATGTTTTCCCCTCCGTCCGTCCGTGCGTCCGTGCGTCCGTCCGTGTGTCCGTGTGTCCTCGCAGTTTGTGTGCAGCTAATCTCAGTCGCCGTTGGCCCGATCGCTGCCAAACTGAGCACACACACTCCCTGGATGCCAATCTAGAACCTCTGCCCCACATTTTTCAAATCAGCCTCATGGTGGCGCTATAACAGGCCGATTTGTGTGGCCTGGTTGTTACCAGCTAATCTCCGGCGCCGTTGGCCCGATCGCTGCCAAACTGAGCACACACACTCCCTGGATGCTAATTCAGAACCTCTGCCCCACATTTTTAAAATCAGCCTCATGGTGGCGCTATAACAGGCCGATTTGTGTGGCCTGGTGGAGACCTGTGCTCGGAAGAGCACTGCTTCTAGTTATTGTTGTTGTCGTTGGATAAGATTTTGCCCACAATTTCATGGTGTAACTAGAAGCAGTGCTCTTCCGAGCACAGGTCTCCACCAGGCCGCTGCATGCATGATTTGAAACATTGTGTTCCAAAAATGTGTTTTGCTAAAGTCTACCTGCTGGTGGCGCTATAACAGGCCAATGTGAAAAAATCACACCCGTGTGAACTGAGCGGTGGTTTACCCACCAACCCCCCCCCCCCCCCCCCCCCCCCAGGCTAGTCTCAACAGCACCCTCTTACCCACCAACCCCTCCCCCCTTCCCCCCTGTGTGTGTGTGTGCGTGTGCCTGGCCTGGCCTGGCCTGAAAACAGCGCCCCTCCCTTAACATGTGTGGTCATAAAAGGTACTACACCACAGGCTTGAGGCTACATACAGACCCACCCACCCACATACAAACATACCTACACACACGGCCACGCTATGGAGACGGTGTGACCACCGCTCAAAAAGGTAGCATTTGTTCCTTGACCTAGTGGGAATATGTGTGGCAAATTTCACGGTAATCAAGCTGCGTTGATGATTTGAAGCATTTTGTTCAAAAACGGAGCAATCCTGCAAACTTTAGAAGCTAATATTAGCCAATCAGGATGGAATATGAAATATCAGACAGATCGGACTTGACCACATGACTATAGAGATACTGTGTACCGATATGCGTGATTTATGGATAAAATCTCAAGGAGTAATATCCAAAAATGTGTTTTACATAAGTCGGCCCAAAGGTGGCACTATAAAAGGCTGATGTGAAAAATGCAGGGCAAAGGTTTATCCTTAGCCTCTAAGGAGTGCGCTTACAAAGTTTGAAACTGATCGGTGGAGTTATAGGTAAAACCACAAATCGGCCTGTTATAGCGCCACCATGAGGCTGATTAAAAAAAATTAAGTGGCATTTCTTCCTCGGCCTAGTGGGAACGTGTGTGCGCGATTTCGTGATAATTGCATTTTGCGTTTGGGATTTGAGGCATTTTGTTCAAAACGGCTCAATCCTACAAACTTTGGAAGCCAATCTTAGCCAATCAGGATGGAATATGCAAAATCGGACAGATCTGTGTCGATCACATGACTGTCGAGATACTGCCTACCGATTTGTAGGATTTTTGAACAAAATCTGTAAGAGTAGTGCACAGAAATGTGTTTTGCGAACATCGGCCACTAGGTGGCGCTAGAAAAGGCCCATTTGAAAAATGTAGGGCAGAGGTTCTAGATTGGCATCCAGGGAATGTGTGTGCTCACTTTGGCAGCGACCGGAACAACGGCGACTGAGATTAGCTGCACACAAACTGCGAGGACACACGGACACACGGACGGACGGACGCACGGACGGACGAAGGGGAAAACATACTCTCCCCCAAGCCTTCGGCTGGTGGAGACAATGATGTGGTACCATAGGAGAGATAACAGGCAAACGTCAAAATAACAATTCTTCTACCATATTATTATTGTTATTATGATATCCTATGGATAGTACTGTGTTCTATCTGTCTGTCTTTCAATGTTATATGAGATACATAAAGCTTGTACCAGTGAACTGTACTCTCATGAAACTGTACCTTTTCCTATGCAACCTTCTAATAAAGTCTTTAATCAATCAATCAATCAAATTGTGTTGACTTCTTTAAATTAAGTAATAGATGTTTAACAATAATTTACTCTTGAGAGTGTCCATTTGGTTTCATTTTACACTTAGTTTCAAGAGTTACAGATCCATTTAGCTGGGGACCACCTGGAACCCCCTCTATAAAATGACCACTGGTAGAGAACCAACCACTGCATTCAGTGCATTATACAATCTATCAAAACGGTCTGTATCCCTACAAGCTCAGATGAATGGACGTGGACTTACCTGATAGGTAATTTTGGGACCTAAAGTAGGGTGGAACTCACTGAAGAATATGCATTCAATTCTGCTGCTCATTGCCATTGCACCTCTTTGGACAAGACAGCTATGGACAGTCACAAGACAACTTCCCTAATAACATGATGTTTTCCAGCACAGCTATTTTGAGAACAATGCCAAGTGATTTTAGTGAGATCCCTAGCTAACTATAGCTCAGTCTTAGCGCTCTTAAAAACAACAGCCTGTGCATTACATTAAATCACTGATGGATGTCACATCAATCATCCACACGACTCGAGCTAACAGCGGCTAGCTTGAATTGAATGAACTCTAGGCAAGGAAAAACGTTAGCGGCTAACAGCTATTAGGACTTGGACATGTGAGTGTGACCTATCGCCTTGAGGAACCTCTCTGCTGTGGAGTTCAAGAACTGAGTCTCATTTCCATTTCATCTCATCCATCCATGAACCAAAACAACAACAACAACAGCCCATCATTTACTGGAATACTACCGCGCATGGGTGAAGTGTGTTGTTGTGACGAGGCTGCTTGCTGCGCCGCTGTGGGAACGTTTCCATTCACATGAACTGAATGACCTGACTTGTTTTGTCAATTGGGATCAATTCGCTCTGCAGGTTGCGGATCCGATCTGGAACGGATACGGAAACGCACTGAGTGCTAGCGTGGAAACCTGTGTGCAGATTACCGGATACAGTAGGGCTGGCTCTAGAGCGGATCTGAGTAGTAGGGGAAAATAGAAACCACCAGGCGTTAGTTTTTACAGTTTCAGTGAAACGCCTGACGATGACGCCAAGGTTAGACTGTTTTGAGTCGTGGTGGCTATTATTCACCACACGTTGTACTTGTAACAAACACCAGAGTCAGTCAATGTATTTAGATTAGTGATTAGTGAAATAAAATACTCGGTCAGAACGTGCTTTATTATGGACTTGGTTGTGGTGTTTTGTGACACACTGTGACCGTCGTTCACATAGCATCCTCTGCTGCAGAACAACACGTGTGATCATGTGGAGAAGAGTTCTTCTGACTGAGTTGTGTAAACACCATGGCTTTCTAAAAGCCAGCTATGATGGAGTAAAGGTATGCTCTATATCTGATGGGATACTTTGCTTTTTAGCCTACTCCTGTGGTGGTTGTGTCTGTCAGATATAGTGGTAACACTTTCTCTTAACCTAACCTTAACTATTACTATTACATTACTTGAGCATTTATTAAGCTTCAATCATATGAAGTACAAGGAATTCATCATTACTTACTGCTTTAATAACACTATTAGTTAAGGGTGTTACTTAATATATTAATTCATATGAGCCTACATGGGGTTGGGGGGGGGGGGGGGGGGGGGGGGTTGTAGATCTACTTTTTTCGGTAAATTTTATGCCCAGCACGAGTGCTCATATTAGGGGAAGGATACCATGGATCCAGGTCTAGAGGGGGAAATTGGGAACCAGGCGCAAGGGGCCTTCACCGCTCCACTCGCATCCGACTCTGTGGCCTCGGCCTCGGACCACAGAGTGGGGGGCCACCTCCAGGGACCCCTGGCGATATGACTGTGGACTATTGCTCTGGAGAACCAGGCGGCCGCCGCCCTGCTCCTATCCGACTTCAGGGCCTCGGCCTGGGACTGCAGAGTGCACACGCTCAAGGAACCCCTCCAGTCCAGGGTCCCCGGAGCGGTGGTCCCTGGGAATCGATTCACATGGACCACCGCTCCGGGGACCCCCAGGACGGACGCAAAAGTGGTTGGAGGGGTTATTTTTCCGGCAGGAGGCGGGCAGCGCCGCCAGGGGGTCCCCAGAGCTCTGCGGCGGCCGCCTGGTTCTCCAGAGCCATAGTCCACAGTCATATCGCCAGGGGTCCCTGGAGGTGGTCCCCGGGGGTGGTCCCCCACTCTGCGGTCCGAGGCAGAGGCCCCAGAGTCGGATGCGAGTGGAGCAGTGAAGGCCCCTTGCGCCTGGTTCCCAAGTCCCAATTCCCCCTCTAGCCCTGGATCCTTGTATCCTAAGTTCCCCTAATATGAGCACTCGTGCTGGGCATAAAGTTTACCGAAAAAAGTAGATTTACAACAAAAATGTGCCGTATATAAATATAATATTACTGTAAAAATTGTATTCAGTTCTATAGCTCTGGTCTAGCCGCAAATTGCAACACTAGATTTTTTTATAATCGGGTGAATCTAGGATTGCAATACCTCCCTTAGGCAGCCAATGCTTCAAAACGTTTTTTTTTTTTTTGCTACATGTTATGATTTATTTTCTGTCAAGAAATCCGAGCAGACATGGTTTATTTTCAGAGTGTTGAACTTTGGAAGCACTCGTCTTCTATAACGCAACGTCTCGCTGCCTCCTGCATTATGTGACATTTAGAACCAGGTGGTCACAGGACCGTTGAGCGATTTTTCACAAGCGCTTCCAAACTCCAGGACTTAGAAAAAATTATCACCTGAACCAAATTTCTTGATAGAAACTGGCTCATAACATGTCTATGGTGGATCTTTATGAAACAAACACTTTGCAGATAGAAAGAGTAAATTCCAAGCTTTCCATAGAGCCGCAATATTGGTGAGTTTGACGTTGTTTAATACAATCAGATAGCAAAAAAAAGCATTGAAGCAGTGGCTGCCTATGGGAGGTATTGCAACCCTAGATTCATCCGATTATTAAAAAAAAAATCTAGTGTTGCAATTTGTGGCTAGCTCTGGTCCATAGCGTTAGAATAACTCCTTCTAATGCTATGGATGGACCAGAGCTATCAGTTCTACTGCTTATATCATTCTCCTTAGGGAATGTGTGGTTCCCGGCTAGCATACAGTGTCCCAGCCTTACCCACAACCAGCATCACAGCCCTGCAAGCCATGGCCTTATGGGAGACGTGCTTTAAGGACAGAGGCATTTCTGAGCCCAAATGCTCCAGCCAGTACATTATTGCACACCTGCTTGGGGCTAAAACTGTAAGTAAACAAAGCTGTCAACAAGGGCACCATATAGGGCATGGTCATACTGTATTCATATGATATATGATTTTTTTATATCACTTTTCTAAGTACTCAAAGCGCTTTACAATGGTTCATTCATTCATACGTTAATTGGGAGGTGAAGTGGCGAACAGTTGACGCCAGAGTCCTCACTTCCCACACCAATGGTGGCAAGCTGACACGGACCGGCTCATTGGAGGCAATGTGGGGTTAAGAGTCTTGCCCAAGGACACTTCGACATGTTGACAGGAGTCAGGATGCAAACCGCTGACCCACGGATCATTGGACGACCTGCTCTACCTCCTGAGCCACAGCCACCCCAAACATCGCAGTTGTTTTCCATTCCATATTACTTATGCATATTACATATGTATTACTGATGAGCATTCGTCCAAAATGTCATTGTGCAAATGTTTTTTGAAGCATTGATTGTCATCGCCACAATATTGGTGTCAAGGAATTTGGTCAAACATAGCGAGATAATGAATTTTGTCCATATCACCCAGCCCTACACCATATTATTTAAAAAATGTCTCAACAATACTTTCTTTTCAAAGTATCCCTTCATTTGTTTTCTCAGATAGAGAGTCTTGAAAGGGAAAAACTGAACATGTGTCTTAGCCGTGACAAAACAGAGAAGATGTGGGAGCTGTGTACTCAACGTCTTTCCAGGTATGGAACACCACCACTCCTGTGAAGTTAACATAATTATACCAGTGGTTCTCAAACGTTTTGGGCTTCAGTACCCCCTTTTCCTGATTGCTGAATCCAAGTATCCCCTTTAATCGACAACAACATTTTGATTAGAAAATACTGACGACAAAAGTACAGTTTTTATGTCAATATGTTGAAAATAAAAGTAAGTAGCCTGTTTTCTATTCAGTAACAGTTGTGCTAGTCAAAGTTAGTACCGTATTTTCTGGACTATAAGGCGCACTTAAAAGCCTTTAATTTTCTCAAAAAACTACAGTGCGCCTTATAGTCCAGTGCGCCTTATATATGGATCATTCATTGACATTGACATTCCCTTTAGCACAGCTCCATCTGTTGGATGCATAACGCAACGGTAGCGTCTATTATGTGCGCCTTATAGTCAGGTGCGCCTTATATATGAAAACAGTTTGAAAATAGACCATTCATTGACAGTGCGCCTTATAGTCAGGTGCGCCTTATAGTCCAGAAAATACTGTACTTAATTTGGTTTAAAAACATTATGGAGCAGTACATTCACATACATTTGTCAAAGTCTTATCATTAAACATAACAGTAAAATAAATGTTTCCATTTTGTCTCAAGTACCCCCTGTAGTACTGTCTGCGTACCCCTAGGGGTACACGTACCCCCCATTTGAGAAACACTGACATATACTGTATTTTTAACCGCTGGTAATCAGTCCTGATCACAGTCAGGATGTCATGTGTTTACCTTTTTAGAATGCCAGTGCAATACGTCATTGAAGAGTGGGACTTCAGAGATCTAACGTTGAAGATGAGAGCTCCAGTTTTCATACCAAGACCTGAAACCGAGGTTAGAGGGGAGAATAGACACATAATGGTAATCTGTAACTGGGAGTATGTTTTATTGTTTGTTAAAAACCCATTTAGGCCTGAACACATTATGACGCAATATTTTATGCTTTAAATATAAAATAAATAGCAGATATACAAGCTCACAGCGCGGCACTGAGTGCCGCGCTGCGAGCTTGTAGATCTGCTATTTTTGAGAAATCGTGAAAATCTGAATTTTGACCCGATTCTATAAGTGTCTTTTGAATCCTTCTAAGATTTTTGGAAAAAACCTATGTTTCTATGTCAGCAATCTGGCCAGCCACCACTGACACCACCTATGTCAGTGGTGCTCAAACCTTTTCATGTGAAGGAACCCCAAAATGATATTTATTTGGCCACGGACCCCGATCTCAAAATATCTAGTTCCAGGGACCACCCAGAAGCAAAATTTGAGTTACAAACGTTCGCTTTGAAAATACACATATTCAAAGATTTGAACACATTTTCACGACTTTTTCAAAAATAGCAGATCTACAAGCTTGCAGCGCGGCACTCGGTGCCGCGCTGTGAGCTTGTATATCTGCTATTTTTCACCGGTTAAGGCATTCAATAATTCTAGGCCTAAATGGGTTAAATAGCTCTAGATTCTGATAGTAATCATTGCTCTAGACGAGTGTTTGTTTAGTAACGGGTCTCTCTCTGTCTCTCCAGTAAAGAGAAAATACATTTTCAGGCCAGGATACCAACATTATCCAATAAGGAGAGAGAACTCAAACAGGATACCGGAATAAACAAGTGGAAGTGATGAAACAAAGAGTCGATAACTATAAAATTGAAGCTAATAAATTTTAGTTTCTCTCTTCTGATTGGATCGAATTGGGATCCCAAACTGAAATTGTATTTTCAGTTTCCTCTGTAGCTGGTCATGGAGACTGGGAATCCCCTGTTACTGAACGCACACTCCTTTACAGATACATATGACTTACACCACCTTATAATAACCTAATCTAGTTGAATTACAATCAGCACATGTTTGTTTTTTGGGTGATTCTTGCAGGATTTGGTAGGTATAATGCTAGCAGACATGCAAATGAAGCAGAGGGCTGGAGTTTACATGGAGGGTCAGCATACATGTTTGGAAGTGGGCTGTGGATCTGGTGCCATCTCCCTGAGTCTGCTGAACAACCTTCCACAGGTCAGCTTGTGCTGTAAATCTAAAAGTGTTAGGTATTTAAGTGTAGAAGCAGGTACTTGTTCACTTTTCTCCAGTAGTACACTGGAAGAGAACTGTGCACTTTTTCAAAGTGGGCCCAAGGTGAGAACTGGGCACTCTCCTTTTATCTTTGAATAAGGGTGACTGACCAACAAATGCTAACAATAATAATACATTTTATTTTTTACATTTGAAACAAACCAAACAAAAGGGAAATGGACCTCATTGTTGATGAGTGATTAAGAATGGGTTTTAGAATGTGAAACGAAGAATGGGCCCATTTATCCCACAAAACACGGACCTGTTCTTTCCAGTGCCCAATTCTCCCCAATACAGGCCCAGTTGGCCAGTTATCTCAAGTGCCCAGTTAAAGTTTACACGTACACTGTATCGATTACAGATGCTTGCCAAACAGCAACACAGCTGTGTTTGTCTGTTTTAGCTCAAAATAATTGCCTTGGACCAGAGCCAGGATGCAGTGGAATTAACCAGGGAGAATGCACTGAGGTAATCATAACGTGAGAAATGGTTGATGGTTGAATGTATTATTCATTTACTATTATTATTAAGTCATTATTTATGGTGTTCTGCAGGTTAGGGCTTCAAGACAGACTACAAGTCCATCACGTGGACATAATAAAAGGTAAGGTGAACACAGTGTTAATGTATTGGGACTGGGAGACATTTATTCTTTAACCACTTTCAACCTGGCGTCACTATTCTTTAGTCATGTCATGGTGAAACCGTTTGAAAATATAGAAATAGATAATCTATTAGCTGGCTATTTTCGCTGTGCGACACCATCGTATACAATGAGGTATAAAATAGGGCCTAACTGTTTAATTCATAGTTTCACAAACCTTACTACCAAGACTGTGATTCATAGATGCCGATGTGGTTGTGGACCTCTGTGGCCCAGTCTCAATGCTGGTCAGCAACCCTCCGTACCTGTTTTCAGAAGATATGACATCATTGGAACCCGAGATCCTCAGGTGAAAGTCTGTCCAATAAATAAGTCGATCTACTACTCTAGAGATGTAATTTAACTTGTTGACAGTGTGCTGCATTACTATGGCAATAGCTGAACCAAAAGAATATTGTCAGCAACCAAAACAAACCCAGAAAAAAACACTTTAATTGCTCAGTGGTAGTTTTCCTCCACATGGGGAATAGTTTATTCCTTGGGACTCAGTCAAACCTCTAAAAATGAAAACATTTCCTCTTTTGAGATTGCCCTTCTGTGAGATTGAACGTGCAAATCCTGCCGTTCTGCAGGTTTGAGGACCATGCTGCACTCGACGGAGGCCACGATGGCCTGAAAGTGATCACACAGATTCTCACTCTGGCTCCGAAGATTTTAATAAACCACGGGTAATGGACTGCACCACCTCCCTCCCCCCGTTTAATTCCTAAAAGCTGCCGCTTGTCACAAGAAAGGCATTTGCTGAAAAACACAAGTATCATGTTTCCTCCTTAAATGAGTAAAGCTTTTAAAAGCACTTCCAGTTATAATAATTCTGGGCATGTGCTACTAATTCCATCTAAAGTGACTCTTGTTCAAGTGTTGATTGAGTTAAATGTGAATGTTTTTCATTTGCTGACAGCCCTGTGTACCTGGAGGTTGATCCACGCCACCCGCCACTCATCCAACGCTGGGTGGAGGACCATGTAGAAGGTCTACAATATGTAGACACACGACACGACATCACTGACAGGTTGTTATGGAGAAAATGTCACGTTTGTCTTTACTGCCCAATAAGTTAAAACCACTTAAACCCAATATACTTTTATTTGCCTATTTATGAAAACTTGTTGACCTAGTGTCATTTCACGTTTATTTATATACTCTTATGCCTAATTTATGTTGCTCACTGAAAATAGCCGGAAAACAAGCTCACAACACGTTGCATTGCGAGTCATTGTGAGCTTGTAGATCAGCTTATTAGTGTCTGTTAGATAACACTGTCGTTATCTAACAGTGTGATGACATGTTATTCAATTCAATGGCTTTTTGCTTTATTTCAAGCTGGAGTGTGATCGCTGATGAATCTGAATGTGCTCTTCTCTCGCTGTCCTTAGGCCACGATTCTGCATCCTTCAGAAAGCAAAGTGAAAGACATGATCTGGATTGAGAAACATCGAGATATGGATTGGGTTTCACAGGCTACAGGCCAGGTGGTCACAACCTAAGTTCCCCCTACCCCCTCCCATCAAGCTGCCGAACACACGCTCGCCCCCGCAAAAACACTATTCAAAACGTCCTGTTCACAAAAGCTTACATCGTATTCATGTTGGGATTTTAAAGAGGATGGCTGGCACTGTGTGTGACAATGTCAATTGTATAACGGGGAGAAACTGCAAAAAAGAGTCTGCATAGGGCTGAAGGTAATTACTGAAGCCTTTTCTTAGAAGCCGCCCTCTCAGAATCTCACCCTCCCGGAAAGCATGCAGTAGTTCTACGAATCCACTGATGAATGACCCTCCCCTTCGCTGAGTCAGACGTAAGCCGCACACATTGTTAAGCTAGAAAGCGAACTGAATGAACTTTGCTTACTCAGAAAAAAGAAAACTACCCCTCACATACTGTACTTCCATCTCAGAGGACACAAAGCCTTTGTGTCCTATGGTCATTTGAATGATTCAAAACAAGTGTCACAAGAAATGTGGTTATAGTTTTAATCCAGTGGGTAATAATGGGATTTCAACCACTACAACGCAAAACGATGTGAAGACGTCTACAGTCAATTATTTTCATAGAAAAATACATACATACTTGCATACAGTATTTCGGTAGAAAAAAATGTAAAATGTTTACTTGTGATAAAAAACAAAATGTCTCACTGAAAACAAGTAATTGCTCAGGAACATTACAATTTCCACTTGTTGTAGAATAATACATTACAGTACCGAGCATTGTTTGACCAAGCCTTTGACAAATCAAGTCTTTGACACCTTTGAAACACAGGCACCCCATGACGCATTTAACCAAAAAACACAGTCATGAGTACAGTCAGTGTGGCTTCGTCCGACTGGCCTCTCACCGCCGTTACAGCGATTGTGTGGGCAGTTTAACAGGTTTTTTTTCTCTCTCTCCTTGGAAGTCATTTGAAATGTCCCATGAAGGATCAGTCATACTTTGAAGGGGTAGGCCTGTATGTAGCGCAGCAGAGGCCTAGGGAGTGGCAGTTGGTCGGGCCGATCAGAATGCTTGTTTATGGTGAGACGTGTGAGGTGCTGTAGAGACGGAAAGGCGTGCGCCTTGTATACGCCCTTCTTGATTTTTAACACCACCGACGTGTCCTGGATTGTCTGCTGGGAGGGCTTGGAAGGCTTCTCCTCCGCCTTCCGCTCCTCCACCCTCCTCCCTGGACCCATGTAGTGCTGCACCAGGCTGGGCACGTCCGGGAAAGACATAAGGCTTGGTCGGGCCGGGGAACTGGAGTCCAGTAAAAACTGGGCCCCGCTGTATTGGATCCGTATACTGGTGGGACCCCGTGCAGTCCTCACAGAGAGGGTCAGCATGTACTGAGGGTGGCTACTGTCCCGTACCAAGAAAGACCCTTCTGAGGCCTCCTGCAGAGCAGCGTGGGCCTGGGCTGCGGTCACTGCTCCCCAGTACCATCCTGTGCACACAAGACATACTGTATTTTAATACTTTACTCTGATCAACACAATCATGCTCTTTACACTGTGTGGTAGACGACTAGACATAATGTGTGTGTATTCAATCTATGTGCTATTAACAGTTATTTATATTTAAACAGTTGGGTCAAATCTGAAGTGTTAATTATAGTAACTCACAAGTAATACTTTTTACACTTTGAGTTAAATTAACACTGCAGATTTACTAAAATATACTAAAATCAAATAAAACTATGAAACAATTCCTGATTATTTTAATTAACTTTATTATTATTGTAACAATAGGCCTATACGATTTGTCAACTATCCGGCTAAACTGTCTGGCAGGGGGGAAAAACAATTCAGTACTGTACCTGAATTTTCTAGATAGCAGAAATTGCTGGCAATCGCTCGCAGGTCCTTTGTGGGGTCCCAGACTGGAGCCTGGCTGCTTTGCAGACAGTGTTGTGCAGGTCGCTGATCAGCAGATGGACCGGTGGGCAGAAGAGATCTGGGACTGGAAAAGACAATATAGTTTGATGAGGATCAGTGGAAGAGATAGACAACCACCTTTGTCATACGGTCATTAGGTCATACCAGTGGTTCTAACTATTACATTTCAAGGGCCAACTCTGAGTATTCAAATTAAACCAAAGGGACCTGTTTGGAACGGCCTGCCCCATTTTAAGAACCACTCTGGTTTAGTTTAGTTTATTTCAGTCAATTTTATTTCAGTTTAAAATTCATTAGGTAGGCCTAATACAAAAATAAAATAACTAATTTAGAAAACCACATTTCTGACCAAGAAGGTAGGCTGAAGCCATAGCTTATTTCGCCTACCATTTTACATAATGGATTAATTTGATGAATGTCTTTTTTCAAGTGATACAATTTATTTGTTCATTGGTTTATTTTAAATTGTCATCATCGGGTCAGGTGTCAAAAACACCGACAGAGCATCTCAATAAAAGTGATATCAAAGTGATATCAAAAGTGATTTCCTATGCAAACTTCTCATATAAGTCTTCAATCATGATCAGAGGATTTATAACCGGGTTCACCAAATAGTACGGATTTTGTTCCACCACTTGAAATGTTTTTTAGACATTCGTATTCCATGTAATTCATGGCTCTTTGTTTTATTGTTCAGCAAAGTCTAAGCATATTTAAATGTAGCCTATCTGGGTCGAGGCTATTCACCCCGGCAAACATTTAGGCTTCTATTAGGCATGCCGTAGCGAATGACACGTCAATGAATACTTATTTTATAATAGATAATGTTTTTTTAAACGATGTTATCCTTAAGAGACAAGATATGGGACTGGGACACGACACAACACAATGTCAACTTACCCTTGAACACAAAGAATCATAATGTCTTGAATCCGGAATCCAGCTATTATCCGATTACTTCTTCCACAAAATAAATCGCTACCAAAAGGAAAGACAGAGGAAAAATATTCCCCACACAATTATATTTTAGCCTAAAACGACACAAAGACAAAGAGAGTCGTGCGGTGCGTATCCAGAATCCAGATATAGTAGGCTGAGACGCTGAGTGATATAGTCTCTTACTGAATGATTTCCCAAAGATTTAGCAACATAAACGTATAAAACAAATACAGTATAAATACAAAAAAGAAGAAGAGTAGCGGTGTGGAGTGTGTTGTCTCTTCTAAGATTAAATCAAATGTGTGAAGGACAGCAGCGTGTAAACTCGGCTTTTAAAAAAAATCACCAATTCCTAGAATTCTATTCTGAGAACTCTTCAGTTACACCAGCGGCTCTGACGTCACAGGAGCCGCACTGACTGACTCCTGTTCAACCGCGCGCTGTGGTTGTGGTTCTGTTCTGGTCAACCGACCCAAAACACTGGAGTTTGGGGGGAATGTTTAAAGCCTCAATTTATTATGAAACGCTAACGAGTCGATACAGTCTAGTGGGGTTTTTCAGACTGTATGACACACGGTGTGTCGTTGTCTTTTGGTTAGCTCTGTGCGCTAGATAGAACGAGTTCTCCTTTAACGCTATGTCACCGAGGTGCCCTTGCGCTCACAGCCGCAGTAGCCCAGGGCTGCTCAGCCGATCTTCTGTAGTAAAAATATAGTCGCTCACCAAAACAAATACGGTTTTAAGATGTTGAATGCCTACTTTCCTTAGTGGGAACACTCGGAGCCCCCCACTTCACGTCTAAGATACACTTTTTGTCCAGAAAAGAACACATTTGACCGGAGGTTTTAGCTACTCCACACCGCCCTCTACAGGTCTTGTCAATAGATAATTCCATTGACCCGACTTTGCCTTCCGGTGAAATATTTTCCTTTCTGGCTAAAAAGTGTATTTTAGACGTGAGGTGAGGTGAGGCGAGTGTTCCCACTTAGGAAAGTAGGCTTTCAACTCCCTAAAGCCCTGTTTATTTTGGTGAAAACTGTATTTTGTTTTACTACAGACGAGGGTGCGCAGCTTTTCCTGCCGGCGAAAGGGATCATTATCGTTACCTAACCATAGGAGAACTCCTTCTAAGTTCTAACGCCATGGACCAGAAACAGTTATGGTCAACCAACCCAATGCTTAAAGCTTTAATTTGTTATGATAATGAGTTGATAGATACTGTCTAGTGGTTTTCCAGACTGTATGACAAACGGTGTGTCGTTGTGTTTCGTTCCAGTCAGTCATTCTAGAGCTGCTGTGTCTCACTGTCTTGCTCCCATGCTTCCAGTGAACCGGCGCTCCCAGGAATCGCGCTCTACCTTCCTCTTATCCACTTTCCAAGAATCACTGCTGTGCTGGTTGATGATCTATCTCCGCCCACTGTGGCTTTGGCCCAGCCTACATTCTGAGAATTCGCCCACCGCCTCGCCATTAAGATAATAGGAATGCACACGGGCTATTTCCAGTAATATAGGTTTCTCCTAGAATCCTTGGATGGAAAAATACAAGATTTCTTGGATATTAATTTTTCCTTGTAGGCTACTAATTACATTGGACAAATAGGCAGCTGTTATTAAACAAAGGGGGGAATAAAGTTACATTTCCTGAGCAGTAAAATGATTTAAATATATATTTGATATTATCCTAGATAAAGTACTATGTTCTATCCGTCTGTCTTTCAATGTTATATGAGATACTTAAAGTGTGGTTCCTGTGGAAATAAGCCTTGGCTTTCTAGGATCTCCTTTTAGTTGACCTTGCACCAGTGATTTGTACTGTCATGAAACTGTACTTGTTTCTATTGCAATCTTCTAATGAATTCTTCAATCAATCAATCAATGTCATTGTATGCATTTGATTGTTTCCAGTCTTTATCCGTGAAATACTAAAATATCAGCATGCTGAAATACTAAAATATCTAAAAACACAGATTGCACACAAAAAATAACTCAGGATTGTGTTGATCGTGTCCCAAACAACAATAAAATAAGATCTGGTTGTCCCAGAGGTGAAGTGGTCCTTTAACATATTTAGTGTAAAGACATTTTGTGCCCGGTGATGGATTAAGAATGTCAGTTTGATGATCGTGAAATCTGTGGAGAGGGGGAAAACATAACATCTTGTTCTGTTTAACTATCATTCCAGGAAGTGGTTAACCTGGTATTTTCTTAGGAGTCAATAAATGAATAGGAATGCACACAGGCCATATAGTCAATCAATTTGCCTCATTATTTTGTGCCAGGCAAGCAGAGGCCCCAACAGAGTCCATGTATGTCAATTCATAGTATAGACAGCTTAAGGCTTTAAAAACTGTAACATCATGTTTGCAGGGCCGTGTTAAACTCAGATTGTGACATACGTAAGTTTGTAGCCTTAAGCATAAGCATGGCATGTGGCCCATATGTTTCTGTAGCTTGTGGCCTGCCGCGGGTTGATGTTCAAGTACATTCCCCAGCCACCATGTACAAGTACCGTACACCCTCTGGACATGACATGACATGACATGACATGACATGACACTAGTATGTCACAAGGACTTGTCTTGTACCAATCAAACCCTTAAGCTGAGTGCCAAGCAGAGAGGCATCGGGTTAGCCTGGAATCAGACAAATCTGCCAGTGCAAAAAAAAGGCCCTTGGCGGATTTGGATTCAATTGTGAATCCATTTCCTCACACAGATGAGTTGGGTGACCAATCAGGGATCAGTATTGGTCTGGTCTAACCAATTGTGTAGAAGTACCAGACTCGTATCCACACAGTGATATAGTCTAGCTACACGAGGCTAGCATCGGGTCCCAATTTTATGATAATTTGGTATCTTTGGCAAGGATTATTTCTGGGTCTGCCTCCCCAAAAGAACATGCGTGTATGGCACACACACACACACACACACACACACACACACACACACACACACACAGTTAACATTGCGTGCGTAATGCTGGGCTCACTACAGGAGATGTGGTTGCATCATACACTACAGGATAATATTATAAGATCCGCTTATAAGATTCTCTTACACTTGGACACACTATAAGATTTTTAAATAAAATAGTGGCACATCACAATAAGATTATCGAGCTTGCGCGGGGCAACGCAGCACCTTGACGTGCTGTGAACACATGCAGCGCAGATGTAAGCAATGGAGCCTATTAAACTTGTGGTGGCAACAGATGAACGGTTCTGTGTCTGGGAAGACAAGTTAGATAGTCATGGTTTTGACTGGCCGCTGTGTCAATCATCCTCTCCATCCACTGAACAGCTGCCTCCTTGTTTATCTCGTTCTCACGCCGTCCCACTAGAACAGCAGAGATCTAGTCATCCAGATAAATATCAAACATGTTTGAAAATGATCAGGTTTACAGTATAATCAAGATTATTGCTCCTGATATGATTATTCTGTAGTGTGAGCCTACAGTACCTTAAACAACTTGGAATGGCATATCAGGATTTCTTTTACTAGGTATCGACTGATAGCTGTAGTCAAAACCATGCCAATCTGAGGCGAAACACCTTGTAAAGAGGGACACCTTGTAAAGAGGGACACCCTGTAAAGTGGGACTGTCCTGTCATGACAGCACATTTACGTGCGCTCTGGCTTGTACCATCAACTCTTCCAACAATAAACAAACGTGTTTGTACCATCCACCTGAATGTGTGTCTGAGGAACCCCTAGCACTTTACAGTACATATGTGCAGAGGAACTGTGGGGGTGGCATGTGGTAATGTCGTACACGTAGACAGTCTTGTGTCCTATACTCCCTTCAATGCCACCCACGTGGGCCAATAACAGGTGTATGGGCACTAGTCAATTTAGACCACCCCACACAGAAATTACAACCCCTTAGGGCACTGCAACTTAACGCTGCACTGCTACACACTACAGAATTACGTCCCCTCTAGGCACAACCAGAGATGGGAAGTAACGAAGTACAAATACTTCGTTACTGTAACGAAGTACATTTTTCAGTACTTTGTACTTTACTGAGTATTTATTTTTCTGGGTACTTTTTACTTTTATCCGTTACATTTTCACACAAGTATCTGTACTTTTACTCCGTTACATTTTCAAAACAGGCTCGCTACTTTGGTTTTAAATGAATGTTGTGCCGCTGCACGGCAGATGAAACGAAACAATAAAATACTCAAGTAGAAATACCAGTAGCATTGTCGTAAGCGGATCCATGCTGGAGTTCAGGGAACTCCAGCATGTTATGCTATGTTCAGTCGTAAGACGGTGGTGCGCATCGAAAATAGCAGATCTATAAGCTCACAGCGCTGCTAACCGCGACGCATTGTGAATTTGTAAGTCTGCTGCAGGTCTGCTGACACCATTTCCGCATACAACGTCTCACAGCCAATCAATGACTCCTATTTCACGCATCCCTCTCTGTGATTGGATGGGATACTGTCCGGCTGTTGTTGTTGTTATTCAACGTGAAGAAAGTTGGGTGAAAACAGTGGCTATTTATTACGTTTCTGTTGGGAAATAAAAGCCAATAATCTGATTTAGGAACGCTGTATCTGCCTTTGATTACAATGGCAGCACTGATAAGTTTAACACCAACAAATAGGTTCAGTGGCGATTATGGAATATTTACAACATCTGAAAGGAAAACTGCACACAACACAAGGCAGAAGGAGATATGCATGATGAAGGCTTACACACGCTATTTCTACAAAACGGTAAGCAAAAGGCAGTCCTTATAAAGTGGCTTGTTTAAGCCATTGGTTCTCAAAGTGGGGTCCGGGGACCTACAGGCGTCCTTGAGGGAGTTCCAACCCAGGGGGTCCCCAGCTAAATGATAGTTAAGAAACCAAATGGACCCTTATGGATCTGTAGAGTGTACACAATTGAAATGCACCCCCTTGCAGCTAAATGCTAGTTTGGAAACAAATGTACAATGGGTCTGTAACTCTCTCACAGTGTACACTCCCAGAGTTAAATTAACATTGATTTTACCCAATAAATGGGGGTCCGTAGCCTAATGCATGTCAAACTGGGGGTCCTTGGAATTAAAATGGTTGAGCAGTGATGCTTGGTGGTCCATGGGCTAAGTAATAAGTGTCATTTTGGGTGTCCTTGACATGAAAAAGGGGTGTAACTTGGTGGGCGCTGGTGCTTCTCACTTGTTTAGCCTCGGATCAAGACAGTCTTGTATCGAGGCTGGTTATGGATTGTTATGAGTAAAACGTGATTTTATTTATTTTTTGATGGGAGAACGGAAGCTGGTCGTTCTCAGCAATACATCTATTTCTTATATATGCCTACAGTACAGTATATGTACATTATACATTTGGCCATTGCTTAAAAAGTACCAGTCATTTGGATATAAAGCTATTAGTTTTTCTTTATTTTGTTAGTAGGAATACTTTTGCCTTCTGTGTACTGTGCCTGTCTATGAATAGGATGGGGAAGGTGTACGCTATACTGTATTTTAACATGGTGGTACTTGGAGAGACAAATATTTTCTGAGTGGTACTGGTAAAAAAAATAAGGTTGAGAAACTGATCTAACCTATTATATTTTCTGAACATGCAGTAGTTTGTGTGAATTACAGTATGTGTACAAGTGGACTATTGTGTTATACAGTATGTGATTCTTTAAAATTAGATATTTTATGATAAAACTGTTAACAGTCATCATAAATTGACTAACTGAAAGTAAATAGTAGTTACTTTTAAAATTGCAGTAATCGAATTGCGTTACTGACTACAATTTTTTGGGGTCGTGGGATATGTATAGGCCTATATATTTTTTATATAAGTGGTACTCAGTCTAAAAAGGTAGAAAACCTTTGCTGTATTTAGATTTCACATCATAGTTTGGAAACCAATCCTGGGCCAGTTTTTGGTGGGGATCTTTTAAGTTTATTATCCTTCAAATTCTATTGGCTTTGCACAGAAACATACGGTAAAAATACTTTTACTTTTACTTTAAAAGTACTTTTCAAAGCCTGTACTTTTTACTTTTTACTTGAGTAATTATCTGAATGGAGTACTTTTACTTTTACCAAAGTCGTTTTTTTCACAAGTACTTTTACTTCTACTTAAGTACGGAATGCGAGTACTTTTCCCATCTCTGGGCACAACACACAATATTGCACCACAAGCAAAACCACTCTCCACCACTGATGTAAACACAATCAGCAGCACCAGCAAATGAAGATCTATTTAACTCTCTCAGGTGCTTATTAATTGCTTTTAAAAGGTAGGCATAACTTCTAAGTCTGCAGGGGTGGGTGTAACTTAAATGTCTTCAGTCTGCAAACAGATATTTGCTGGTCTGGCTTCAGTCACAGTTTGCTCCAGGGGGACAGCCAGTCCATTAATTAAGGAGTCTCTACAGTATGTGCAACACAAGACTCTTATCATCATGAACCTCGCCTTACGACCTGCTACAGATCTTCACTGTTGGCAGCTTAGCACCATGTGAATGATACCCACCCCAGATGATGAGCGAAAAAGACAAATAGTTTGGCAGAGCCTTTGCCCAATAACATTCAGCAAGCTCTGCTCCCCTCCCCTGACAAACACTGCTGCTCAAGTACCAGCAATCAAGTGCAGTTGAGACTGATCAGCTCTGACAGTGGCCACAGCCTAGGTCAGATCAGGTAAAACCTATTAGTCTTTGATTAGAGTCATCGCCTTCGTAGGCAACTGTAAGTTCCCCACAATAAGATTACACACACACACACACACCACTGAAGCAAGCCGTAAGTTTGTAATCATTTACTTAGACTGAGAGACAGACAGACAGACAGACGGACTGACAGAGATAGACAAAAAGGTCGCTGGCGATGAGGTGCTGAAATGTTTGCGACCTTGTGCTTGACCTTATAAACAACTCATGAGCAGAGGGAACTTCCAGAACAATGGAGCACCCTCCCAGTTCCAAATCATTGCACTACAGAGAATCATAGAGGGGGTCAAAAACAAGAACCTTCCCGCAGTAATAACATTATGCAAAGAGTTTGCCTTTGTCCACAGGGGAGGACTGCAAAAGCTTGTGAAAACAAATCTTCTTGTTGGGTTCTTAACGTCTTTGTATCCTTTGTGAGAACAGGATGGTAAAACAAAAAAGTTAATAAGACCAGCAAGAGTCACTAGGGAAATGCCAAATGTACTGTAAATGCCCTGCTATGGAGACAGTCACCTTGGTTATAAGGTTGATCTTGTTTCTCATCAGAGTCGGACTCTTTCTCAACTTTAGCACCACCATCAGGACTGCTAGCCCACAATGCAAATTGAGGAAGTTTGGTATGGAACCTTACATCAGGCTTTCCACTGCGGAGGAAAGCCTGTGTGATCTTTTCTGTGAGAAAAAAAGAAAAAAAAAGGGTTCCGGTGGTGTGTTCTGGTTGGCATCGCATTGTTTTTGTTCCCCACATAATGCAAATCAATTTGATTAGTCTTGCTAGTCGCACCACATCCGATAAAAGATGGACATACCACAAGATTATTATACCAAAAGAAACTAAACGATTATACTAAACTAAGCACATTTTAAATTAGGGGTTATCATTTTGGAGGTGCACAGCAGCGGAGGTTCCGGTCATGTGTTTTTCGGCCACCTGATGACGTAAAGGATGACGCAGAGGATGAAGGGAGCCTTAAAGGCTCCCTTCATTCAGATGGGAAAGGAAATACTGGTAGGGTTGCCAACTATCTGAGATTCAAATAAGGCCAAGCCCATATTTCCAAGAAGTTACAGTACCATGGGAAGAGGGGTGTGAACAGACGTTTGAAAGAAAAGATAGCCAAATAGCAGGTCTCTTGCATGATTGGAAAGGATGGCAGGCAAGGTCAGCTGTAGAGTATTCCCTGCCCAGCCAGTGTGAAGAATGCTCACAGCCATTGGGATGACAGGGAGGGAGAGAAAGACAGCAGCTCTTGCATAAAGAGCCTCTTGCTGGTTATGGAGCATGCAGGAGAGAGGAGCTACTGTAAGCTGGAAGGAGGTTGTTGCTGTTCAGGGTCGAAACACCCGATGATCGATGGATACCCATACTGATGGAAAGATTATTATATTCCATATAGACAGTTTTCCCCAAAATATTAAAGTACTCGCACACAAGAAATGAGTCCACACCAGTGTAATTCCGTTTTTTGTTAGTTGTATTGAAAGTATAGTTCAGAGTTCAAATTGTACAGTACAGCAAGTACGTTCACCCATCGTAGCTTCTCTGCCTATACAAAACATAACTTCACAGATATATGGATTTACAGAATACATTAGTCGCATTCTGATTGGACAATTATAACATAACAAGGGATATCAGATGTTTTCGTGTCGTTGGGCCCAGTAGTAAGAAGGACAAATGCCAGATATGTCTTGGCGTTATCCAATGTCCTGGGCAGTCTGACATTATTGAGATATCATTTCCCTGGTCAACATCTTTGTACAGACCTGGAGTGGAGACATCTCGTCACGTGTAATTAGTAGAGATGTATTAGTTATTAGATCAAAACAAAATAACCTTGACACTTTTAAAACTCAAAGTGTTGTCTAACACTAAAATGTAATTTTATATTGATATCAATCAATCCTTATCCAACACATACCGTCTTGACAACATCAACTCATCTCACTGATGTGAATTCAAATTCTTTCACTCAGTCTGAAGATGATGTGAATGAAACTTGAAAGGAGTGGCGAACAGAACCATGCTGATAGCAGCAAGGACAATGATGCATCGTGGAACAAACTGAAGTCTGACAAAGATGCTCAAGTTCAATCTATTCTGATTTATTGAAGGAAGTCACAGAGTATTTATAAGTTACAGGTTTACATGTTCACACAAGAGTTGCACCATATAACAGTCCCATGTCACGTAGGCTGACAATAGGTACATGAAATATAGCAGAAGTAGGCAAAAAGGCCACCAGATGTTTTCTTTGCAATGGAATCTGGTCTTAAGTGCACAGCACTTCTTCCTGTCACTTGAGTGATGAGAGATGGAACACAATGATTGATGGTACACAGGATACTTAGCAGGGATCTATGGGCATTAAAGGGATTCTGTTAGGGATCTCCATATATGGGCATAAAAGGGATTGTATCCCAGATGATGCCCTGTTAGGAGAACCACACTAACAGAATCCATATATGGCCAAGACAGATGGCCAAGACTTGCTGGGCTTTTCACCCTTAGGCGTCTTACTGGTTTGTCTGTCATTCAATGTTATAGCCTACAGTATGAGTAAAAAAAAAAGGATTGAAACAAGCCAGGGGCCTGTTTCACGAAGGAAGGATTAAGGTTTAAACCTGGATTAACCAGATAGCCAGATTAAAGTTAGCCGTGGTCAGGGCTCAATCGGTTTCACGAAAACTGAATTATCTTGGCAGATTAACCTTGCCAGTAAACCTGATTACTTTAAGCCAGTGGTCGGTTTCATGAAAGTTATCCCTCATTAGTTACCATGGAGATGAACCTGTGAAGCTAGCCTGCTGGATGCTTTGTTTATCCTTTTTAGTTGACTACATCATTCACAGCACTTCGCTAATCTTTTTCGGAATACGAGCTAGAGCCAGTCAGGAGTCATCCAGCAACATGTAAGTGTCGGTGTTTGGATGAAGGTTGATTCACATGTGCACACGAACAACACTTGACGCACTTTTAGTGCATTTCTGCAGAGCGACAAGGCAGCATGGAAGCTCTAGACTTGCAGTTCGTGGAGCAGGTTTGCAATGTCCGCCCTGACTACACCATCTGGGAGAAGGTCGACAGGATCCAGCAACTGCTCCGCCAGTCCATACGCTGTAACAGCATTTTGTTTCCTTGAGGATTCCTAACACACAGACACACACGCACGCACGCACGCACGCACGCACACACACACACACACACACACACACACACACACACACACACACACACACACACACACACACACACACACACACACACATTATATTGAGAAATGATATTGAAAACACAAAATCTTATTCATCAAATAAAAGGATGTTATTAGATCTTAACTTGTATTGTGTGACAGATTGTGTGATGTCATTGATATTGTGGTGTTTGATCATTTACAATTTCTGTAGTTTTTTAAACACTTGTAGATCAGCTATTATTGGGAAAGATTTGATGTAAACGGAAAAAAGAGGTCTGAATACAGTTTTAACTAAACTTAAGTACATTTCACTAAGACTAGAGGGTTCAAGTGATTGACGGTTATGATTTAGAAATGTCGTTTGCATAAAAGCAGTGTTAAAAGTCACATTGGGCCTCATTCACCAATCTGGTCGTAATGCATTACCTCTTATGTGTATTGGTATAAGTCAATTCTGACATACGGGGGGGGGGGGGGGGGGCTAAGCCTTCATCAGGGGGGGCTAAAGTCCCCTCTAGCCCCACCCCCCCCCGGAGCCGCCCCTGTATAGAAGCCTTTTCTATAAAGCTCACATTTGACTGAGGTAACTGATGATACTGGAATCCAGGAACGCTGAGGTCCACTAGATTATGTACCAGAGATTTGGTGAATGTGCTTGACTGAGGAAAGAGTCGACGCTACCATCTACAGGCTTATGACTGAACTCTGAATTCCACCTAGATGGAATGATATATGGGTGCCAGGGAGACAGTCTGTGGGGGGTGTGTGTGTGTGTGTGTGTGTGTGTGTGTGTGTGTGTGTGTGTGTGTGTGTGTGTGTGTGTGTGTGTGTGCGCGCGCGCGCGCGCGTGTGCGAGAAGCATTGAGAGCATTTGCACTGGTCCAAAAAGCAATTTACACAGACCACTGTCCAACTCACATAGCAGTACTAGTGCAGTTATTTGAAAGCACCACTAGGTTGCACCAAAAAGCACACTAAAATTGTTATGGTGTTGTGCACTTGGCTCCCAATAAAGTAGTTTCTGTTAAGTGTTAATGTAATCACCATCAATAAGAATGCAGTGGAGATGTAATCGCCTTCAAAAATATGTATTAGTCTATAGTCTGCAGTGTAGCCTGTGGTTCTATAATTGTAGAAATAGGAATACAAATGAAATACAGTAGGCCTATTAGACCGACCCATGTGAAATACCACTGAAGATAATCCTACTGAGCACAACAGTAACATATACCCAATTTACACCAACATAAAGGGCAGACAAAATATCAGGGTCTTCAGGGTCAACAAACGATAACCAACCGTTTTCCTCTGTGGTGGAAAGGCTGGTGACGCTAGGTTAAACCAACAGAGTTGGTTGAATGTACTGTATATTACCAGTAAGACTCCCTAATCGGGAGATAAGTTGGTCGCTTATCTCCACAATCTGTCGGTAGATAATGCCGGTCTTATATAAGGGTCATTTGTGTACGGTGTGATGTCATACTGATGTCAGCAGTGTGATGTCATACTGATGTCAGCAGCTATGTCTCTATATATGGAGTTATATGTTGTTCGTGTCCAAATATGGGGCTTGTGAGGTCAGACTTAGTGAGATTCGTCGGTTATCTCCATATATGGAGGGATGTAGGGTAAAAAACATGGTTGCTATGGTAAACAGTTGGTTGCTAAGGTAAAAAAAACATGGTTGCTATGGTAAACAGTTGGTTGCTAGGGTAAAAAAATGGTTGCTATGGTAAACAGTTGGTTGCTAGGGTAAAAAAACATGGTTGCTATGGTAAACAGTTGGTTGCTAGGGTAAACAGTTGGTTGCTAGGGTAAAACCATGGTTGCTAAGGTGGTTGCTAACGTACACTAACAGACCAGCAACAACAGACTGTTGCCACAGCAACGTACACAAAGGTTTGTGTACACATGTGGTGTGATGTCATACTGATGCGGAGATATGAGCAGGGCAGAGGTGTGACGTGTGACCGACCGACCGACGGACGGCCGGTGGAGGTTTTGATACTAAACTGCGACCTATGGTCGCAATAAGATATAAAAACATCTCCTCCTGGGCATTCAGTCAGTCAGTCAATCAGTCAGTCACTCACTCACTCACTCACTCACTCACTCACTCACTCACTCACTCACTCACTCACTCTACACCCAGAAAAGAAGAGCTCTGATAATTCAGTGTGGCAACCAAACACACTGAAACAAACACATAAGAAAGACAAAAGAAAAACAAACACTTCTCAACACACACAGGCCCTCACTGTCTCACTGAACTCTTGGTGTTTCTAAACTGCATGCAACTCTTAAATGTAGTATTATTTAGAACAGCTTCTAAAACATAGCTCCTCTGTGACTTTACTCCCATATATAGCCTGTTTCTGGTGGTGGACAATGATTAGTGTTGCCAGATTTTGCAAGAGAAACAAGCTAAAATGAGCCCACACACATCCCATGTGACAAGGCTGTTTGAATATGTGTGACATTTCTGACATAGACACTCAGATAGCTGTAACTATCCTTTTTTTCCTTCTTTTTTCTCTTCTTCTTTTAAACTTATATCGATGTATACAAATGATCTCCTAGCAACTACATCTACAATACCTACAAGGCAAGGCAAGTTTATTTATCGCACATTTCAACAAGGCAATTCAATGTACACAAAACATTAATAGAAGGAAACACATAAAAACAAAAGAAGCAAAAACTATTATTAAAAGTACTAAGAGTGGCATCAGACCTGCAGTTTTCTGGGAGTTTGTTCCAGATGTGTGGTGAATAAAAACTAAATGCTGCTTCTTCATGTTTAATTATTTAGATTCTAGAGACAGAAAGCATACCTTTCCCTGCATGTTGACCTGAAAGATCAGGATGGTTCATGATATCGCACAGCAGATCAGATATTTATTTAGGCCTAAACCATTCATTCAAAGCTTTATAGACCAACAGCATTTTGAAATACTAAACCTCTCTGTTTTTAGTTCTGTATGGATGAAGTGCACGGGTGGAGTGCACGGGCCTGGACCTGGACGCTGTCTGCTTGGCTTGCTTCCACTGACGCTAATGGAACATTAGACGTGTGAACCTGGCACTGGTCATGGCTCTCTGCTGCCTGTACATCAGCTTCCTAGTGTAATTGGTAGGAAATAGAGAAGGTACAAGGAACTTAAACCCTTACAGGTTGCTGAGCCTAATTGGATATATCAGTCCTAAAGCCCACCCACATATCAATCACAGAAATCCAAATTCTTTTGTAATCGTTTCACGTTTCCTAGTTTTCATTGTGTGTGAGGCCCTGCCACACCCCTGTCATGATGACACAAAGATTTCAGCTGTGCGCTCTCCCTCTCCCCACACTCTGCTAGGCGGCTAGGCTAGCAGTTTTCATGTGAAGTTCAGGGACATAGTCGCTAAATGAGGCATTAAAAAATTACAAATTCCTATTGAATATCTTAATTACAATGAAATGAAGTTGACGTGTTTTTTTTAAGGGCAACAGTTGTATAATCGCAATATTACACTCGAGGGTCTGCCTTAACGCGGTTATTTGTCCCTTCAGCCCTGCCTACGGAACTCGCCTTCGGCTCATTCCTGCAGTAAGGCTGTCGGGCCAAATAACCGCGATAATGCACACCCTCTCGTGTAATATTGCTTAAGTAAGTAGGTCGGAGAGGCTTATTGTCGGTATCAGCCAATCCATGGTCTGCGCTAGACCATGGATTGCTGAGGTGGAGCGCCACAGCTACCATCAGCTCCCAGTACTGCAGTACGACTTGCTGCACCCATACATAGACTGAGGTGCCTGGGATCGAATTCATGACTTTGTGGTAGCCTACAATCTATACAACTGAGCTACTCGGACACAAATAAGATTCATCTATTCAATAGATGGATCTATTAGTGTCAGATCCTTTTCCATTTATGTATCTATTTTATGCAAGCTGGACGCACTCTGCTTGCAGGTGTCGCCTCGGCTTATGCCCTGACTCTGAGAAGCCTGTCCCAGATACTGACTATTCCCTATATGGCAGTGTTTCTCAAACTGTTTTGTGCCAAGGACCCCCAAATTGATATATATTTGGCCGTGGATCCCATCTGAAAATGTTTTGTGCCAGAGTCCCCCAGAAGAAAAGATTTGTGTTAGGAAATTAAAACGTATTTAACATTTTTCATACACTTTAAAGACTTAAAAAAAAGAAAGCTTGTATATCTGCTATTTTTTAATGGCCAACTTATACAATATGGATAAAGAGGTTAAAATGATTGGGATGCTGTATTAACAATTTTGATGGAACCCGCCAAGGACCCCTGGCCACTTTGAGAACCACTGCTATCTGACATGTGTCAAGGTGGCGGGTACCATCATTTGGCTGTTAAGTGCCACCAAGATTGTGTGACTACCGAACCGAACAAAATACGTCTCTAAAAGTGGAGTATGCATCAGCCCTTCAGCTCACTTTAAAGAAGTAGGTGTTGTTTATAGCACGTGTAACGTTGCTGTTCATGATGGAGCAGGGGACTATTTAACTTCACTGCACAGTCTGCAGTTGCACGTCCCAAATAAGCAGAGTTGGACTTATATTTCCATCCTATTCAAACCACCATGCCATTAAGAGTCTTTCATTGTAGCGAGTGATCCTGGTTAACATTGTGGCCTGATTTTGTGTTCTCTCTCTTCACATGTGCCCAAGAAGAACAACACTTCACACACTTTATAAATGTATATTTCCATATGCAATGGTCCTCCTGTGTCATGTGAGTGACTCCTCACACTTGTCTCTCGCTTGCATGAGCAGCTGCATGATGACATGATGGCAGATTTTGATGAAGGTCTACGGAGGACGTCGTTGCAAGTGGAAGGACTGTACAGGTGCGTTCTCACCACACCTTCATCCAGGTCATGATGAGAGGACAGCTCCACCAGCCCCGGAGCTGTACTGTAGGTCAGTGGTTCTCAGCCTGTGGGTCGGGGGGCCCCCAATCATTTTGGGGGGCCCCCAGATGATTAATTTAACGTGCAACATTGTTTTCTCTCTCAACAGTGAATAAAAGCAACATAAAGTTTAAGTGTATAGAGGGTAGTGACAATTTAAGTACTTTTTAATACCTCTAAAATGACAAATTAAACATTGACCAAAATTGACAAATATTAGAGGCAGAAATTTTGAAAATAGCCGATTGTTGTGAGCGTGTAGATGTGCTATTTTCACAATAGAACTGTGTTATACAAAATGTAATGCCTCAACTCCTAGTGCTCGTCGGGGTGGGGGGTCCCCAGTTAAAATATGATTATTTTGGGGGTCACGCCCTGAAAAGGTTGAGAACCCCTGTGGGATGAAGTCTCGGTGGGCTGTATTGAAGCCCCCAAAGGTGTGGGGCACCCTCAGAGGAATATTTCTGGTTATTTAAAAACAAACCGCTATACTATTATTTTATTTGCACAGAATATTTTTCTAATTTGTGCTAAAAATGTTATACAAATTACAGGACATCCTAATGAACAGGCCAATACCATTTCCTTTGCTGTATCTAGTAATAAGGTAGTAGCAATAATACTGTAGTTATATGAACTAATAAGGAACTCTCAGAGTATAAATTAGGATTTTATTTGGAATTACTTTGGAATTTTTGATTTGTTCTTATAAACAAAGTTTGATAGAAAGCTTTGCTGGAGGAAGGATATGAACAACACACGAGAATGAAACAATTGTATTATTATTATTCATGTTTAAGTAGATGTCTATATTGTAAACAGCGAATATAGTAACTCAAAATAGAATAAAAGTGTAGAAGAGCCAAGAACATTAATTTCACATTGATGGGGCATTCTGACTAATTTCTACCAGTCACCAACCCTGAATATCTGTGTTTCTACATTTGCTACATTTGTTTGAATTGCCTTATTGCTTGATTAAATATTTGAAATGAAAATCCTAAAACACATTTGCTAAACCATCAGTGAAGGGATAGTCAACGTAAAAATGACAAAAGAAATCCATCTACTGTATGTGCCTTTCACTTAATAAAAGGCAACAGTTTGTACGGTAACATGGGATTATAGAACACGGCTGGTCTGAATCTGTGGACATGAAGACAAGAAGAAGGCTTTGGCCAGCTCTAGCTGTCTTGTTTGGACTCCCCTGTCGCCTTGATAAGCCGCTTGTGTCCCCTTTTTCCTGCTGGGCCGCGAGGCTTAGCGAAGGCCTGTTTGTGGGCATGTTGCTTGGGATGGACCTCGTCATACAGGAATTCTTCTGTTAGCTCATCTCCATTGTCAATCTCCAACTGTAAACGGACATAAGGGTTGAGAGTAAAAATGCAGATTCCCCATTGGCATCCAGACGTGTGAGGAATTGCACCCCAATCCCCCTTGACAAATCCAACAGGCTCCGAATACATATATGTTTATTGAATATTCACAAATGAAATGGATCATCATTCATCATGAATCATAAGCTGTAATAAATTACAGTCATACATTTAGATTGTGTATCAGTCAATCAAAAATAGAAGATGGGAATACCAAAAAAAATCAAACCTCGGTTCGAAGTGAAGCGGTGAATTTTTATTCTATGTGTTCTAGAGCTATGAAATCTGTGTTCTAGATCTATACATTCTGTGTTCTAGATCTATACTTTCTATGTGCTTTAGTTCTATATTTTTATGAATTCTGAATTCTGAATGATTTTGTCTGGAGGGCCAAATTGTCCTGTGAAGCTTGACCAATCCTCAATCCTGAACGCACGGGACACACAAAGCCACTCCTTGGAAGTTGCTTTCACCGCTTCAAAATTGGGATGTTGTGCTAACAAGACTGCTAGCACGACTACAGCAAATAGAGAATATTTATTTTTCATGTTGTTGTTTTCCACCTTCTATTTTACATTCTCAGAACCTTTTTTCTGCTGTTAATTGACGTATCCATCCATCTATCTATGTATCTATTTTACCTTTTTAACAACCTCCAAATTGTAATCTTTCTCCACTTCCTCCAGCAGTCGACTCTTGCACGTGGAGTAGAGCATCCTCTCTTTTATGCTACAGCTGTATCCTGGCATTGAGTATATGAACACTAAACAGACAGAAAGAAAGACATCATTGCAAAGTCATGTGAGTTATGCATACCTGTTAATAGCATGCCGTCTGATAGGTTATGTCCTCAAATGACTCTCGGTATAATTTGAAGTAATGTTGAAGGCAGTTGGCCGTAACCAACTACATTCTTAGCAGTATAGCAGTGGCTCTCAAGCTATTTTGAGCTCTGGACCACTAGCATGTATCGAACAATCGGGATTAGCTCGGCTAACAAGGACCACCCCAACCCACCTCCCCACAACAATAAATACAGCAGGTATATACTGTATTTATTATCTAAGAAGCCACAATGTTTTTTTTTTGATTAATAATATTTATCATTAATAATCTTAAGGTCCTTATGCACCGGAAGGGTTATTATGTGCTATTAATTCACATTAATTTAAATAATTGTCTCCACCAGCCGAAGGCAGGGGGAGAGTATGTTTTTGCCCCTGTCCGTGCGTGCGTGCGTGCGTGCGTGCGTGCGTGCGTCCGTCTGTCCATCCGTCTGTCCGTCCTCCGAGTTTGTGTACAGCTAATCTCCGGCGCCGTTGGCCCGGTCGCTGCCAAAATGAGCACACACACTCCCTGGATGCCAATTCAGAACCTCTGCCCCACATTTTTCAAATGGCCCTGTTCTAGCGCCACCTTGAGGCCGATGTTTGCAAAACACATTTCTGTACACTACTCCTACAGATTTTGACCAAAAATCATGCAAATCGGTAGACAGTGTCTCTACAGTCATGTGATCGACACGGATCTGTCTGATTGTCCATATTCCATCCTGATTGGCTGATATTGGCTTTCAAAGTTTGTAAGATTGGTCCATTTTGGACAAAATGCCTCAAATCACAAATGCAGAGTGCAATTAACATGAAATCGCACACACACGTTCCCACTAGGCCGAGGAAGAAATGCCACAATTTCAAGCTTCTTATTACATTAAATTCGAGGGACTTAATATTAGTTGTTATGTCAATTAATTGAGGAGCCCCCACTGGGAACCAACAGTCTACCACAGTATCACATTTCACCCTCCCCGCCTGGCTTCCCTCCCTCGAACAGGCCAAATCTGTTCGTATAGAAGCTTGACAAAGCCGCTGTGGATTCGAACCCTCAGACTCCAAGGGAACAACCAGTAAGACTCCCTAATCAGGAGATAAGCGACCGCCACGTCGCATACACAAAGTTTAGAAGGCAGTTGTAGCCAATCAGGAGGGAATATGGGAAATGGGACAGATCCATGTTGATGACATGACTTTAGAGATACTGTGTACCGCGTTGCGTGATTTTAGGCCAAAAGCTGTAGAAGCAGTGCCCAAATATGTGTTTTGCAAGGATCGGCCTCATGGTGGCGCTAGAAGAGGGCCATGTGAGAAGTGAGAGGTGGAGGTTGTGGTTTGGCAGCCAATGAGTGTGTGTGCAAAGTTTGGCATAGATAGGGGCAATGGTGGCGGAGATATGAGTAGGGCAAAAGTGTGACGTGACGTGACTGACAGACTGACAGCCGGTGGAAGTTTTGATAGTAACTGCGACCTGACAGTCGCAATTCACCCTTTGTTAGCCTCCTGGTTGGTCCCTGACTGACCAACCAGCAGGCTCTATCTGCCTTGTCCCGCCCTGGTTCCGCCTTTTTTATGTTGAATTAGCTAAAACATAATTTTTGGAGAAATAAAAACATTTAAAAACATGCTGATTCACTATGCTGCCACTGAGCAGCTCCAATTGACTGAAACAAAGTTTGAAATTAGAATTGAGCACACAGAATAACATTATGAAGCAACTGAATTAACATGGCAGTGGATGGAATGTCCCACAGAATGTCCCACCAAGACACGGCAACCAATGGGTGTGGAGAGGGGCAGGACAATGGGCGGGACTTGACAAAGGGTGAATTACTGTATATCATGGACTACTAGTTGTCTGTGGACCAATGATTGAGAAACAGACAAACAGAGCAGTATAGTAGGCTATTAGAAGTGAGAGGTGTTTTGTGAGGAGAATGACAGTAATACTCAGACAGGGACTGAGGGCGTACCAACAGACTCCAGGTAATCCCCCTCGTGGGAGTGTTTATAGAGGAAGAAGTGGTATCTGGGTGTGTCTGTAGGAACTCTGCGGGGCAAGTCACGGGTTTCTGTAGGGTTGGAGTGGACCAGCTCGATCGTCTCTTTTTCAGTGTCCAGCCTCTGAGACAAAAAGTAATTCAAAAAAGAATGCCATATTTGCAAAATATACATCATAGAAATCAGTGGTTCTCAAACTTTTTAATTTCAAGGAACCCAGTTTGGTATGTATTAGTCCACGGACCCCCATAACTCCAGTTATGGGGGTCCGGGGCAAGGTATGAAAGGTGTGTTGGTTCAGGACACTCACCAACTGAATGTAGTTGATGCGCTTCTGAGCAAGTTGCTGCAAGGCTCTTCTGGCTGTTTCCTGAAGCGGAAACGCAAGGCCCTGAAGAGTCTGATGCTTACTTTCCACACTGATCTCTGTCTTAACCTGTAGAGGGCAGCGTGCACATAGAGATACATATACTCTCAGTTCAAGTCAATTCAGGCCACTGAGGACAAACATGTCTAACACAGTATGTGTTTCTTTGTACACAATAATACCAATATGCAAGACACTCACATTGGAAGTGATGAAACAAATAAACGAGCGGACTAAATTAGAACTGAAGCTGATAAAGGATCTCTGTTGAGTTCTCTCTCCTGATTGGATAAACTTGGTATCCTGAAAGTGTGTTTTCTGTTGACTAACAATTTACAATTTAAGCATTTGGCAGACGCTCAGTGACTTACAATAAGCAACATCAACATCAATACAAGGTAATACATCAATACATCAACACGTATTCTAAAGAGCTGGAGTGACAGTTTCCGAACTAAGACTGTCACTAAAAGATTTATCACAACAATCTCCTTTAAATATTTACATTTACTGACTCACCTGCTTCACTCTGCCCTGGAAACGCAGCAATAGAAAATGTGTTTAGTTGCCTAAACATCTGACACGGGCGGTTCAAATACTCAAGCACACATAACATTTACTGAAGGGCAAAAACGACAATGACAACAAGACTCATGTACTGTACATGTGGCAGGTTGACCTCACTCTCACCTCTGTGATCTTGATGCGCTGGAGCTCCTGCTCTGCTAACGTGAGCGGGGCGGGAGCAGAGCAGGACGACACATGACGCTTGTAGCCCACCAGACAGACGTCCTCCTGGTGGGACAGTCAAAACAAGAGGCCGTCAGGGGCATATGCTTGGACACAAAGCGCCTCTCAGTCTCTACACCAGTGGTTCTCAAACTTTGAATTTCAAGGACTATCAAATGAATGGCCGCAGACCCCCATCTGAAAATAATTTGTGCCAGGGAACCCATAAACAATTTGTTTTCTTTTTAATAGCAGCTCTACAAGCTTTTTCTTTATTTATTTTTCCTTTATTTATAAAGGGAAGCCCATTGAGAGCAACCTCTCTTTTTTCAAGGACGCCCTGATCACAGCATATAAACACATACATATAATGAAAAACACAATAACAAACATTTGAATCACATTACGTCACAGATGCAAATAAATATACATGAAACAGGTACAGTCACTATGTAGTGTGTCCTCAAGAAGCACTCTAAAAGTCTTGAACGTAATGTTTGACGTTGTGAAACAATGATCGTTTTGTGCTGAGCGTATGTAATGTACAGTTTAGGCACAAAATCTTATCTTTAAAGGAGAACATCATCCATTTTCAATCTTATTACGTGCGCCAGCATAGCGCGCAAATAGGGTGATGAGTGCTGTCTGTCTGTGGGTGGGTATGTGGCTGACAGTACAAAGGCAGGGCCTTTAGCCAATGAGGGAGCAGCGTTCTCGGTGACGTCACCACCAACCTACAAGTGTCGTCACATACCAACATAACCACATACCCCCACATATCCACAGACAGCTGAGCCACATTCATTGGAACCCTCTGAGTAGCCATCAGCGGGGTGAAGTTTCTCTCACTATAAGATGGTATAATTTTTGCCTACTTGCTCTGTGTCTCAGAGGTTGGCTGTGGACAGTTGAGAAACCTGTCTACCAGGTTTGGTATTTTCAAACAAGATTCCAAAACATATTTTTTATTAATTAATGAACAATGGCTTCTATTTCAGGATTCTAACTTTCCCGGAAGAGAAAGGCTGTAGTTTCAATTACCTTGAAAATCCCCATCATGAATGAACGTTTCTGAAATGTCCACAGCTCACCTCTGAGACACGAGTAGAAAGAAATTGTGCCATCTTATGAGCATAAGTGATTACCAATTATATGAAGATAAGGTTGAAAGCCCTATATACTTCAACGTTCGACAAAGAGGAAAAATAGCCAATATACACGCTTGTAGATTGGCTATCGTCACTAGTTTTGAATATTTTAGTGTTGAAAGTAAAGATGTGGTGATGAAGTTGAAAGAGAAGATGAGAAACTGCCAAAAGACATGCACATCCCAAACCTACTAGGCTGGGTAGTCTTCTTATTCTTATAAACTGTGATGTGTGCAACTGTGCATCAAACATGTTGATGTCTGACCTCAACTGTTCCGAACACCTCGTCCTTCACGTAGCCACCACCAAATTCTTTCTTCACTGTGGCCCGGGTGGCCGCATACAGCATCTTTTGTCTCACCTGCAACCGACAGAAGGGGCTTATGTTTATAATAGTATCATCATCATCGCCTTTGGGCAGAAACCTTGCATTTCGAAAATAGCTGGTCCACAAGATGGCAAAGCGTTGTGCTTATAAGGGTAAAGCGCAAAGTAGGAACATTCCCAGGGCCCTGGAGCCAATGGGGGCCCTTTTTATTTAAATAATTTTGGGGACAATAATGATTCCATCATAACTACTGGAGTAGCTAAATGTAATTTTGAAAATATAGTATGATTATTAAATTGTTTTCAGCTTTTGTTGCGACCGTCAGGGAGCAGTTTACTATGAAAACCTCCACCGTCCGTCCGTCCGTCCGTCCGTCCGTCCGTCCGTCACACACGTCACACGTCACACCTTTGCCCTGCTCATATCTCCGCATCAGTATGACATCACACCACATGTGTACACAAACCTTTGTGTACGTTGCTGTGGCAACAGTCTGTTGTTGCTGGTTTGTTAGTGTACGTTAGCAACCACCTTAGCAACCATGGTTTTACCCTAGCAACCAACTGTTTACCCTAGCAACCAACTGTTTACCATAGCAACCATGTTTTTTTACCCTAGCAACCAACTGTTTACCATAGCAACCAGATACGCAGAGCAGGGATCTCCATATATGGGCATAAACAGGTGACATCACACTGATGTCAGATACTCAGAGCAGGGATTTCTCCATAATATATGGGCATAAAAGGGATTCTGTTAGGGATCTCCATATATGGGCATAAAAGGGATTCTGTTAGGGATCTCCATATATGGGCATACAAGGGATTCTGTTAGGGATCTCCATATATGGGCATAAAAGGGATTCTGTTAGGGATCTCCATATATGGGCATAAAAGGGATTCTGTTAGGGATCTCCATATATGGGCATAAAAGGGATTCTGTTAGGGATCTCCATATATGGGCATAAAAGGGATTCTGTTAGGGATCTCCATATATGGGCATAAAAGGGATTCTGTTAGCTGTTAGTGATCTCCATATATGGGCATAAAAGGGATGCTGTTAGGGATCTCCATATATGGGCATAAAAGGGATTCTGTTAGGGATCTCCATATATGGGCATGAAAGGGATTCTGTTAGGGATCTCCATATATGGGCATAAAAGGGATGGTATCCCAGATGATGCCCTGTTAGGAGATCCACACTAACAGAATCCATATATGGTCCTAACGACAGCTGCTATAAGCCAACCCTGGCGATAAGGTCTGAGTCGAAGAAATGCTTCTTTCCTGGCAAGAATTGCCCCTTTATACTGTAGGGCTCGTTTGTGTATTGTATGACATCACGCCACATCATCGGCTGAGGACTGTGTGATGTCATTATATCTCCATATATGGAGACATAAGTTGCTCATGCCCAAATATGGGCTGGTGAGGTCAGACTTAGTGTGATGCGTAGGTTATCTCCATATATGGAGATTCAACTTCAATGAGTAACCATGGCAAACTGTCAACTGCCCGTATGTCTTGATAATTGGTAAAACAAACTTTTGGCCTATTTGTGGAGATAAGCGACCAACGGTCGCTTATCTCCCGATTAGGGAGTCTTACTGGTAAATAATACCATTAAATCAAACAATGGCGTACAGTATGATAGGGACATAGGCAGAAAATGTCAATTTCACCACTGTCAACATGGAGAAGCTTTCACTTAGTGGGTCGGCAAAACAAAAACTGATGAACTGATTCACTGTTGGACTGAACATGCCTCCATCAAAAGTTCTCAAAACAACGATTGATTGTCGATGATTGTCAACCTTTCTCGACATATAGGCCAACTGCATATATAATGTAATATTGCATTAACAAAGTATCTACAGACAAGAACAACAGAGGATGAACATGCTGTCAATCATGGCCATTGAATCAGAAATTTGGACTTTGATGAACTGATACTCTTACTTCTTTTGGGGATGGGGGGGGGGGATTGTGGCGAGTTTGTGGCCATGTGACCATGTTAATCTGTAAAAGTGGTTAAGTCTGTCAGTGGATTTTATAAATATGTAACCAATGAAAAGTATCTTGTGGCTAAACGATAACCACATTGGATCCATTGGTTTTCAAGGTTCCAAGGTTTATACCTGACATCCACAACATAATCCATATCCATATCTACAAGTAGGGGTGTCGTACCAATATACAAGCTCACAGCGTGGCACTGAGTGCCACGCTGCGAGCTTGTAGATCCGCTATTTTTTTTTAAATCGTGAAAAGTCTTTGAATGTTTCAAAGACTTCAAGGTTTTTTGAAAAACCTATGTTTCTATGTCAGTGGTGCTCAAACGTTTTCATGGGAAGGACCCCCAAAATGATATGTATCTGGCCACGGACCCCCATCCGGGCCATCTAAAAATATTTAGTTCCAGGAACCCCCCAGAAGCGAAATTTTAGTTACAAATGTTCGCTTAAAAAATACATATATTCAAAGATTTGCACACATTTTCACAACTTTTCAAAAAATAGCAGATCTACAAGCTTGCAGCGTGGCAAGCTTGTAGCTAAAGTATAAAATAATTAAGGTCCCCTCCACCTTGGGCCCTAGTAACTCAGTCCCCCCCCCCCCCCCCCTCTTGTGATGCCCCTGATCTACAAGGCAATTTTGTTTGAATCCGTCCGCTGTGAATGAAGCCTGTGACCACGCGGCAGCCATCGATCTGTACAGTATACGTACCGGAGACTGGTCAGGGGACCAAGACATGAAGATCCACTCGTAGCCCAGTGCATTCTGGGAGTCGAGGCGGTAGAAGACGTAGCAGGGCTCCTGGTCGTCCAGGAGAGGAAGCAGGAAGCGGTCGTAGTCCTGCTCCCAGCTCTTCTCTGGCTCTCTGGACGCACCCAGCACCAGCTGCTCTGAAATGCAGAGCAGCACGCATCACATACCTGACCCTTTTTACAGTAACCACTTGGACCCCAGCATCCTTATTCTGGGTGGAACATTCGCAGAACATATTAGTCAACAGGGGGTCCTGGAACACTAGGGGGTCCCCAGAGTTACTACAGGGGGTCCTCCAAATCTTTGAGTGATAGAAACCTTTTTTTTTCTCTCTTTTTTGATATTAACCACTTGAACCCAAAAATAGCAGATCTACAAGCTCACAGCTTGTAGATCGGCTATTTTTGGCAAAGAGCTTTGGTGTAAAGAGGAAAAAGAGCAGACCAAGTACAGAGTGAAAGGTCAAGTATTGACAGTTCAAGTGGTTAAATATCTGAAAACACAAATTGACATGAATCCAAAATATACTCATGATTGTGCTGTCAAACAATTAAACTATATGGAATCTATGAACAGTTTGTGGGGGTCCCTGCTTCATCTCCCTCTCAACTAAGGGGTCCTTGGCCTGAAAACTTTGAAGACCCCTAGACTAGAGCATTGAGAAGTGGTATTGTAAGTAAGTAATATATTTTCAATACAACCAATTGCCAATATACGTCAGCCACCCATCAATAAAAATAAAAAATAAAAAACGTTACGAGCTAGCTTGCTGTATAATCTTTTGTCCGTGCCTGAGTTAGTTTTATATATCAAAGCCAAACCTGTAAGAAAAATACAAAATGAAATAGATACGTGGGCCAAAAAGAAAGAAAGACAAAGCTAAGAGACTCGAGAAACGTGTGGTGGTGAAGGGGATGCTCAGCTGAAAACCTACTGTAACAGATTACACTTATAAAGAACATTTGAGAGCCATTGCTCTACAGTTTAAAATATCCTCACTGCAGCTTTTTGAAAGACACTCATAACACATCAAGTGACAACAGCAAATGAGGTCAGGGATGGGGACTATATTACACTGCTCAAAAAAATAAAGGGAACGCATAATCATTGCAATGTAACTCCAAGTCAATCACACTTTTGGGATATCAACCTGGCCAGTTAGGAAGCAACACTGATTATGAATCAGTTTCATCTGCTGTTGTGCAAATGGAAAAGACAACAGGTGAAAATGAGGCAATTTGCAAGACAACCCCTAAAAAAGGAATGGTTTTGCAGGTGGTGGCCACAGACCATTTGCCTGTCCTCATCCTTTCTGGCAGATTTTTGGTTAGTTTTGGATTTTGCCAGTGCCCTGACCACTAGAGGTAGCATGAGGCGGTATCTGCAACCCACAGAAGTTGCTCAGGTAGTGCTGCTCATCCAGGATGGCACATCAATGCGCACTGTGGCAAGAAGGTTTGCTGTGTCTCCCAGCAGTGTCCAGAGCATGGAGGCGATACCAGGAGACAGGCCAGTACACCAGGAGAGGTGGAGGGGGCTGTAGGAGGACAACAACCCAGCCGCAGGACTGCTATCTGGTCCTTTGTGCAAGGAGGAACAGGAGGAGCACTGCCAGAGCCCTACAAAACGACCTTCAGCAGGCCACTAATGTGAATGTTTTTGCTCAAACTGTGAGAAACAGACTCCATGATGGTGGTATGAGGGCCCGACGTCCACAAGTGGGGCCTGTGCTCACAGCCCAACACTGTGCAGCCCGATTGACATTTGCCAGAGAACACATAGACTGGCAGGTCTATGTTGGGTTTTTTGGGTGTTCCCTTTATTTTTTTGAGCAGTGGGTGTAGTTGAGTAGTTTAAGTAAATTAAAGAGGAAAAGAAACCCAGCAAGTAAACAAAATGATATTACAGAGTCTGAATTCACCAGAAGAGGCTATCACTAATGTAAACAGGAAATGTTTCATCTCTAACACTGAGAACACAGTATTTTAAATCTAGAATGCTGTCATCGCATATCACTGAAATACATACATATACAGTACATGGTGTAGACTTGTCTACACATACATGGACACCAATCCAAGAACAGTTTTGTCCACCTGTTAAAAAATAAAATCCCAATGACATCATCCCTCATTCCTTGTTCTTCACCTCATTCACCCTGTCGGCTGTCTCATCTTTCACTTCCTCTCGTATTTAGTGGCGGCACTTAGCTTGGATCAGTCTCGACACTTCAATTAAGAATTCATCAGGTCAGATCTGTGGCTCTTTGGAAGGCAAAGGTCAACTCTGGGCTAAAGTTATTCACGGGTTAAGCTAAGACTGACAGATTAAAGTGCTGTCACTGGAAGCGCTTGATTTTCCCTCAGCACTGGTGGCCCTCTTCACTGACTGGATTTCATTATCATCGCTATTAGCCTCCATACAAACATCCCATCAACATTTCTCTGACCCATATGAGTGAGTGACTTTTAACTGAGTGACAAATAAACCCACTCAAGAATCAAGAGAAACAAGAGGGTTTAAACCCCCTCTTGATTCTCTTGATTCTTGACACGCAGAAACCCAACATTTAAGATTTCTTTATTGTTACATCTTGGGTACCTACTGTGAGAGTGAAATTATCTTTCTTATCTTTTCCAATAATAAGAATAAGAACAATAAAAATAAGAATAAGAAACATACTGCGTATAAAACAACAAGGAAATAAAAAAAGACAAAAGAATAATGAAAGTTACCGGTAGCAACAGTATTAAACAGTTTGATCATTGGCCCTAACGCATAAGATGATGTCTGTTAACCTCCATCCATACAAACATTCACAGGAACCTGCGTCTGATGCCCTTGTGGGGTGCAGGGGGGGATTTCCTGACCCTCTCGGGGGCAGTTGCTATTCTGAGCCCTGACACATTCCATCTCTCTGCACGGACACATACTTTCCACCGGGCATTCTCTGTCTCTCCCGCTCTACACTTACATATATTGGACACATAAATCATAGGGTTCTAGATACACATACAGATTGCTATCTATTATCCCTGATATTTAAAACTTCAGTCATGAAAACTCCCAGTCATCCCCAGTCAATCAGGTAATAGTGACGAACGTTTGTGCCAGCCAACTGGCTGGGGGAAAAAAAGAAAACAAGTGGCGAACCAACGCCAGCAAGTCACGGGCAGTGATGAAATAGGACAGAATGATCGTGTTTCCTTTTCTAAGGCTGGCATGATGAACATGTGTGTCACTGGCAGGCACATGCAGAGGGGGGGTGGGCTTTGGGTGCTTGGGCACCTGCCCTTTTTCCTCAAAGTGCCCTTTTGCCCCCCAAAAAAGTGTTTTTATTTTTTTATTTTTTTCATGGCCTGCCCAACATCTGTGGCCCATATGAAGAAGAACATCTGACTAAATAATTATAATTTCACTATAATAATTATTATTTATAATTATAACTTAAATGATCTGGCTGCTATCAGTCATTTTTAACTTTATTTGAGACTGCCAGAAAGCATGCTAAGTTCTATGTACTACCTACATTTCTGGTGTGAAATGGCACGAGGGACCCCACAAAAAGACCACCCCCAAAAAAAAAAAAAAGATTTGTTTTTGGGCTTTTTTATGCCTTTATTCGATAGGACAGTAGACTGACAGGAAATGGGGAGAGAGATGGGGAATGACATGTGGCAAAGGTCGTCCGGACCGGGAATCGAACCGGCGACGCCAGCAGGCATCATAGCCTAGTATGTGGTATGCGCCTTGACCACCAGGCCAGCGGGCGCCCCGGAAAATGCCCTTTTGTGAGGTTTGAGCACCTGCCTACTCAGTGCTCTCTGCACGGCCCTGGTCACTGGACAGCGACGCACCATGTTCAAGTCACAACTCACAAGCCACTCCAAATAGCCTCCTAGACAGTCTCCGAGTAGCCTACTTCAGTAAGGGACCAGACCAGATACCATCTCCTTTGAGAGTCTGACGCTATAATCCAATGCAGGTCTGTCTGTGTACTGTAGGCCTAACCATAAATAACCACAACACAGCTCTGGATATCAAAGGCAAGAGACATATTTTTGAAATTGCACAGAGACACCCAAAAATACTGTTAAATATATTAAAAATAAATAATTTACCCAAATTACATTAATCCCTATTCAATGATTCTTCAAAAATAAATGTTGTGAGCTTGTATATCTGCTATTTTGGAAACCTTTTAAAACATTCTGCCTGTAACGACATGTCCAAAATAGGGACGCCAGTTTGAAATGTGTGATGCCCAGCTATGACATCAGCAGACAAATGTCTAGAAACCTCCCTCATACCTCAGTAGCCATTTGCTGGCACAGCTGATGTGTACATGATGTGAGACTGTTGTCACCCCGCCCAACAACAGCTGCCACATGGACACTTATTGTTGTTATTCCCCAACACTGTGCATGTACATCTAATAGTCTTGAGAGTTAAACATATTGATAGTTTATCAAACTAACCAATTTAATCAAATATATATATAAATATATTTTAATTGAATAATACATTTTTAGAAATACTAAAAGTGTCAGATCTAAAAGATCAGCTTGTAGATTGATAGCTATTTTCCCACTATTTTTGTGCAAAGCGTTTGTATGATAAAGACTAAAATAGGGCTAAAGTGTTTAATCATACACATCAATTTAGAGTATAACATTTTACAAGTAATCAATGTAATAAATAGAATCATCGCTACGATAATTGATAGTTGCAGCCCTAGATCATCCACATCATTCATGCTTATTTTGAGTTGTGTGTCTTGAGTTGTTGCATCCTAGAGCTGTTTATTGTGTGTCTTGAGTTGTTGCATCCTAGAGCTGTTTATTAATCTTATGTCAGCCCATAAATCTCTGTGATCGGGATATGGAAAGTTAAGACTCAACAACTTGGTCAAGTGACCACAATGTTACGCAAACAAACAACAACTGGCAACTGAATGAATGTTGGGCATGCAGTCATAACAAGTTACGAGACAGCAGCTGACTAGCAGATTGTGAAACCTGTGTTTTTGATGTATACATGATGACCTTACTTGTGTTTAATACACAGTAAACATTTATCTATGAGTTCAAATGGACCTGAAATTCAAGCTGATCTTTGTTAATGAAATTGGTATTACAAACTAAATACACTCAACAACTTTTAACAAAAAAGTTTTTTTAATCAATTGTACACCCCTTAACACTCAGGGTGCTCTGTAGCTCTGGTCCAGCTATGGACCAGAGCTAGGTGCCCTGGAGATGAACACCAAAATAAAATTGACCAGAAAGCATAAGACCTACAAATAGTGCCCATTCCAGTACAGGGCCCAACACAGTATGTCTTTGTTATGTCTCGATGAATTGAATACATAGGACCACAATGGAAACAAGCCCTCTGGGCTTTTTTGTGTTATCCTTTTAGCATTATTGTATAACTGTACCTCTGTAGAGCACTGTGCAAACTGGTAATAAAGTATTCAAACAAGCAATCAAAACCGCCACCAGCACCCTGGGCAAGAATAGGCCTGAGTCATAAATTAGGCCCGAGTCACTCACCGTCTTGGATCAGGACCTGAATGAGGCGCACGGCTCCACCTCTTGCTCTGGCCAGGAACTCCCTCAGTTCCGGCGTCACCACCAGTACCAGAAACATGGCGGGTCAGCAAGAAGGCCTGTTCCTCCCGCCGCCGAGTGAGTTTTCCAGGGGAGGTCAAGAAACAAAGAGGAGGGAAGAGGGATTCTAGAGGGTACAGAGGATCCAAAGAACCAGAACCACAGGTCGAGTCCAGACAAAAGAGAGAAGGTCCAAAGATTCTTGTTTTGGGGGAAGATAAGATCTGTCCGACCCTAATCCTAAATCCTAACCCTAACCTATGTAATAAGAGAAATAATAAATAAAAGTTGAGAAAATCAGAAGGTCTGCATAGGACTTGTGGCTAAGCACTGATCTGAATGTGAGAGTGAGTGTGGGCTCTTTGAGAGTGACAGTGTGACTGAGAAGGGACACACAGCTCTAGTAACTAGGGCAGTGTCATGTGCACAGAGGGGGAACCTGATCGCCGCTTTCCCAAATTTAGCTGCCACTGCCTATCCAGCCTTGGGTATTGGCCTTCTAAACCCCCCACCCCACCGGCAACATGCTGGCAAGACGGAAGTAACTGTTGCTGACCTGCAAACCTAGCTTTTGAGCCCCTGACCCAGTGACAGGTACAACGGGCTCAGAGCACTGTGATGTGATACTTATGTCTAGACTTACGCAGCCAGATACTGTATGGTCATTACCTTACTGAGCATCTTTATAGTAGGGGTGCAACAATTAATCTACCTAATTGACCAAATAACTTTCAAGTGGTTAATAACTTATTCTCAAGTGGTTCATAAATGAACCACTTTCAATCTGGCATGCCTATTTTGGTCGGTGTCAAGATACATTGTGAGCGTGATACATATCTGCTATTTCCACAATGTTGTTGTACTACTAGTATATAAAATAGGGCATAAGTGGTTATTCTTTTTCATACTAATCGATGTAGTCGATTTTAAAGAATCCCATCAATGAATTAATATAGAAAATAATTCTATATTAAAATTGTCTAGGGGGTGGGTTGACGGTGGATAGCACAAACGTTAACATGTAAACTTGTGAGAAGCACCGTTGCTCCGATCTGTATTAAACTGGGCACCAACACTGGTCAGGAGGGATCTGCCATCAGAATAGCCACATCAGGGGCCACATGTTGCCCCCCAGGGGTCTGTGGCACAGATATAAAAAGCTAGATACCTCATCCGCCGCTGCAGTTCATTTGCGCGACTGGTCAAACAGGACTGGCGGAAGTGCGTAACTGTGGAACTGCGGAAGGCACTCTGCCTCCTCCAATGGGAAAGAGGGAGTCCCACCAGTCCTGCATCTGACTGGCCTACTGAGCATTCCATTCTGTGACGCACAAGGAAGCGTCCTTCAGAATTCCCAAGAGCCCCACCTCAGAATCCCGGAGGCTTGCATAGAGTAATAGGGAGGTTTGCCAGTCCTCTTTTACCAACGCCCCACACCGGAGGAGGCGTCTACCTTTATATGTCTATGGTCTGTGCACCCAGTCTGCACATACCTGGCACAAACACTCTTCTGCCATACAAGTGTCACACCTAGCCTCGTAAACCACCCACTTCCGGATAAAACATTCTCAGTTGGTCTTTTACTAGACTATGTCACACCAAGGGCTACTGGGTGCACCGCTGCTTCAATCCACAACAAACTTGGCACAAACACTGTTCAGGGGTCTGCAATGACATAATTAGTCAAACAAAAAGTAGCCAATAGAATAATAACTAAGAAGTGTCAGCACTAATAGTTATACCAATGCTGCCATAACCACTTTTGCCCTATTTGTTATAGACCCAACTGTAGCCACCTGTCTGAGCTTCTTTATCAAGAGCCAAATAAATACATTAAATTATTGCAATTTGGAATCAGTCTGACAAAATATCTCCATCATCAATGCAAAAAACTGCTCAACTCGTCTTGAACTGCACAAAGTAAATGTGTCTAAAGGTCGGGAGTGGCTTATTGTCGGCATCAGCCGGTAACACGCGGGAGTCTGTCCCCGTTACAATGCGCTAGACCCCTGGGAGATGGACTGCTGATCAACGTGACGGTGATGTTAGATTTAGACAGATATTGCATTCTATTCTCTATACCCTTACAATTCTGAATTCACTATTAAAATAATTAAATGAAAAAAGAAGTTTCAAGAAATACTTGGCAGTTATAAAATAGTCCATAACCAGGGATGTGCACACCCAACTATGTCCAGACTAGACTAGTACTACAAGTGCCACAAATGCCAGTAAGAGCGAGATCATATGAGAAAAATGAATGTGAATATCCAAAAAGTCCCTGTCCACCCTTTGGCTGTTATATCACTATAGGATGCAGAGTGCTACTGTGGGACTGTCAAACACAACAGAAAATGTTTTGAAATTAAAACCTGCTAAGTCTTATTGACCACACACATAAATATTGGTGCAAGTCTATATACAGGGTTCCCACAATGTTTTGCCAATGGATTTCCAACTTTTCCAGAATTCTAGGCCTTTATAACAATCTTTCAGCAGCAGTACAATAATTAGTATCTTACTCCTATGTGCAATTCCCAAAGACAGGCAGTGTAGCAACAATAAAGCATAGACAGACTATAGAATGGTTTAATTCCATTCCAAATGTTGTGCTCCACCATCTATCCTTGGGTATAGGATCAGGCTGAAGCACGTTGTGAGCTTGTAGATCTGTTCTTTTAGTCACATCCGGTACACATTAGGCTGCAATCATGCAGCCTGTTCAGCGGAAAATTACATACCGGTATGTTACATATTTTAGTGTTATAGGAAAATGTATAACAAAATCAACAGCCAAAAACAAAGCATAGCCAAATATTTTTCCAGTATCCTTGATAAATTCCAGGAATTTCATGACCACGGGGACCCTGTAGGCTAGGTGTAGCCCAACCTTGCTTGCTATGCATTTAAATCTACTGTTAAGTCCTTCAGAAGTTGCCACTGTTGCAATCTCTGCTGGTATTCAACTAGTGTGTAGCTCTGTGTCCAAGGACATTGACTGGTCAACCCACTGAGGAAAAACATGGATGAAGGATGAAATAGTAGGGTAGTGGTTCTCAACCTTTTCAGTGAATAAAAAAGGCAATTCCGCACACAATATAATGCTCTTCCATCTTTCCTTTTATTATTTCTCAAACAAACTGAAAAAGCCCTGCTGGGGAAACGTGTTTGGTTGAGAAATAATAAAAGAAAAGACAGGAAATTATATCGTGTGCGGACGTTGCCTTTTTTATTTACTTGTTCTTGGATCCAGCACTGTATAATGGGTTGCAGGGATGTGCATATCCTATGCCTTTTGTCTGAACCTTTTCAGACTACAACCCCCCAAAACAATCATATTTGAAATGGCGACATTTTTTTTTCTTTGTCACTTTACTGTCATCTGAAGACCTGCCCAAACCGGGCCCACAGGTTGAGAACCACTAGTAGGGTAGTAGGATGGTCTGCTTTCCTAAAATCTCAAAACAGTTGTAATTGTCACAATTCTACAAATGAATCAAAATAGACATATGTTGTATCTTACAAAGAAAACATATTTAATGTTAAATACATGTATAAAAAGTTGGAAATAAAAATGACAATTTCTGCACTTATTTACAATAAACAAAAACAATGAACATGAGTCATTTAACGTGAAAATCAAACAGCTGGTCTTGGTGACCCCTACTGGGCCCTTTCTTCGCCTTTGGTTTCCTTTGCATTGCCTTCGTCAGTCATCGATGGTGGGGAGCCAGAATGCCTGCAGAGGGGACCAGAGAGTGTGCCGTTAGGTTTGTATGAGTTGTGCGAGTTCAAGTCGCATTAGATCAATACGGCCAATGCGGGCGTGTGTGTGCATGCATGACCTCTATATTATTGGCTCACCATGTTTGAACAGGCACTTGCAAATGTCATGAACTTGGGGTTGAATTGTAAGCAGGTGACTGGCCCCGTGTGCTTCCCGTCCAGCAGAGCCACTTTCATACCGCTCTCCGCATTCCAAACGTGGATCTTTCCATCCTCAGAGCCTGGAAAACACAGATGGAATCAATCGATATCATCCAGTCAGAGATTAAGAGATTGCTTTTTTTTGAATACTTTAAATATTTGGCAGTTTATCAGTGCTGTAATACATTTATACCAGCATGCATTGATTATAGCTTGACTCTGAAAATTATTAGGTTTTATTGGGTTATTATTTAATTTAAACCAATATTCCTAAGAAACTTGTGACACAATTACACACATAATAAATCAATGCCGATTTTCTTTTTTTCTCTTTATTACACACAGATGAATAGCAAATATGAAATATGAGTTCAAATAAAAGCATAAAAGCAAAATACTACATTACAAAAGGAGTTTAATCAGTGCTAAAAGTTTCAACCAAGCCAAATAAAAACTTGTACATCTCATTTTTATTTAAGAAATGTTGCACTTAGTTGACACTATGTGTTGTAAGACAACGTAAAAAGCCTATGGACAGACGTATAACTTACATTTGACTTACCAATCATTACAAACTGAGAATCAGGCGTAAATGATGCCTCTAGTGTCACAGCTTTGCTGTTATTGTAGCCCTGTGGGAAACAAAGCATCAAAGCACTATTGTGAGCTCAGCAATAATGGAATTCGTTCAGAATTGATGACTAATTCTGTATACCCTTGGTCAAAGGGAAGGTGCAAGTCTAAATTGTATTTCCTATATCCTATTCTAAGGTCATTCATGACCAGGGGTCTGACACTTAGGTTTTTATACTTACTGCAGATTATCTTCTTGTATTATATTTTATGTATTGGACATTACTTGCCACATTTAACTGCTCATACATGTATGAGTATGTGACAAATAATGTCTTTGACTCTAGATTTGACAGGCCATCAAAGCAACTTGATTTAGCTTGTATGCGGCTATATGTCTTTGCATCAAATAATAAATCTTTCCACTGCCCGTTGAGGTTTTATGTATCACTATAAATGCGAACGATCTCTTACCCCAAAGGTATGTAAAACAGCTCCCTTGAAAGCATCTAAGAGGCGAAGGGCTCCCCCATTGGTAGCCAGAAGAATGAGTTTTCCATCATTGCTGAATTTAAGTCCTGTCCACTCACACGTACGATCATACTGGAGCTTAAATGTTGCAAAGGGACCCTGCAAACAAGACATTTATGTCACATTAGCTCAGTCAGTAGCATGAAGCAATTTGTTTCCAGTGTTACATGTGGGCATGTTAAGCCCCTTGAGACTATAGCTGTGATTAAAGGAGCGCTCCCCCAAATGACTTTTCACCCTGTGATGGCTTGAATACAAGGACATACAAATTAACTTTACTTGTTCTTATAGCCAGGATATGGCTAAAATGATGATCGCTGTATGGTCACAAATCCTTCCTTTCTCACCTTGTCAAAAGACCGCAGGTCATAAAGTTTAACCATTTCTGAATTTATTCCAGCTGCAAAAATGAGACCCTCTGGATCAAACGAGCACACCGGTTTCCCCTGTAGGTGCATCAGACCCTGAAAGTGGCAATGAGAGAGTACAGCTTTACACAAGATGATCACTTTCACAAGTGCTGTCAAAAATAGCAATGGATCGCAATTCAGCCAAGCTCGATTCTGCATTGATGCAGCAACGAGACATAATCGATCAATCAAAGCTTAAATATAATTATATAACATTTTAATTAGTGTTGCCCGATCCCGATCACGTGATCGGATCGGCCGCCGATATGGCCGTTTTTATAAGATCGGAGATCGGGGGGAAAAAATTTTTTTTTCTTCAAAAAAATATTTTCTGGGAGTACTGAAAGTTACAGGTAAGGTGAATGCGATATGAAATGTAAGCTTACCATAATCACAGTAATCCTTAATCATTTTCAATCATATTCAAGGGCTTTTGGAGAAATGAGACAGACAGAGCACTGCCGAGGGAAGGTGATTGTGTCAGACTCTGTGTACAGCTGGCAGCTGATGCCAATAAGTAGTAATTGGCCCCTTGCTAATGGATCAAAGGAAGGCAATTATGTCTCTCTGCACTGTCAACTAGCTCAGTGGTTCTCAACCTGTGGGTCGGGACCCCCAGGGGGGTCCTCAAATTATTTTGGGGGGGTCCCCAGATGATTAACTTAATGTGCAACATTGTTTTCTCTCTCAACAGTAAACAAATCAACATAAAGTTTAAGTGTATAGAGGGTATCTGCACATTTCGAAAGTGAAAAATTAAGGACTTTTTAATACCTCTAAAATGACAAATTAAACATTGGCCAAATTGTCAAATATTAAAGCCAGAAATTGTGAAAATAGCCGATCTACATGCTCACAACTCCTCGCGTTGCGAGGCGTTGTGAGCATGTAGATCTGCTATTTTCACAATAGAACCGTGTTATACAAAATATACTTCCTCAACTCTTCAGGGTCGGGGGTCCCCAGTTAAAATATGATTATTTTGGGGGTCACGGCCTGAAAAGGTTGAGAACCAAGTGATAGAATGAATAGAATTTTTTTTTCTTCTTAATGCCTTGCCAAAAGATCGGATCGGGAAAGATCGGGATCGAATCGGAAGCAATAATATTTGATCGGTATCGGATCGGGAGCAAAAAAACCCTGATCGGGGCATCCCTAATTTTAATGTTATTATACTATATATAATATAATTCTAAATAAAATATGTTGTTCGGTATATCTGACGGTATATTGACTGATGAAAGATTTGCCATGCAGCAATATAGGAAAGAGCGATGCATCGTGATGCACCGTAGAATCGAAACTAAACCTGGTGAACCTAATCAAATTGAATCGTGAGGGCAGTGCAAATGCACACCTCTAATGTTCACTGATGAAACGTTCAGAGATAACAAATCACACTAGAAGGCAACGCAGGGAAAATGAGGGAACTTGCCTGACAGTTGGGAGACCTGAGATCCCATAGCCTGATGGTTTTATCTAACGAGCCGGAGATAAACGTGTCATCCACAGGAGACATGGACAGTGATGTGACTCTAGACAAAACAAAAGTGAACACAAAACAAACGGTGAAACCAAATTCATACTTCTTTGCGTGACTGTGTCAATCACTGATTTATGTTTTGTTTCAATATACATTTGCAGCAAGTGGCTTAGTATATCAATTATGCTTTTATGCATTTAAACGGGATGAACTATATGACAGTGGTTCTCAACCTGTGGGGGTCCCCAAATTATTTTGAGGGGTCCCCAGATGATTAACTTAATGTGCAACATTGTTTTCTCACTCAACAGTAAACAAATCAACATAAGGTTTAAGTGTATAGAGGGTATATTATGCACATTTCTCAAGTGACAATTAAGGACTTTTTGTTAATACTTCTAAAATGACAAATTAAACATTGCCCAAAATGTCAGATATTAGATGCAGAAATTGTGAAAATAGCCGATCTACATGCTCACAACGCTGTGAGGCGTTCTGAGCATGTAGATCGGCTATTTTCACTATAGAACCGTGTTATATAAAATGTAAATGCCTCAATTCTTGAGGCATCGTGCTCGTGAGGGTGGGGGCTCCCCAGTTAAAATATGATTTTTTGGGGGGTCGCGGCCAGAGAAGGTTGAGGACCACTGAACTATGGAACATCACTTAGTACTACTTCACTCCTTACCTTTTGTTATGCCCAGGAAAGTAGCGTATGTATTTGTTGTCGTGCAGGGACAGGTACCGGATAGTGTCTTGAAGAATCACAACAACAACAGAGTTAAGGACGGGAGAGAGAAACTTCACATTGCAAATTGTACATAACACACAAAACTGAACTGGTGTTCAAAATGTTCCCAATAGGTTCCGGGTTGCAGGTCAGAGGAGTGGACTCAGCCCTGGGCAAGGCAGTCACTTGTACAGTTAGCTCCTGTATGGGGCAGAATCACAGACCCTCAAACTGTACAAACAACTACCTCAGACCAAGGCGAGCAGCATGTCGTCCAAAGCAGAAGTCCTCAGGGGTGCAGGGTCCCTCCTGGGTATCGGAAGCATCTTGTGTGAGGTCAACACACTGGTCCATGGTTTGCACTGTTTCAAACTTAACCACCTCCTGACTTTAGTAAAATGAACCTGAGTTGCACTATACTTGGTGCTCTACACCATTGGTTCGGGACCCAAATTATTTTGGGGGGTCCCCAGATGATTGGCTTAATGCGCAACATTGTTTTCTCTCTCAACAGTTAACAAACCAACATAAAGTTTAAGTGTATAGAGGGTATCTGCACATTTCTAAAGTGACTTTTTAATACCTCTAAAATGACAAATTAAACATTGGTCAATTTGTCAAATACTAGAGGCAGAAATTGTGAAAATAGCCGATCTACATGCTCACAACGCCTCAAAATGTGAGCTCACATGTGAGCATGTAGATCTGCTATTTTCACATAGAACCATGTTATACGAAATGTAATGCCTCAACTAATAGTGCCGGTCAGGTTGGGAGTGTCCAGTTAAAATGTGATTATTTTGGTGGTCGCGGCCTGAAAAGGTTGAGAACCACTGCTCTACGCCAAATATCTACAAGCTCACAACCCAATCAGCAAATTTTCCTCCCAGAATGGAGATGCTGGCTGGGGTTCAAGAGGTTCAGAAGTCACATAAGCATCTTTGGCACAAAACAAACTCATAATTTATCATATCCATTGATGCTACACAAAGGTCATGGTGATATAATTAAATCAATACAACATACCATCGATTTTGTTCGAGCTGTAGACCACTGTGTTTGCTGCATGTGTGTATCTGATGAGATCCACTCCATATTTTTTACTGTAGAGGGTTCGTTTGGGCCTGCAGAAGATTAGATTTAGTTAAGAGAAGAGGAAGTTAATGCATTTAATTAGAAAATATGAAATTCTTTATTCATACTCTACCACTAGATTTGCACATACATGGAGCTGCAGGGGCGTTCAAATCAGAAATGGATCAAAAGGATAAAATTAAGGCAAGCCAAAACTTCCTTTCATAAGACCAAATATACGAATACAACGAACACTACTTGAATTAATAACTACATCTTAAATCAAAACATTAACTGTAATTCTCAAAGCACATCAAGTTGAAGAACAAGCAGGCATACAGCGATGATCTTTCCATCCAAGCCGCGGGGCTCAGGTAGAACACAGGCGGGGCAAGGCTATCACCAACTGCGGGCTGAAATTTAACGCAAGACCGGGGCCTCTGCGGTGCAGCGGGCCTCACTGCAAAACTGCAGCCCGTACGATGTGACTCGGCTTTAGCAACAACAAATAACAGATCTACAAGCTATCAACGCACCGCACAGCGACGCGTTGATATCTTGTAAATTTGTTCTTTTTGGGGAGGGGGGAGGAGGGCGATAAAAACGAATCTCACGACGAGGATGGACGATGGGTTTAGCTAGCAAAAACGTGAATGCGGGTGACATTATTTTGGAACGTAATATCAATCCTTACTTTCCCTCCTGGCAGTCGTATAAGACCAGGGAGTCGTCGTCGCTGCTGGATATGATGGTCTCGCCGTTCGAGCTGAAGTCGAAACAGTTGATTTTGTCTGAGTTCTCGCGGAAAACCTTGGCCACCCTGAAGCTCCGCAGCACATTGTCCGTCAGCTTCATGTTGGCCCGCTGTGAGGTGGGGGGAGCAACCAGCCACTACGCTACTGTACTGCTGCACTCCCTCGCTGCGCTAAATGGATCTTTTTATACAAGTATTCGTGTTATTTATGGAAAATAAAAGGTGGCGCAGCAACTACACGTATCTTATGTTGGATTATTTGCCAGTTTGAAGACTGTAACGAAAGCCCGCCTATGGTTTGTACGGGATAATAAAACACAAAAAGAAAAGCACCGCCTTTCTGCAACATTTGGTAACGCGCATATCCTTTTTCCTCTTCGACGTGTTTTCTTTTTTCTCTTCTCGGTCCATCGAGCATGTGAGCCGCGTAGATACCGCCGCCTACTGGACTGGCATAGCATTTGAATTATTCTGTTGAGTTTTATTATTGCTGTAAAGATATACAAATATAGTACTACAAACAAAGAAGTAATTGATACATATAATACAACATTAAAGCCAAAGAAAGGGGAGGAAAACATTTTAACATAAATAGACAGTTGCCTGGGGCTTTCTTATTTTTCGAGTTGTATTATGTTGTATTATTTCGGGTCGGTTGGCATCCGTAAACGTTGCTCTACCGCCACCTACTGGAAACAGCTTCACAGTGCAACAGGTAGACCTACATGTTTTCTCCAGTCCACCCTCGCGATAGGATCTACTTCCGTCATCAATCGGGATCGATTGGAAAAGTTTAGATCAAATTTGATTTGACTATTTTTTACTCTGTTCACATGGCGTTTGCATGGATGGATCGAGCGAGGTGCGCCTGACATGCATGGTGATTTCAAATGAAAATGTGTTGAAGTTGTTGCTTTGGATGTCAGTTGTTTGCAAACTAAGGTCATTTTATGTATGTGATCTACGACTCTACTGTACATGATGTACAGTAGTGTACATTAACTAGTTGTGTAGTGAATTAACTGTAGCCTACAGAATATCGGCCACTCCAGTCAGTGATCAGCTGACTGGCTATACTGTTGATATAGATTTTGATTATTTATTGATTGAATACTTTATTAACAGTGTGCAAAGACAAGCACAGGAAAGTACAGAACAAGGATTTTAAACCGAAGAAAGCCTATGGCAATTGTTTCCTTTACTACAGTTAACAGGTTGGACAGGTAGGTCTTGTGTGGGGAGCGTAGGCCATTCCCTCAGCCCTATGTTCCACCAAAGCTAAAATTCCTAACCCTAGAGTTTAACTGGTCCCTGATCATGCATTTAGAAACATAGCAAAGTGAAGACTGTCTTCTATTTGTATAAAATTATGTGCCATTATAGTTGAGAAACTATGACCTGGTGTTAATGCATACATTTTGTAATTTAGACCTACTTGGAAGTTGGAGGTGAAGAAATTCCACAGAAAAAGGGAGTCTGAATTTCAAGAAGGGGAAGTGTACCAGATTTACTGGTTCAATCATCATTAGTAAATATATAATATCGTGTGGTGCTCGTGTGTGCTTGGCGCTCATACAATCAGTATCAGTTAACATGAGTTTACCACCACAAGTACCAACATTTTAATATAACAACAATAATAATCTTAGCCCATATCCCCATGTCAGGGTGGTAGTCCCTGGTTCACAATCAGTTGAAAACCCCTCCTAAACTGAAGGAACATAGGACTGAGGGAAAATGGGCATGACCCCCATCATGTATATGGTATACCCCAGCCCACAGAGTCTCCAAAGTCAGTCTCACACTTCTTAATTTAGATGCACTTGTACATTTAAACTTCCTGTAATCTGCCAATATTGAACATTTAACCGAGCCTTGCTTGAATGAAGACCCAGATCTGAAAAACAATACCATATGAAGACACAAAAATGCACAGTTGGGCAATGTTTTGCCCTCTGGTCGAACTGAGTCAATCATTACACAGAGGGTACACATCAAGTCCAGTCAGCCTCTGGCCAGACAGTCACCACACTATCATACTGTTGAGTGTTATTATCTCAGAGCATATATCTCTGTTTCCTGACCATTTGCAAAGGTAGGCAACCATCACTGGCTTAAAACTTATTATTTTAGAGTGAAATGTTGATAGCATTTTTATCCACATGACACATCTTAACGTATATGGACGTCTTTTTAGTGTAACTACATCTGCTAACCAGTTGATTCCACCATGATGTTTTCTTTCTATCATTTTGATTGTTTTATTTATTATGTACATGTACAATATGGATTTCCCATTCCTCAGGTGCTTCCTGTAACAACCTCTTAGCCGTCCCCCATGGCTCGTGTTCTCTCCCTGTTTCGGCCTTCATCTCTTCTGGCAAAGAGCTCTCTGTGCTGCAGAAGAATGTCATTGGACTCACGGGCGCGGGAGGTGTTCGGCGCGGCGGTGGAAGCGGTGCAGCCAAACATTGTGGTTCGGCGGAGCATAGAGCGTAAAGAGGACTCCATACTCATCGACGGCCGCTCTTTCACGCTCAGACACAACCTGCACTTGGTGGGATTCGGCAAGGCCGTGCTGGGCATGGCCGCGGAGGCCGAGAGGATCTTAGGGGACCACCTTGTCAAAGGAGTGATCAGTGTGCCACACGGTATTCAGGAGACACTACGGCATCACGGGAAAGAGTAAGAAGAAACCTTATAGCATTGTTTCTCAAAGCTTTTCATGTCAAGTTACATACCCAACAAGGGTCCATTTGAACCCCACTTTGAGAACCAATGCCTCATAGTGGTTACACCTACTTTGTACCCACAACGTTAGCCAGTGAGACAAGGTTTGCCCTAATACTTTTTCTCATTTCCATCTCAGACAGATGCTTTTAAAAAGTGACAGCTCTATCAAAGTAATGGAGGGAGCTAAACACAACTTGCCTGATGCTGATGCCCAGAACGCAGCTGAATGCATCAAGCAGCTTGCCAGTGAACTGACGGAAACAGACTTGCTACTTGTACTCATTTCAGGTACAATAAAAATGTAATCATATTAACAACTTAATTTGAGTTTTAAAGTGGGTAATCGTCATGTTCCCTCTTTACATAAAGTCATATGTTCCAATGTAGGCCGTAATCTCTAACAGGGTTGTTGACATTTCTCATAGGTGGAGGCTCTGCACTCCTACCAGCACCCATCCCACCCATCTCCCTACAAGAGAAACAGGATGTAACGCGTAAACTTGCCGGTGCTGGTGCCACTATTCAGGAGCTGAACACTGTACGCCGTGCCCTGTCCTTGTTGAAGGGTGGGGGGCTTGCACACTGTGCTTACCCTGCTCAGGTAAATGCTTAATGCTTTTTCATTGTTCTGATAAATTAACAAATCCCAACCGCAGTAGTTTAATAAGCATCTGCTAAATGTCTAAATTGTAAATTATAATAACGGACTGGCATCATCTCTACAGGTCATTGCTCTTGTACTGTCTGATGTGATTGGAGATCCACTTGACCTGATAGCCAGCGGGCCCACAGTGTCGAGTCAGGTGTGTTCAGAAGACATCTGGTCGATCCTTGAACGTTACAATGTCGGCCCCTCTCTCCCTGACTCTGTAAAGCAAGTCCTTGGAAGGGGCCAAGAGAGAAAGGAGCAATCGGGCAGCGGCGGGCATGTTCTCAATGCTGTGATCGGCTCCAATAGCATTGCTCTTCAGTGTGCTGGCCGCCGTGCGTGCGAATTAGGTTTCCGCCCTGTTGTGCTTTCACCAGGAGTCTGTGGCGATGTGAGGGCAGTGTCCCGCCTTTACGGCCTACTGGGGCGCTTTGCTTCTTCTGAGCATGCACCTCCTCCTGAACTCGTTGCTGAAGTGTTAAAGTTGGGGCCTGAGGTTGGCGTACAGAGCTGGGACCTGCACCGCGTGATGCGAGTCCTGGACGAAGGGCGTACAGAAGGCTGGGGTGCAACATGCGTGTTGGCGGGGGGCGAGCCTACCGTTGAGTTAACAGGCAAAGGGCGGGGTGGGCGTAACCAGGAGCTGGCTCTGCGAGTTGGGCTGGAGTTCAGGGGCATGGAACTCCCACCGAAGGGTCCTGTATTCCTGAGTGGTGGAACTGATGGCCAGGATGGACCCACCGAGGCAGCAGGGGCCGTCACCGATGGAGGGTTGTGGGAAGAAGCACAAGCACAAGGACTTGACATTGATGGCACCATTTCTAACAATGATTCTTTTACTTTCTTTTCACAACTCTCTGGTGGGCAGCGTCTACTTGTACCTGGTCTAACAGGCACTAATGTGATGGATGTGCACATGCTGATTGTCCCCTCACTTCCCACTAACACATAATTGATTCAACCCCAAAATATATACCAACAAAGCAACCTATATATTTATGCGTAGATGAGGCACTTCAGCACCGAAAGTGGATGAATTTGCAGGAAGTGACATACAGTACATGAATATACGTACACCACAGTGTCCTTTACAATTGCATCAGTTTGTGGCTCATCTATAAACAGTTGGATGAGAATAAAGGATTCCATTTTTGTGGCCCAAAAAGTCCCAGTCTTCAGTTTGTAAAATAGCACTTGTTTCCTAAACATTTGGCAAAATATGTAAAATTACGACGTTTTGATATTATTGTTCCAAACCTATGTTCCTGTTATTAATGAAGGCCAATGCTTTAACCTTTTTTTTAATTAATATAAGACCATTGGGATTTTATGGAATGTGATTACTTATTAAAAATAAATGATCTATTTTTAGTGTAGGGATTAACTTTTCCAAACACATGCTACAGAGCAACAGTGTTAACCAAGAGAATCCAAATGCGTGAAATCAGTCATGGTGACTGAGAACTTTATTCCATGAGGATGCTAACTGTTTACATGAATTAAACATGAAGATTTGTTGCACTCTATAGCAGTGGTTCTCAACCAGATGCCAGTAAAGTGACAATTCAAATGTTTAATACCCCCCCCCCAAAAAAAACACCATTACTGCATCAAAAATAATCAACAAACTATAAAAACTGGTCAAACATTGGCCAAATAGAAAGAGGCAAAAATGTGAAAATAGACATGAGCTTGTAGATCGGCTGTAGAACCGAGTCAAACTAAATGTAATGCCTCAATTCCAGGTGCTTGTCAGGGTGTTGAGTCCCCAGTTCAAATAAGATTATTTTGGGGGTCACGGCGTGAGAAGGTTGGGAACCACTGCTCTAATATGTCTATAATATATTATTTAATTAGTCAATTTTAATACAGAATGTATCAAAACATTTTTTATGGCATCTGAATATTTATAACCGATTAAAGCAAATTGAGAAAATCAAGTGATGGTCTGATTTAATTTATAACAGGCAAATGTTAGTTTACAATGGTGCACCAACCCTTCTCTCCCTCCCCATTACTTACTAGGTTTCATACCCCCCAACATAGCGCTATAAAACAGTAAAGCTGCCACATTTATATATGATAGACTCAAATATTTGTTTTATATTTTTCATTTCTTTGAAGCACCTTGAGCTACATGCTTTGTATAAAAGGATTCATAGGAAAGCTAGGTGTAGCCATGAGCAAACTTTATATCAATCAGGTCATTTGCACAGGACTGCAAACCACAAAACTGCACATTACGTCAGCTACGTCATGACCACCATCATGCAACACAGATGATTGGTACTGCTCTCCCATTGTTGATGACAGTTGCCCTGTCAATGCAAAATAACCCTGTCCACCTCACAGTATTTATCAAAACAAAGCATTCACAGCAGTCACTTTTATATAATTCCGAGCATCCTTAACTAGCTCAAGTTAATTAGTCAAGACTTTTAATGCAAGCTTTCTGTAGTTTCCCCCAGCAGGTTAATCTCTAAGGTGACCACCAGCCAGAAGTGTTATTCTGATCATGTTAATGGTAGTACAAAAATGTATTGTACATTTTTGTGCTACACATTTGTTCTTGCATTAAAATATTCCATACGATTCCATAACTTAACGGTTCTGGACAGCACAATATACATTTCTGCTTCCAAAAGCCAATGTCTAGTTATCTTCACTCCCATTACGCCCAAGTATAATAAACAGCAATGTTAGTCCTGGAAAGCCCTGCTATCCATTTAGCCATTTGGCTACTAGAGATAAGAGTGCAGCTCAACAGATCAGGCTCAGTATCTTGTTCTTAATCCGCCCTCTTGATCTGTTATGGTAAACATGTCTTGGAGAGGCTACAAAGTACTAGATAAATAATGGGCATAGAGATAAAACGTAACAGGTGATATTTTCAAAATAATCACTAGTAAGGCAGATAAATATGTTATTATATCAATATTGTTATTATGACACTCGTTGTTTTGGATAATATGGCATATGTTTCATCTTTTACTGGTTTGATCTTATCTGACTGGTGTAGGTGCTCTATTATTTTCCCGTACCATTTTGTTATATGTATTACTGATGATTATTTATACAAAATCTCAGTGTCTAAATATTTTATGAAAGCACCAATAGCAATCCCCACAATATAAATATCAAGGTATTTGGTCAAAAGTATTGTGATATTTGATTGTGTCCATATCGCCCAGTCTTGGACACCAGCAGGTGCATCCTTCCTTCCTCTGAACTGAAGTTGCTTCATTCTCCAGGAACTTGAAGGCACGTTTCAGGAAAACAGCAAAACTTGAATCAGCTGACATAATACAGAATGTATCTTTGTCAAAGGTCCATAGTCCTGTAATGTGGCATTTATTCTCGGTGAGTCTTGATAGTTTCACCTGCTGCAATGTCCCTAAGAGGATGAAAAAAAGAAAACTAATTCACATAACAGAAAAGAATATCGATTATGCAATTAGTCATTATGCATTGAGATGGCACTGGGTAGAAGACAAGGTTGAGCAATTAAAAATGATATTAGTTAGTATTTAAGCTAGTCAAAGTTACTAAATGCACGGCCAGGGACCACATGCAATACCTTCACAGAATACCAGTGGTCCATAGACCACCAAATTGAAATCCTCTGACTTATAGTATTAATAATTACAAGTTAACTAACATGGACATGTTGATTGTTATTGATTGTAAATAGTAGGGATGGAACAGGAAACATGTAGAGAGAGAAATGGGGAGTGACACGCAGCAAAGGTCGTTGGGATCAGGATTGGAACCTGCAACGTGCTGTCAGGCTGCACAGAGCCTATAATTAAAGGCCAGTTCACCTCTGGGACAACCAGATCTTATTTTATTGTTGTTTGGGACAGGATCAACACAATCCTGAGTTTGTGTTGAATCTGTTTTGAGATATTTTAGTATTTCAGCATGAATGATGATGCATTTTGCATCATATGAATTATGTATCATGCTGCATCATATGATGCAAAATGCATCATCATTCATACTGAAAAATATAAGTAAATAAAATAAGATCTGGTTGTCCCAGAGGTGAACTGGGCCTTTAAGTTGTATGCACCTGGACCGTTAGGTCAGCGGGCACCCCAGCATAATGCAACATTGACCAATATATTTGAGACTGTGGGTCTGAATTTATTCTATCAATACCTGGGGCTGATGCACCCCAAGATGACGACATAGATCCTTTACATGTTTGGGACTACATCTGTAGCTCTCTTTCTCCATAATGAACATGAACATTAACAAATCCAAACTGCTCTAGCAAACAGCATACTGATATCTAAAGGACATTATGACAGGCTGTTTATAGCCAACTTACTAGGTATGTCAGGTGTGTGGAAGCAGTAATTAAAATAATGCAGTGTTCGATGCACTGAGACGTAAGCAAAACGCATCTGGCCCACAAACATTACATGATGTTGCATTTTGACCAGTGTGTCCTACAATGAGTTTGACACCCCTGTATAGACTGTGTATAAAGGGTGGGCCATCTGAAGAGACATGGATGCATGGACACCTACCATCCACTCAGGTGAGGCGCAGTATCAGGTGTGCCTCCATTCTGCCCTGTACCTGAATAGCAAACACATTGTAAGCAGTAAGCATACACACAGTACTGAATAACAATTCAAACATATTGTAAACATACACTTACTGAATAGCAAGCACATTGTAAACACACATACTGTACTGAATAACAAACAAGGTAGGTACTGAATAACAATATCCTAGCACGGAGTAATAACACTACTAAAACACTGTAACACTACTAAAACTAACACACTGTACTACTGAACAATACATACATATAACACTGACTGAATAACAAACGCACAAGTGCTGACCAGACATATTGTTTCTTCTTTCTTTTTTTCCATTCTAGCATTTGCTCAACAGATTGACTGGTTGCTTGATTGTATGCTTTATTAGCAGTATGCAGCATAGGAAAGGCACAGGACAGTGCAGTTTAGGATTTAAACCCAAGAAAGAAAGCACTATGACTTGTTTACATTGGGGTCTTTTGTACTCAATTCATTGAGTACAAAGAGACTCACCTTGTCGGTAGTACATGTCATTCACAGTGTTTCCATAGACCTTCCATGCAAAGTGAATGGCGATCAGACTGAACACCAGCCAGCTGAACAGTATCTTGAATATGGACACTCTCATATCATTAGCGAGCCAGTCGTCCACGAATTCAGAGAGAAAAGACACGAAGCTGTCCACAATGCGAGACAAAAACTCAAAGTCCCACGGCTCCTCCATCGTTGGCAGTTATTCGGTTAGTGTCTTAAATGAAAACATAACGTTGTGTCAATAACATAGATGACTTTGGTGGATATTTTACATTAACCTAGCTTGTTATGCTGCTGTGCTGGAGCTCGCCTGTGTGAAGTGAGCAACACTAACTTAGCAGCAATAAGACTTCCGTTGGCCGATCTCTTCAAAATAAAAGTATCCCTGAGGCAATTGAAAAATGTTGAAAAACAATACATTTTCCCATGAAATGCACATTCAAAATATAAATTAAGCATTTAAAAGAACATACACAATGCTAATTATGTTTATGGGTAAAAAAAAATGTTTTAATAACAAAAGGAAATTATAAATAGATAAATGCAGTTCACTGAAGTGCATAGCCTTTACAAATTGGGCGCTGGACAGGAGTCGGCTCTTTGTGTCGGCACTTTGAACACCCGCACGTGTTCGGGGAGACCTCCTCTTCCACATCACACCCTCCGCTAAGCGGGAGAGGCGGCATTGCAAGTGCTGCTGGCAGTCCAGTGCAGCCAGGCGCACAAAAAGGCCTCAAAAGGCACCATTTTCGGACTCTAGGACAGAGCTGGACAGGAGGCAGCTCTTTGCGTCGGCACTTTTGACCCATGCACACGTTCAGGGACACATCTTCTACCACACCACACTCTCCGCATTTTTCGGTTGTTTAATGATATACATGATAATATTTGTTACTTTTGTCAATTTGTTATCTCACATCTTTCCACAAAATATTAGAAAACGCTCAATAGTGGGCTCACTAAAAAACCCGGCTCAATAAGCAGGATCGATAAGGTGCTAGGGAGGTCATTCCTATTAAAATGTGTATGAATGTGAAAAATGTGTGATCTATCTATGAGCCAGCGATCTCTGTGTGCACTGTTTTGCTTGGGAATATTGCCACTTCAAATATTGAATCAGGACGGTACACTGGAACAGAATTAAAGCAAAGACTATGTGGCTAATGTGAACTTGGTGAAGTGGAGGATGAGACCCCTTATCCCATTAGCTATTGTACACCACATTTTATCATGATTTATGAAAATGCTATTTTATCAAAATGCATTTTATCATGATTTATGAAAATGCTATTTGACAATCCTGACAACTAGACGCAGTGGACGGCCCGCCACTCTGTCCATGATGTGTGAACATGCCCAATGCAAATCACCCACTGGCGGTAATTGCTCATGAGATAAAGGTTGGGGTTGTTTTTATTTTCTTCCATGGGGCCACATGAACAACAGAAAATATTGCTGTGGAAGGCTGAGCCAAAAGGATGAACGGAACTGAATGCTTTTTGAGCGCCTGGCTGCACTGAACAGCCAGCAGCACTCGCAATGCCGCCTCTCCCGCTTAGCGGAGAGAGTGGTGTGGTAGAGGAGGTGTCCCTGAACGTGTGCATGGGTCAAAAGTGCCGACGCAAAGAGCCGCCTCCTGTCCAGCGCCCACTAGAGTCCGAAAATGGCACCTTTTGAGGCCTTTTTGTGCGCCTGGCTGCACTGGACGGCCAGCAGCACTTGCAATGCAGCTTAGCGCTTAGCGGAGAGTGTGGTGTGGAAGAGGAGGTCTCCCCGAACACGTCCGTGTGTTCAAAGTGCAGACACAAAGAGCTGTCTCCTGTCCAGCACCCACTAGAGTCGGAAAATGGTGTCTTTTGAGGCCTTTTTGTGCGCCTGGCTGCACTGGACGGTCATCAGTACTTGCAATGCCGCCACTTGTGGGTCAAAAGTGCCGACACGAAGAGTTGTCTCCTGTCTAGCGCTGTCTAGTGTTTTTGGGGGTGTTTTTTCAGACATTTAACTCCTTAAATCATTGATCATTTACTTAGTAAATTTGACCTTTCACCCTGTACTTGGTCTCCTCTTTTCTTTACCTCTACACCAAACCTATTTGCCAAAAATAGACGATTGATGATCTACAAGCTTGTAGATTTGCTATTTTTGGCTAAAGTTCTCCTCAGAAGTCAGAATAGGGATGAGAGGGTTCAAGTTGTTCTTTTCTTTTTCTTTTTTTTAATGGTCCTATCACACATAGATTTGGTGCGTCCCCCTGTATTAATTCTGAGGACCCCCTAGGGGTCCCGGACCCCTGCCCCTGTCGAAGACCCCTGGTGTAGATACAAACAAGGGGTATTTTCATTAATTACATTAATATAGCCTATAGTAGCCTACCATACATTAATAAACAGATAAAGTAAAATGTATAATTAAAGGCATTAGTAATAGTAACTAGACCTGATTAGGTGTAGCCTACTTGTATCAGCAACCAATTGATAGCTCTTCTATGGATTACAGTAGAAAGAATGGAATTAACATGTTAAGTGGCATTTAATAGCTCGCATACCACGAATTTCAATCTGAAAGAACCTTTATAATGTGTTGAGACACTTAGACGTACACTTGTATAGACTAGAGACATACATCATACATGTATTTTTGAATATGTGTGTCTTTAAAAAAAAGAAGAAAAAAAAACATTATTTACTGTACTTTTATTTTGAAGGCTAGAGCCTGGCTTATCGCTGCTCATTCCCAGGCCGGAAACGTTAGTGCTGCTGACTTCACGCAGCTACCTGGAACGTACGCCTAAGGGGCGGGACTACCGCAAGTTACCCAGCTTCCTGATTGGCTGCAATCCATCAACGTTGCCTGTTTTCTGATTGGTCGGCAGGGCTTGTCATCAGGGATTCCGGATGTCGGCTGCGGTAAGAGAGGAACATTTGTTTTTCTGTGATCTTCTCCTGACTGCTTGTTAAATGTTACCTACCGGCTGCTGTCACGCCATCAAAGTTTACATCAAGGACTAAATATATTTTTCGCTTCAACGTCATTCAAATCGTAAGTTTGTCACTTTATTGTTAACCTTTATTATTATCTGATGTACACATACAGTGCACACCGGCTGCATGCATTCAGACCTAAAGCCGAAGCCATAAAATGGATCTCTTGCATTGCTAGCTGCTGATGTTAGCCTGTTAGCATCTAAGCTTGTTGGGGGGGTTTGCAGATATTCATTGTTGATGGGGATATTTAAAAACAATTTAGTTTGAAGAAGACGTGTCAGGGAATACAATGTAAAGTCAAGTAGATACTCTTGACAGCTGGTTGGCTCAAAGGACATATTTAGCCCCACCGTGTTGGTTTTCGTTGTGCTGTGTTAGTGCAGCATTAATTAACAGCTTAAAATTTAAATATTAGCTACTGTACATGTAACTATTTGAGAGATTAAATGTGTCTTGAATTCCAGTCCTTAAGAGTTGTTGTTGTGGGAGTTCTGAATTCTCCACAGTTTTGCCTCTCTTAATAGCAGTCATGTCACCTGACCACTGATGCAAGAGATCACTACTCCCATTATTAGAGGTTTTGATGTATCCATGACGACCATGCTTTTAGGAGGCCAAATGTGTTGCGCGGGCGCCCGAAAATGGCAGATCTGCAAGCTCACTACGCGTCGCGGGGGTTGAGCTTTTAGTTCTCCCATATGGTCTAGCGGTTAGGATTCCTGGTTTTCACCCAGGCGGCCCGGGTTCGACTCCCGGTATGGGAACAAACGTTTTTATTTTTTAATGAGTACAAAAGGACCCCAATGTAAACAAGCCATTGTACTTTCTTGGGTTTAAATCCTATTAGTAGATCTTGTATCTGAACTGTACCGTCCTGTACTTTTCCTATGCGAACTGCTAATAAAGTATTCAATCAATCAATCAATCAATCAATCATTCAATGCTATGTTGGGCGCGCTACACAGCGGTACAATAAAATGTTAATCAGACTTGCATCAATGTACTGTTTGAATATGCAACGGGTAATAAAAATGTGAGTTTTCTGCTCTCCAGTGACTGTGATGGTAAGATGGAGAGTGAGAGACAACAAAACGAAGAGGCCGACAGCTTGAATACCTCTGATCTACTCTCTGAAAGCTCTGCACCAACTGGTAAAAGGAAATAGTCTTGGTCTACAATATACCCACCCATACATTTGCATTCAAGCCCCAAAGCTCTGCTGCTACAAAAACTGACATTGTCATTCATTTAACAGCCGACACCCTGGCGACGTCCCTCTCCCTGCTGGGAAACCATATGTTTCCTGATCATATTATACAGGCAGCGACGGTGGTGGAGAGAGGATGCGATGGCAGCGTGATCCCAGAGGAGGATCCTCCTGCAGAGGTGCTGCTGCTGTCGGAGGTCACAGAGGAGCAGGGCGACGAGGAGCAGCGGAGTCCTGATTCGGAGGTCGAACCCAACAAGATGGAGGAGCCGCCGCCGGGGAACGTCACTACGGATCTCCAACCGGCTGACGGTGCAGCTGACGAAGAGGAGGAGGAGGAGGCTGTCGGGAAGGACAGCAGCCGTGAGGACTCTGGGGAGTTTGTTGTTACCATGCTGGCCAGGAGCAAACTGGAAGAGCAAGGTGTGGGGCTGAAGGGAAGGTCGTCTCCGCTGTCAGAGACGGGGGCATCTGAACAAGCGCCCGCCTTCCTGTCCCACCGCGAGGAGGACGTGACGTCCGAGAGCTGGCGGCAGCACAGGAAGCACGTTTTTGTGTTGAGTGAAGCCGGCAAGCCCATCTACTCCCGCTATGGCAGCGAGGAGGCGCTCTCCTCCACCATGGGAGTCATGATGGCACTGGTGTCTTTTGTCCAGAGTAGCGACAACATGATCCGCTCCATCTATTCAGGTGAGGGCTCTGTTGACAGTCTGACATTGACTTAAATAATAGTCCTCTTTATAGTTAGTCAGGTACTTATTTTAAGGAATAAAACATTATTTTAATACATCTATATAGAGTACAGTATGTTAATACAATATAATATGCACATCTGTGGTTAAAGGTGTTCTCCCTACTCTTCCATTGAGACATTTAGATCCTGGTGTCAGATAGGAGTAGGACACCTACTGGTTGACAAGGTCAATAAAGTTATTTGAAGTAGATAGACACTAGATGCGGCACATCCCAAATAAGACCTTTTTACGGTCTTTTTTACGTTGGAAGTCCTTGGTATTTAATAAATCTGTATTGTAGTTGGAATACAGGAAGACGGCAGATATAAAACTATAGAATTGTAGTTTTAATCCAACCCAAACAGTAGTATTTATTGTTCTAATCTTTTTTGCCTGTGTGTCTGCCCTCTCCCCTCCCATAAGATAAGCACACAGTGGTGTTCTGGCAGAAGGGTCCCCTGGTGCTGGTGTGCGTGTCCAGCAGCCGTCAGTCCGAGCAGCAGCTGCGCGCCGAGCTCCTCTACGTCTACTATCAGATAATCAGCATGCTCACCCAGGCCAGCATCACTCGCATCTTCGAGCACAAGAAGAACTACGACCTGCGGCGGCTACTGGCGGGCTCCGAGAAGATCCTGGACGGCCTCCTGGACCTGTTGGACTCGGACCCGAGCTTCTTGCTGGCGGCGGTGCACTGCCTGCCCCTGGCCTCTTCTCTCAGGGACTCGCTTAGCCAGATCCTCCAGAAGGCCATCACCCCCAACCTGGTCTTCTCCATCCTCATCGCCAAGAACCAGCTGCTCACCATCGTCCAGGAGAAGACGGTCATCGAGGACGCCAGGCTGGAGCCGGCCGACGTCCACCTCCTGCTCAACCTCATCGGAGCCTCCTCGGCCTTCCAGGCCGGTGAGATCTGGACTCCCATTTGCCTCCCCCTCTTTAACCCGGACTGTTACTTTTACGCGTACATTTCCTACCTGGACCCCCCGGAATGCACTGTTTGCTTGCTGCTGCTCTCGACGGATAAGGAGGCCTTTTATGCCGTGGCCGAGTGCAAGAGGCGGATAGAGGAAGCCATGGTCACTCAGAACTCCCTGAGCCTCATAGCCAAAGCCCACTCGTACAGTGTCAGCCAGGTGGGCGTGTCAGACCTCAGACACTTCATGTACAAGCCCTTTGACGTGCCAGACAATCACCGCCAGCTCACTCAGTTCACCAGGTGTGTTGTGTTATGTTGCTTATTGATCTTGATGAATTATTTGTAACCCTTTTTACTCCCCAATTTAGTAATTTTGCCTATTAATTCCTCCCCACACACTATTGTGTGTTACTGCTGTTGTACCCTAGTCCTCCATCAGGAGGATGTACCATGGTGGATTGATTCAAACCCCTAGTGATCGCCTCAAGCGAAACAAAACATGTGAGCATAGAACACACAGTCACACAGTGACAGTGTGACACACAGAAAGCCTGATATCACTACAGTGTCAACATTGTAATCAGTGCAACAACCGCACCCTACAGTGTTATCAAGAATGAAACACACACGGGTGCAGGAAAGTCGGTGTCAGTGGCCTTGCGGAATTGTCCAAGTCACTGTGATTCTTAACTCTGGTCCATAGCGTTAGGGGGGAGTTCTCCTTACACTATGTAACTCTTTGGGTATTTGTTTCATATCTCCGGCAGCGTAGTCTCTTGACTTTAGTCAAAATAAAGAATACACTTTTGCTACTCTCCACCCAGCCTCCAGTGCGCCATTTACAGTTCTTGTCAATAGAAAAATATCAGTTTGATATAATATAATATCTATATTTCTGGAACCCCAATATACACTGTAAAAGTCTTAGTGTTTTTCTTGATAGCAGTGAACAAATGGAAGTGTCCATTTGGTTCCATTTGTACACTCTCCGAGTTACAGACCAAGACAGTCTTGGTATTTCCAGGAAAGCATATTGTCACTGAACCAGAAACTTATGTTCAAACCCGTACTTTTCAGGACATGGTTATTATTTAGTCACAAGCGCTTAATAATACTTTTCATTGATGCAACATTTATAAAACCCATAGACACACTTAACCACTTTCAATCTGGTGTTCCTACTCTGGGTATGTCATAATAGGCAGACATAGTTTCTTTTACTTTTCACCTGTAACGTCATGACCAAAATAGGGATGCCAGATCACCCTTTGCCAAGTCCCACCTGGTGTCCCGCCCCTCCTCACACCCATTGGTTGCTGTGTCTCGGTGGGACACTCCATCCACTACCATTTTAATTCAGTTGCTTAGTATTGGTATTCTGTGTGTTCAATTCTAATGTCAAACTTGGTTTCAGTAAAATGGAGCTGCTCAGTGGCAGCATAGTGACTCAGCATGTTTTTAAATGTTTTTATTTCTCCAAAAATTATGTTTTAGCAAATTCAACATAAAAAAGGCGGGACAAGGCAGATAGAGCCTGCTGGTTGGTCAGTCAGGGACCAACCAGAAGGCTAACAAAGGGTATACAGCCATCCATAGAACTGTCAAAGGTTGCTGTGTTCTGCTGTGTTGTTGGTTCATTTGTCCTGATAAACTCCTGTCTCTTCTCAGCTGTGAATTGTACCGCACCATCCACACCAATTGTGTTTGGCAGGTGATTTCTGTCATGTTCGACAGGTTGAGTTACTTCTTACCAAGTCTTTTATGGTCACAGTTCAGAGAGTGGCGGCTCTTTAGCCTCTTTGATTGGTCAGCTGCTGTTTAACCCCTTGGGCAGCTATGGAAGCTGAGCAATCACTGTGAGCATATCACCCAATCACACAAGTCGCTAATTGCATGACTGCACAAACCAGGTCAAATTGTATAAACAATCTTAAGTAAAAGGATACAAATGAGAAAATACACAAGTTAATAATGCCATTTGGTTAGTCTGTCAAAGACCAGGGCACCACAGAATGCACGTTATGTTACAGATTAATTAAAACAAACACAACATCTGTATACAATCCCTAGGAGGAAGTTTAACTGTATGTATACTGTGGACTCTTATTTGATATTTATTTAACCGGTTAATATTACATTTATCCACATCAGCATGTATAATTGTAATTGATGTGCGGTTGTAGCACACTGAGAAATGTGCTCTGTCTGAGTTTAATTGGGTTACTGTACAATGTGTACAATATGCTTACAGGTTACTGGGAGAAACAGAACCTGGACATCTGTGACACTTGTAAATACAACATGATGGCATTAACCATTACGAGAATGACAAGTGACTTCAATTATTTAAAACGGATTAGTAGCATAGCATCGAGTGTCCAATTAATTATAGTACAGGGCTACCAGTGAGGCCGGCCTTGGTGGAAATCAAATTATGTCGTGTGTGAACACTATAGAAGCATTATCAGTGGATGGACGGCTCTGTCTAGTCCACATTTTAGTCGTTGTGTATCTACTGTATTTCTGTACATTATGAAAAGGCCTCTGTCTCTCTTTTTGTGCGGTATGTACTGTGTAGTCATGTACGCTTTGATGTGTTCATTGCTTGTAGCCCAGAGATGGAGGCCCCATATGGCAGTGAGGAGGAGAAGATGAGACTGCTGGATCTGTACCGGTACATGCACAGCCGCATCCACAGCTCCTCACGACCACTCAAGCTCATCTACCACGTGGCTGAGAGGGAAACCCTGCTAGCCTGGGTACAGTATATGTAGCAGCAGAGTTTTTACAGTGAACTAAAACTCATTATTGAACCAATTAATGAGAACTAGAATTGGGAGGGGGGAAAAATCATTTTGAGTTTAACAAAATTAAACTGTATTGTGTGTTTATTTATTTTAATAATAATCAAAGGAAATTAGTTAGTTTGTGGAATTATAGAATATTTAGTTTTAGCATTTGTCAAATCTTTTTAGCCTTTGTAAAAAATAGCAGATCTACAGGTTCAGAGCTCGTATGTAGATGTGCTATTTTTCTGACCTTGATGTAATCCAAAAAAACGTACTAAAAAGGTCTAAATCTAAACTAATCTAAAACTCTAATTGAATAACCAAGGTATGTAACTCCCTACAGGTCACAACTCTGCCATCTGTGTGGGTTTGGGTTAGCTTCACATTTTCAAACTATGTAAAAGTTCCAGACAATTAAATTGTTAGTTTCTTGGTTGCAAATGAGAAGCGAAGTCAGTGCTACAAAGGTCCTTTACATACCGGAAGCAACGTGGATCCTCAAATAATTGGCAAAACAATAACTTTTATGATGATATGATTAAAGTGTAAACTGTTTTTTAATTTCATTTTTTTAATTGTGATTCCAATTAATAAGAACTGAAATTATACTACGTTAGTTCCATTGATCCTGGATCAATCTATTAATTGATAATTAAAAATTCCTGTGTGAAAATGCACACGGCAGATGGCTGAGCCAGTGGGCTGCGAACACTTTTGAGATTTTCAAGTGTCCCTGATTCAGAATAGGTGGAGAACTACTGAAATAAACAAATGTCACTTCAAAATATGAATTTTGGTGATGTTCATTAATGTGCATTGTCCCGAAAAAAAATACAAAGAATAAAGTACAGTGTAGAGAGGAAAAAGGCCAAGGATATACACCCTGGTAAACAAAGCTTCAAATGTAAAGTTTGTTAAAAAATTATATTCTTATTAAAATGTTTTTGCCTTTTCGAATGCAGGTCACGAGCAAGTTTGAGCTGTACACCTGCTTCAGTCCCCTGGTCACCAAAGCCTGCGCCATAACTGCTATCACAAAGCTGCTGCGGTGGATTAAGAAGGAAGAGGACCGACTCTTCATCCGATATCCCCCCAAGTATTCCACCACCCCCAACCCCAGCAAGAGCTCTCGTGGAGGGAAGTCTGACCAACAGGACTCCACAGACAACGGCTTCTTGTCCCTCTTATAGGGCTACGTACTGTAGATCTACCCTGCTTTCTCAACAATAGTTTGCACACTGGTGGTTACCCAATGTTTGGAAACCTCCAGACGTTGATACCTGAACTTAACAGACTTTGACTACTGGGACTCAACACTACGTTTCTCCCCCCCACTATTTAAGAAGCAGCATACTCCTTGGTAATTAATAAGATCTTTTTCCCCAACAAGAAAGCATGTAATTGCATTAGGATGGCGCTTTCAGTCAGATACAGTCAGGGGAAAAACAGCATTATGATATAGTACATTTTAAATGTACCTGTGGTAGAATTAATATCACTGCAATGATATTTAAATGTTTTTATATTTTATTAGTGTAACCAGGGAGGTTTTCTTTCTTTTTTTCTTCCTCACAGACAGTGAATGTACCACTTGAAAGATAATTCACATAATGGTCTAACTGTTGCACTCAACATGTGTCATTGGTACATTGTGCAAAATAGGGGAACAGGAACATAAACTACCTTTAACAAACTGGAGCTTCTACAGTCACGATTTGCTTAGCATCATCGTGGAAAAACAGGATTCAAAAACAGGATATGCAGGAATTCCAACACACAGGCTGTTATTTAGGCTTCATAACTGGAATAACCAGAACTTAATTACATTGTGTTGTTCAACAGTGCTTCTTATTCAGTTAATTTAAGCTAAGTTTGTCTTTTTCCATGTTACATTGTACACAGGCAAAATTCTATATGGCAATCCCAGCTCTAATGTGATCATAAACCCAACTCACATGATCAACAGTGTTGCTGTCTTTATTGCTTGGACACAAATTCCTTTAGTCTCGTGAGGTCATCTGGTAAGCTAATGCCCAAGCTAATGCTCGTACGACGGTGTCGAGCGGTCACAAATTGCAGATCTTCAGGATCAAACCGCGTTGTAGATCAGCTACTTTCAGCACTGACACCGCGACTAAGTAAACTGATCTCATGGAAATTATTCTACTCCAGATAAATATGGTCATGTGACGCTTTAGACTAGAGTAATCACTGATTTATACTTGGGACGTGCATCATATCGCACAGCGAAAATAGACGATCTGCAAGCTTATAGATCTGCTATTTATTTTTTTACAAATCTGCTTTAAGATGCTCACATGATACAGAGTACAGAGAACAATGGGACCACCATGTTTTTGGATAGTTTGTGTAAAATTAGAATGAATATTGCCCCATCTTAAGTTACATGATGACTGATGAGTATGCTATCACTTCAATCTTTGGAGAAAATATGTATAGTATTGCGAAATAAACCCAAGGTTGCACAAACCTATTTGCTTGTCATTATTTACTGTAAGAACAGATGTTTCAAAGTGGGGGAAATGGTGAGAGCAGTTGAAGAGGTTCAGGTGCGTTGATCTGATTAAAAAGTGGGGCTACAAAGAATGTAATAATCACAGTATGGTAAATAATCACATACAAGGAGTCCTTTCAAACTGTATTTATTCCTGCATGAGGGAATATTGTCTCAGACAGATTATAGATCTTGCAGTACAATTCATAATGACAAGATCAAAAACCTTCCGTGCCACCAAAGAAAAACAAAAGGTCTGGTAGGCTAGTGCCAACTCACTCATGCCTACATAAGGGTTTTGTGCCGACTGACTGCTAGGGAACATGTTCTGACATTTCTTTAAGTACCGTCACTATTACAAAGAGCTACTGAGCATCTTACATAAATCTTCTCAATATTTACTTTTTTTTTAAATAACACTCTTTCCATCTGTCACACAATATAAATTAAGGTCTAATAATTTGATTTTTTTTTTTTGCATTCCTTAAATTACTTCATGTAAGCTAATATAAACATACATTTACATATGTACAAAACTATACACATGCACATGTACTCAACTGAGTTTTTATATATATACACATAAGGTTTTTTGCCATACATATGGCTTTTCAGGAGTAATCAATTCTTTCAAACAAACCAATTGTGCTTTTCAAGTCATTACTGGTTGGATTCGCTAACATTTACAAGTTATTCAAAAAGTGATTACAGTGGCCTCTTTCATGACTAGAAATTAGCATCCCCTTGGTAGTGACTTCACATCTTTACCGCATTCACCCAAATAGCTGCACCAAGTACTCCAACATTCTAATATATTATAATACAAAAAAAAACAGCTTCACAATATGGAAAAATAAATGGTTTCAAAGTCTCACTCAAAGCAAATCATAACTGAAGGAACATTTCTATAAAAAAAGGTTTAGTTTGAATTTGAATCTGCACACACAAATTGATTTACCATCAATTATTCTTTGAAATGTCCCCAGTTATATAAAGTGAATCAATTGAATCAGCATTTGTGATGACCTTTTAAGATACTATTTCTTTAAATGAAGTGCACAAATAGTATTCCAGCAGCAACACACAGCGGGAGTCGTAAAGTATACCATGACACGGAACTACTTTTCCAAATGTCGTTTGTCCTGGCTGTAATTTATTAAATAAGCCATTTCTTACAGACAAACCATAAGTAATGACCAATGACTTATGAATTATTCATATATAGCAGACAAACAGGCTACTTGACAGAGCAACTAAGAGGAAGACATAAATTAGGGGCGGGCAACTAATTGACTTGTGCAGGTATTTTAGTTTGACTTTCTGTGTATTTGGCACAATTACATTTTATATAAATATTTTTGAACAACAAAACTAGGGATAATTCATGATGAATTTCTTTTGACAATAAACTTTCTAAAAAACAGGTTTGAGACATGATGGCTGTTGCTGAGACTCCATAAGAAATAAAGTGATTTCAAATGGCAAATACAATCTGAATATGCTTTGAATCAAGCTAGTCCCTTTGAGAATAAAATATTTACATTTTGTCACTTTGAAGTCTTGACTCACTTTGGCCTAAAAACAAAACACATAGCACACAGTGGTTGTGTAAAACAAATACAAATTAAATCACATGATCCAACAAATTAAATCACATGATCCGACGAATAATATAATCTTTCAAAAAATCTCTTCAAAGCAGTTTCTTCTGATAAAAACATTTGACTCTTTCATAACCCAAGCAACACTGACTTCGTCAAACTCCAATCAAGGTCTGACGGCTCAAATGGAAACCATAATGCTACTCTCCCACCTATTCTGGAGCTTCATCTTTGAATAGGCTTTTTTAATCCATCGAGCCAGGCAACCTGTGAAGGATGATTACATTTTCAAAATAAAACTATTCATATAAAATTGGAGGGGGTGAAGTCTACGTTCCCTCTCACGTGGTTTAAGTGTACCATGGCCCGGTCGTACGCTGTGTGCACGGACTTGCGCACGCTGGGTTTCTTTCCCTCCATTAAGCGCAGTTTGTCTACAGTGTCATCCATCCCCATTGGCAGTAACTTGTCCCGAGGAAGCCACTGCCTGAAAAGCAAGCAAATCCTTTATATAATTCCACAAAATCTCTGGGTGAGCCTATATCTGTGTATGTGAGTTTGTCTGTCCCAGGGGCGTCAATTGGGTATGGCAGGGGTATGCGGCTGCCATACCCTGGGTCCAGGGGGGAAAATAAAAGTTACTTTTAAATATAAATCCATGAATGTCTTTTTGTCTATCTTCGCTGGTTATTATGTTGTTAAATTACAGTAAAATAACTACAAATGCAAAATTTAACAAAATGTCTCTTTAACAAGGTATTGCATTATTGTTAATTGTGGCATGTTTACCAACATGCTAAGTTTAGCTGCACTTGAAAAACCATTCCAGGCTGCCATATCCAGCCCAAGAAACCGTAGAAACCTGTGTAAACAAGAATTGACACAGTCAATATATAAGCTGGTCAGATGGAAAAAAAAAAGTTTTTTGAAAAAAAAAAAAAAAAAAATGTTTTTTGAAAAAAAAAAAAAGTTTTGGAAAAAAAAGTTTTTTGGAAAAAAAAAGTTTTGAAAAAACTCGGGCGTGCTCAAACAACAGTAATAACTGCGTATTACCTTACTGTACTTTACTGTACTGTATACTGTACCTCACTGTACTGTACTGTACATATTCTGTGTTCTATATCTATGAAGTCTGTGTTCTAGATCTATGAATTTTGTCACTCCCCCCCCCCCCGTGTATGTGTGTGTGTGTGTGTGTGTGTGTGTGTGTGTGTGTGTGTGTGTGTGTGTGTGTGTGTGTGTGTGTGTGTGTGTGACTTTTACTTATAACTGAGTACATCTACAGTGCAGTATTGATACTTTTAAGATACTTTTAAAAAAACAAGTGTAAAACATTTGAGTACTTTTTCCAACAGCTACTTTCCCCCATAGCCTGGAGGACTCCTGCTAAGTTTGCAGTTGCCTTAGAGCCTAATACTCTATAAATCTATCTGTGATGTCTGATTGTACTAAAACTAGCATGCTTATTAGGCAGTAGTGGGAAAAGTACTCGCATTCTTTACTTAAGTATCATGCAATACTGCAATGTCAGTGGAAGTCTTGTATTCAAAATGTAGGATACTTGAGTACAAGTATAAAAAGTATTTGTATTAAAATGTACCAAAAGCAGAAAGTACGCATTATGCAGAACTTAATGTAACCAAGGTGTTCAAATAATTGTATTGATTGTAGGCATTTTCCAAAATCTTGTGGTATTTCACTGCTACATATCGTTCTAAATATATGCTTTCTTGTCATTTAGTACAATGAATGTGTTACCGTGTCTCTAGAAATGTGCTCATTATTGGTGAAGATACTAACTGTAATTCTCAAAGACTCGCATTGGTTCATTCAGCACATCGTTTTTGCTCTGTTTCATTTGATATTAAAATGCAACTCGAATTAATCTACTGTGTGGACACTGATCAGATGACAGGAAGAAGCAGCTCATCAATGAATGTACTTTGTGTTGCTTTTGTAAATTGTGTAGGGTACGATATTTTCATGACTTCACACCAAAGCCCATATCATGGTCATAGAGTTAAATCATTGACAACTTGCATACTCGTTCAGTTCATATGTTAATGCAGATGGTATGCAGATGGTGTGACACATCACCTACTACAGCCTACAACGATGCCCAGGGCAACACTGCATATTGTCTATAAATGGCTCACAGTTTAAATAACGTACGGTTTATTTGGACAATCATCTGTAACAGATGAAGTATAATTAAATACGACGTGATTAACGTTTGTTTGACATCCTCATCACAATTACATTGGATGCATCGCGTTGATTAAAGTGAATGGCTGCTATAGTTTTGCTAGTTTTCATCACCTAATCACCTTCCTTTCATAACCTAATCTCTACGTTTAGAATTGAAAGAAAAATAATGTTAATGTTAGTATGAAGCTAATTATAAAGCTTAAATGGATGATGATGTCAACAATGACTTGTGAAAATCAAAGAATGATAACCGATCTACAAGCAATCATACAAACATTTTGTACTTTGATGCCAATACTTTTGTACTTTTACTCAAGTATAGACCTCTCTTTTCTTCTGTTTCATTTATCACAAGCAGGCTGGCCACAGGCACCGGCTCAGTGTGAAGGAATGGTGCTCCCTGCTGGACAAAATATTTCATTACAGCAGTACAGGTCTGGCTCCCAATCATGAGCTCGGTGACCATGTGACATGGACAGCCAATCGGCAAATAGGTCCCCTAAATGTCTCAGGACAATGTAATCTGTTTAAAGAGCTGGTCCTGCTGACCAGCTAAAAACTGACATTGTTTTCAAACATTGTGAAATAAAATAGCTGATCTACATGCTCACAACGCCTCGCAGCGCGAGGCGTTGTGAGCATGTAGATCTGCTATTTTCACAATAGAACCGTGTTATCCAAAATGTAATGCCTATTTTCCATGAGGACTCCCATCTTTGCCATACCCTAGCTTTTGCTGAACTGACGCCACTGGTCTGTCCTAGAACTATCCAAAAACAACCATCTTCACTTTCGCTGTTAGCAGGGTCGGAAATGTTATGGGTGATTGGAGGGGAAATCTCCTGCTTTATCCCGCCTAGGGCTGTCACGATTATGACATTTAGCATGACGATTAATTGTCATTCAAATAATTGCTATTAACAATTTTATTGTGTTTTTGTCGTTGGCAATTATATTTCTCTTTGGCTTGTGGGCTTTGAAGTTGCACATGGCAGATATGACACATAGCCTAAATATACAAATAAATTACTGACATATTTGACAACTTTATACTTAAAAAAAGAACATTGAGACTTGATAGTTCACAACGTGCCGCGATGCAATGCGTTGTGAGCTTGTAGATCTGCTATTTCCACTATTTTTGAAAATGATTGAAAATGTATAAAACATTTTCAACATGGAAACGATTATGACAAAATAATTGCGATTATGTCAAATAATTGCGATTAGATGATTATGTAATAATTGTGACAGGCCTAATCCCACCTCTGGTTATTCATTTTTATCATGTTTTATCCCTGCTTCTGCTCAGATTGAATTAAATCTGAGAACGAGCCTTTTCTGTACGTGCCCCAAAAAGCTGGAATGCCCTACCCGACGAGCAGATAGTATCACGTCCTTTAAATCGTAGTCTCGCGTGGCCAGACTGTTGCCTCCGCGATTTGGTCAAATGCTCCCGGCATACAGTCTGGCAGACGGAAATAGAAACGGTGAGTGCGAGATAAAGCGGATGTGACGCAACCGCTCCCTTAGTGCAGTAGCAATAACATATCCTACTGGAAGCGTTATGTCTCCTTTCAACATTTCTGGGGGCTTTATTTTGTCTTTCTCTGGTGTTATTGGTGTCACCTTCATGATGTTTTCAAACGTTTCATAAACTATACACTCATAACAATAATAGGCAGCTCGAATGACTTTGTCTGAGCTATTGTGTTTCTGTTATGTTTCCAATGGGACTACAGTTCAGTGCAGCAGTGGCTACTTCCGATACTCGCCGTTCGGGAGCTGCTCTTCCAGACTCTATATAGCATTCGGAGATTGTGGAATAGTTGTCTGGCTACGCGAGACTATTTAAATCGCCTCGGAAAAGCATTCTTGTAAAGCACCCTAATCCCTCTCTTTCCTTGTTGAATTGTTATCAGTTTTAGCTGTTAGAATAGATCCCTAAGTTGTTCATTTTCTATTCTTTTTGTTTTGTTTTCCTTGATTTGTTTTAAATTGTGTACATTTTCTGTGCAGCACTTTGTGACTTCTATCTAGAAAGGTGGTACTGTATAAAATAAAGTTATAATAATAATGATTGTTATGTGTGTGTGTGTGTGTGTGTGTGTGTGTGTGTGTGTGTGTGTGTGTGTATGTGTGCGTGTGTGTGTGCGTGCGTGCTGTGTGTGTTTGTGTGTGTGTGTGCTCGTGTGCGTGTGTGTGGCACGCTCATGTGGCCTAGTCGCTTCTTTTGGGCTTGTTTTCATACACCTGGTGCCTTGTTTCTCTCGCACAATCTGGCAACACCGATTCCGGATCTTACCAAGTCCTTTTGGTATCAAAGAAGAGCACCAGGAAGAGCTTCTCGCCCTCCTCATCTCGTCGCTGCTCGCCCAGTTTGAGCACCTCCACGGGGGGCACTGGAATGGGGATGCCGTTGTGAAGGAGACCCTCCTGGGGCATGCCTGGATCAACGATCTGTATGGATGCATTAATCAGCCATTGTTTAACAGAACCGGTACACTATATTGTGTATCATTATTTTATGCTTTAACTATTGAAAAATAGCAGATATACAAGCTCACAGCGCGGCACCGAGTGCCGCGCTGCGAGCTTGTAGATCTGCTATTTTTGAAAAATCGTGGAAATTTTGACCCGATTCTATAAGTGTTTTTTGAATCCTTCTAAGGTTTTTTTGAAAAACCTATGTTTCTATGTCAGCAATCTGGTTAGCCATCGTCAAAGAAAAGGTCCTTTTCACTTAACTGGAGCTCAGTTAGTCTGTTCTTGAGAGACTACTATGTCAGTGGTTCTCAAACCTTTTCATGTGAAGGACCCCCAAAATGATGGCCACGGACCCCCATCTCAAAATATTTAGTTCCAGGGACCCCCCAGAAGCAAAATTTGAGTTACAAACGTTCGCTTTGAAAATACATATATTCAAAGATTTGCACACATTTTCACGACTTTTTCAAAAACTTGTGAACTTGTATATCTGCTATTTTTCACTGGTTAAAGCATTCAATAATCTCAGGCCTAAATGGGTTTTAGTGCTAAAATTATGTTAGATATCATATAATAAGAGTGAGACAGCACCAGCGAGACATGGTTTGCCGTATACGGCACAAGTTGGAAATATGGTATGAATTTCTCTTATTTTGCACCTTTTAGCATGAAATAGCTTAAAGAACGTACTTATTTTAGATACCTTGGTTTCACTTGGTGAATTAAAATCTCTGATACAGAGCCTACTATATTTAGGTCTGATATACTATAATTTGTATTGTTGCTGCTGCCTTGGCCAGGTCTCTATTCTAAAACAGATCTTGCATCTCAATGGGACTTCGTGGTCAAATACAGGGTGGCGATCTGGTGCAGCAGTTAACACTTGGGATGCCATAGTTTTGTCATAACTAATGTAGATTAACGCTGTGTATTAGAGGTGTAACGATATAGTAACTGTATCGAAATATCGTTTTTAACTGAAAATATCGAAGTAAATCGAAATGAAAACAGCTAAAATCGAATCGTATCGTTTTATTTTGTATCGTATCGAATCGGCAGTGCAAAGAATCGATTGTATCGATACTACCTACTTGTGCATTGTATTTAGCATTTTTAAGAAGAAAACATTTAAAGGAGGGGTTTAATTACTTTTCCTTTCCATATAGCTACTCTGGACTATCGATAAATGTGTGTAATCTCTGGGTTCATGTCAAGGTGCAGGTTTGTCAATATACAATGACCATGTATTTGGCAGATAATCACTGTGTTTACTTATTTATATCCATAACAATACATGTTTCCCTTAAAAACCTGCACTATCCACACCTTTCACACAGATTTAATGTCTTTGCTAAATAGTTACTATATCGATTTTAAATCCTTGAATCGAATCGTATCGTATCGTATCACCATGAATGAACCAATATCGTCCATGTATCGTATCGTCAACCATGTATCGTGATATGTATCGAATCGCTATTAAAATGTATCGTTACACCCCTACTGTGTATCTTATCTTTCCTATTGTTTTTACCAGATTTTCGGTGGCGGCGTGCACGCGGGTTGTGCAAGCGGCGGCACTCGTTCACGGCCGCTCAGTGTCTGCACCGCTGTAATTCTTATGCCGTTCCTGGACGTTTTTTGCGTCGGAAGTGTTAACGTGATGTTTACAATCAGACCAAGGCCAGTCCACATAGAAGCAAGAACTCCTGAAGACCGACTTCTTAGTTACCTCAGTTTAGTTTCGTTTACCAGTGAGACGCCTAAGGGCGAAAAGCGACCTAAAGGGTGAGGTCGCGCCATGTCTTGGCCATCTGGCCAGTGATGTATATCGGACCAGTTACCCATATATGGAGAACCCTGATACCCATATATGGAGATCCATGAATATGGAGATATGCTGTGAGAGCCCAAACATGCTTACTCAGTTATTTGTTATGTGAAAGTCCTATGACGTCTATGACATCTGACATCATACATACAATCCCTTTTATGCCCATATATGGAGATCCCTGTCTGTAGAATCACAGATATGGGCTGTCTTGGCCATCTGTCTTGGCCACGGATTCTGTTAGTGTGGTATGTGGCCGATGTGGCCTCCATATATGGGCATGAAGTCCTGTTAGATATGGGCTTAATATTGATGACATCAGGGATATCTATATAAGGGCATAAAGGGGATTCTGTTCCCCTGACATCTCAGTGATGTCAAGAGGGTGATGTCCGAGCGTCAAACCGAGCGTTACACGGAAATGTGACACGGAGACAAGATGTGACCGTTTTCATAATGTGGCTATACTTTTCCCCAAGATGCTGCATCATCTGTCCTTCCCTACTCAGAAACGTTGCAGTGGCAATGTTAAAAGCAGCCTGCGGTTTCTGTTTAGGATCTATTGTGACTATGTGGCATAACCCCAGTCTCACTGCACGAGAGATAACAGAGATTATGGGTTGGTTGAGTGAACACCAGCTAGTCAGCCCGACATTAACTGCTGCACTGGAGCGCCACCCCATGATTCTCCACTTGCAGCCAACAGCAGACCACACTCCACTGGCACAGCATCAAATGTATTCTCACCATTGCTGGGTATGATGGGTATCCACGGCATTTGGCCCAAACCAGGTCTAGAGGTGAGAGCTCTCTCTCATTATCCAGAAGTGTAGTTCCTGTGCACAAGAATATGATTTGTATATAAGAATCCGTTCTCTGTGTTTGTTGAGTGAATGCCCCTGCATCTTGTTGTGACAAATCAATTGGCAAACCACGGAAATATTAACTGTGTCATGATCATTTGTGAAGCCTTTCTCAATTATTTTGCACTGCATTTGTATTGTCTTCTCTAGAAAAGAGCTGGTATCGGCTATTTTGGCACACTACTAAGAATAATAATCCCTACTGTGAATTGAACATTAACTTAGGTGTGGTGTTCCTGATATGAGTGTGTGAGTATGTAAACGCAAGTTTACGCAAGTGGTTAACTGCGTCTGTGGATTTTATGAATATTGAATGAAAAGTATTAACAGGACATTGGATCCACTGGAATGCAGATTATTTTTTTCCCATTCCCTTGGAAGATGCGTTTATTATGATGATGCAGATGATAATACCCACCGGAGGCAGGCACGTCTCCATTCTCACTGGTGGGGACTTTAACCAGGGCTGGTTTACCTCGACTGCGTTTGGGTGGAGACACACTAGAGCTGAGGACAAAATGTGCTATATTTAAGAGATTTTATTTGCAACGCATAAATTGAATTCCAAACTAAACTAAAGTAATTATGCATAACATACCTACAGTACCTACTTTTGGAATACTCACTTTATTTTGTCATCAATTGTGTGGTCTGCAGAGATCTCTTGGTGCTTTCCCAGTCCATTTGTTAAGCCTAATTGTAAAAATGAATAAACGTATTAGACCAGAAAAGGACTTTCTCTTAATATGTTCAACAAGTGTTAAGTGGAAGGAAAATTCCTTGATATCGAATGACAATACCACTTTAACAAAACTTTACTAATATCTTTCACAATGTTTCATAGCATACAAAATCAAAGACAGTATTTTCTGGTGCACCAGAGGAATTTCATGGAAAACTTCACAGTGTTTTGAGTGCTTCCTGTTTATATACTGTTATGGGCTATAGTAAATAAGCATTTGTCAGTACAAAGAAAGGGCCGATGGGACCCCAATTCTAATTTGTGTGTGTGTGTGTGTGTGTGTGTGTGTGTGTGTGTGTGTGTGTGTACGTGTGCATGCATGCGTGCGTGCGTGCGTGTGGGACACCCCAACCTGACAAGCACTTGTAAGAGTTGAGGAATTTTGTTTGACTAACAAGGGTGAGCTTGCAGATCGGTTATTTTCCCTACATTTGTGTGAAATTATTAGATGATGAAAAAAACATGCAGATACGCATTTCTTCCCAACAGCAACGATACTGTATGTGTGTTTTAACCTTTTAATCCTCTTCACACAAAAACATCCTAAGCAATAACATACAGTACCTAGTTTAAAGATGGGGTGCCAGGAAGAAAGTGTAAAATTAGGTTTTTATGTGGCCACACCCACCAGTTCGTTAGGTATGTATGCCTGGTTGTCAGGTGGGTGGTGACCCAGCTGAAGTTATAACCCCACCCAGTGGTCTATTAGAATAATGTTAACTCCATAGACACATACAAAGCAGAAAAAGTGCCAAACTATGGCACCACCTCTTTAAGGATTTGTCTTACCTTCCTGGCTGGGTAGGGGAAGGGGAAGGGGTTTGTCTGCCTCCCAGCAGTCTGAGCTGGGGCCTCTGGACCTCAGCTGGTGGGAGGAAGGTGACGGAGGGGTCGCGGCGGGGGAGGGGGTCAAGGTGGAAATGGTGGAAATGGTGGTGATGATAGAATTTGGACTGGCGGGGGTGCTGCTGTCCACACCGTTGCTTTTACCCTCCGAGGTTGTCCCGTTCTGCTCCGCCGGGCTCTTTCTTTTCGCCAGCCTCGCGCCGTTCTTGGCCTTCTTGAACAGGACGGACGTGCGGCGGCCGACTCCTCCGACCAAGGGCGGGGGCGGCGGCCTGCCCAGAGGCGTGACCTCGTGGACGGCCTCCGTTTGCGAAGACGGCGTCTCCCCGACCTCGGCTTCCTCCTCGCCCTGGCTTTTGCTTTCGCCGCTGCGCGCAGATCTCTGGCGCTTGTAGGAGCGGCCGGGCGATCTACGCCCGCCGGTCACTATGCCCAGCACCGGGGGTTCGAGTGGGGCGTCTCCCGGCAGCGGTGATGACACTGGGCACGTGAGCTCCAACACGGGCGGAGAGTCATCTGGATCTGAGAGGACTTGAATCATAGAGGGGAGGGAGTTGAATCATAGTAATGATTAGTGCTGTTGAGCAGAAACCTTGTATCTCTGTATTTGTACTTTTTGTGTAAAAACCTTTAAATTAATGTCCCACTTCTTTGCACAAAAGTAGAAAAAATAGCCAATCTACAAGCTCAGATTGGCAGTGTCTGGGTTTTTAATATTGAACCAATGAAAAGCATTAACAAGAGCTTGTGACTAAATAATAACTATTGGATCCACTGAAACACAGGTTCTTTTTACCATTACTTAAGTAATATTTAGACACCCAACAATGACGATGTTACTGTTCAGAATATACAGTAGTTCTAATTTGCTGTGTTCTGTTACCTGTGCCAGGCGGTGTTACTGACATTAAAGGTCCATTATCCACGATGTCTTTCTTTCCCTTTTTCCTTTCCTTTTCCACCACTTTCTTCTTCTCCTCCTTCTCTCCTTCCTCCTCCTCGTCCTCCTCTTCCTCTGTGTCGTTACCGTTGACAGCCTGGGAGTTATGCTGCTGCTGCTGCTGCTGCTGCTGCTGGTCAGCCTTCTGCCGGAGGCCGTTGATCTCTCTGCGCAGCAGCCGGATGCGTTTGGTCCGGCCGCCGCTGGAACGCATCGGCGTCACCATGTCCAGTTTGTCCAGCAAGGCCTTGAGCTGCTCGTCTGTGGTCAGGTGGAGTCTGTTCTCTGGATCCAGGATGGAGTCGACTGCAGAGGACAATGACATGAAAATATTGATGTGTAGAGAAAGTAGAGAAAGAGAAGTAAGAGAAAGGGAGGGAATGAGATTAGGTCAGACGTCAACACTGGTTGATGATGACCAGTGGTGGACAAAGTACTCAACCCCAGTACTTGAGTCAAGTACAGAGTATAGATACTCCTGGTTACAAAGTACAATATTTGTCTCCTAAACGTAGAGGAGTGAAAGCCATAAGCAATCCAAAAATCTAAACACTCAAGTAAAGAACAGTATCAGGTTAATGTACTCGTGTTACTGTCCACCACCACTTTGAGCGCTCAAACTCACTGTCATCCCAGGTGCACTGGTAGAAGTTGTGTTTGTTAGGAGCCTCTGGGAGGTGCAGGCCAGTGTGTGGGTCCAGGCCGATGCTCTGTGCCTGCCTGTGGGCATGGCGGAGAATGGCTCCACCTACTTCATGCAGGCTCTGGGCCATCTTGTGAAACGCGGTGTCCTTAGAGTTGTATTTCAGACAGTTGGAGACCATTAGGTCAAAGTCCTTCTCCAGGTCTGCTATGGAGCAGTAGGCGTGAGCTTCCAGTTTGGCACGCATGGTGGCCAGGTCCATGGGCTGGGATACGAACTCCATGTAATCTGGGACCTTAAGAGAAAATGGTAAAATAAGAATAAGAATTAAGAATAAAACTGTGACAAAATAATCTACGGTACCATAACATAAGAACAAATTCCAGGTGTCACCGCATCAACAGCAGTGGAGATTTGACTAGGTATGAATGAAAATAAAATAATACTGAATAATGTACAATGTAATGAAAACTTCTAGTGAATGGTCTAAACATGCAAAAACACCATATTTTAAAAACATGTTGGCGCCTTTTCACTACTGGCATTCCAAAATTGTCATTCATATTGCAATGTTGTACCCCCCTGCCTCCCCCCAATGCATTTAGAATGAATATGACCAGTCTATCAACTATGAGTATAAGGGTGGATATATGCATGGCATGGTAAGTAAGTAACTGTCTGTCCATCAACACTGAGTATGTGAATGAATGCTACAATGAAATGAATATAAGACTACAAGAACCTCCGCTAGATTGACCGGCTGAGAGAAGATCTGAGCGGTGTCCTTCTCCTGCAGTTGGTCAAGCGTGGTGCGCAGCAGTACTAGAGCAGGGGTCAACTTGAGCTCTAGAGCAGCCTGCTGAATCTTCATCTGAAGATGCCAAAGGACGGAATACATAGAAAAAAAAAGAACAACATTAGTTCTAACTAGAAGCAGTGCTCTTCCGAGCACAGGTCTCCACCAGGCCACACAAATCGGCCTGTTATAGCGCCACCATGAGGCTGATTTAAAAAATGTGGGGCAGAGGTTCTGAATTAGCATCCAGGGAGTGTGTGTGCTCAGTTAGGCAGCGATCGGGCCAACGGCGCCGGAGATTAGCTGGTAACAACCAGGCCACACAAATCGGCCTGTTATAGCGCCACCATGAGGCTGATTTGAAAAATGTGGGGCAGAGGTTCTAGATTGGCATCCAGGGAGTGTGTGTGCTCAGTTTGGCAGCGATCGGGCCAACGGTGACTGAGATTAGCTGTTCACAAACTGCGAGGACGCACGGACGCACGGACGGACGCACGGACGCACGGACGGACGGAGGGGAAAACATACTCTCCCTCAGCCTTCGGCTGGTGGAGACAATAAAATAGAATATGATATATATGAATATATTATCTAAATAGAAACAACAATGCTACACAATCTAAATGAGACATACAGTACTGAACATGACCACCCAAAAAAATAAAAAGAAATCATCCCAAAACCTATACCACTTTGTCATTGGCTAGTACGCTTGTGCAAGGACACGCTGTGATTGGCAAGTAGCCATTTTTTGAGTGACAGTTGGGGCAAACGCTCTCGCCAAAACATTATTTACTATTCTGTCCCTACTCGAATGGTGAATCGGCTCAAACGACCTTCACAACGTTCGCCACGGCAACTCGCTTGCTCTGTGGCTTTTATTTTTCATCTAAAAGAGGCACTTTTGCATTGGCCACAGAAGCAGGGCATAGCTATAGGCAAAGCACAAGCGGTTTTGGATTCAGTATGTCGCGTCTTAACCCCCAAAGAATTTGCACACATCCCCCAATATGCTTCTTTTGGTAATCGCTCTCGTTTTGAGCGACCTGCCAGCACACACCTACCTACTGCACGGTTTGCCAGTCACAGGTGTGTGACTGCATTACTCATTCCACGATTGCACAATCCTTACAAGTTACACCTTGTTGTAAAGGTGACTAATCAACGATAAAAATTATATAAAACACAATACCAATTGGTTATATTGAAGGGGAGAAATAATCGACCAATCTGAACTTTTTGTGGGCAGTTTATTTTGTCAGGAACGGCAACATTTCCATGTTAGTTACATCTTTGTCAAGACATGGTTAAAATCACCTGTTCTCTCTTTAGCCTCTCTCTCTTACGGATGAGTTCCACTAGGAGTCTGGCTCTTTCCAGGTCTTGCCTCAACTTCTGCCAATAGCGTAGTTCCTCCCGTGCAGCACACAGCTTCTCATCAGGCTCTTTCTGATCAACAAAATAAAAGACGCAAGCACTTAGTCTGATTACATTATTCAGCTTGGAAATCTATCAACCCGTCATGTTTTTATTGAGTTCCTCTGTACCTGTTCAGTAGTCTTGTGAGCCTGCAGATGTGAGTGAAGTCGTCGTATTAGTGGCATGCCATTCCGCGACTGTCGTTTCAGTAACCAGTAGTTATGAAGCCTCTGCATGAATTGATTCTTCCTCTGCACTGCAACCCCTGTGCAGATCTTATTGAGCCTGTGGAGAGAGTTTTTTTAACCAGAGAGTAAATCAATATTGTAACAAGACTGATAGTGACAACGCTGATCGTTTGTATTCTTCAGTATTCTTGAATTAATATAAATAAATGTAGCAAAAAAAAAAAACATTCTGATGGACAATTAAAACCAATCACCGCTGTTAATAATCTATCTCCATGCACAGCAGCCATATTGGAAAGAAATCGGGTCTCTTCCTTAATTCCTGGTGTTACCAGTGATACTAATTAAGGCTTTGTTCCATATAGTTTAGCACACTGATAGTCACACTAATGTCAAGGTCCCCCATAACTATGACTGTGTACAAATGGAACCAAATGCACCATGGGTAAACTCTCAGAGTTATTGTACACACCCGTAAGGGGACATTTGAAACCCCCTCAAGGAACCCTGCGGGTCCTTCCTTGGACCACACTGTGAGACCCAATGGTGTAGCAGAGTGTTTCCAGTGAGCAACACAATATCAACATCCTGACACTGAGACACTGTGACTCAAGGAAGCGGCTGCTGCTGTGCATAAAGCCTATTAAAGGGGATGAAAGAGTGTGACTGTCTGACCTGTGAGAGGGGATTTGAGGCACCAGCAGTACAGGCACAGCAGAGCGACGGGTTGACCCTCCCTTCTTAGCCTTCTTCTTCTGGCCCTTGGCGGCCTTCTTGTTCTGCGGCGCAGGGGGGCTTTGAGTATAGGACCGTTGACCCCGGTTACCCCTGCCCCCCACCAGCCTCCCTTCGACCGCCTCGTCTCCGGACCCGTCCCGCCGAGACCCGACTGGAGAGTGGTGCTCACAGAAGGCCGTCTTCTTCACAGAGAAGGTCGTTCCGTTGACCCCCGTCTCCCGAACGGGGTCTATCTTCATGAACAGTCCAGCCTTCTGGGCACAGGTGACATGAAACGCCCTGTAGCAGTTGGCCTTGTGGCACTGGATGGAGGCGCCCCTGCCTTTCTGCTTGCACAGGTAACAGGTGAGCTTCCAGCGAGCCGGGGGGATGTTCTTAACCCCCTCGACAGGCTCAAGGAACACAGTGTTGGCGAAGCAAACCTCGGGGATCCAAATGGCGCAGACGACATGGGCCCAGCGTCCGTCGCTCGTCTGCTTGAAGGCACCTCCCCGGTTGGGACAGAGCACACAGTCCACTGGACGAGACGGGGACTGCAGGCAGCAGCGGCACAGCCACTGGCCCTCGGGGACGTAGGGCACGCCGTAGCACTCCTGGTGGACGGCCAGGTTGCAGATGTCACAGAACAGGATGACGTTGCTGTTCAGACACTCGTCGTCCAGGCAGACGCAGCAGAAGGCGTCCTCGTCGATGGTGCTCTGTGATAGAGCCTGGCTCCGGGACTCCAGGATGGACTCTCTCTCCAGGCGGTCGATCAGCAGCTCGAACGTGTCCGGAGAGACGGAGGCGTGGCCGTCCGACACCCTCTTCTGGTTGACCATCTCCAACCAAGCCAGGTCCTCCTCGTCCATGTCGTACTCCGCCTCCGCCTCCTGCTCTTCCCCCGACTTCTCTATGTAGCGGTAGTAGGCCGTCGGGAGAGGCGGTGCTTCCGAGGGGCAGACGGAGCTCAGCACGCGGAACGTGGGCTCGGGCAGGGGGCTTTGGTGTGAGGGGTGTTGGTGGGTGTTGCCGTGCTGCTGGGAGCCAGATCGGTGGCTTTGGTGCGACGCGTTTTTGCCGTTCCTCCGCCCTTTGAGATTGGGCGGCTTCCTCCCCGGCCTGGCTTTGCTCTGGGTCTGCTCGCTGTTCTCCTTGTTGCTGTTGCACTCGACAATGTCCTGCGCCATCATCTCGTCCTCCGTTATGACCGGCAGAGGATCTGTGATGTTAATCCTGTGGAGCCTTCCATCTAGGTCCACTTCCACTATTTTCTGGGCCTGAGCGTACGTCAGAGTCTCCCTGGACGGAGACAACTGTAGTCTGTAAGGGGAGGGGGGCCGCAGCCCTCCTGATGAACCCCTGCCCCTTCCCCTCCCTCTGCCACGGCCCCTGCCCATGTCCAGTCGGCTAACACCAGTCTCGCATCCCCGCCTCCTCGCTTTCCTCATGGAGGTTTAACACTGCCTCCCTACAATTAACAGAAAAGTAAAGATGACAACAAAACACACATTTAGGATGAGTAAAGATGCAAGTTATAGCCATTATGTAGACACTACAGCAGAGCACCCTACAGCAGATTAAAATGTGTTTGCATTCATGGTATTCATTCATTCCATTCAGCCAAGTCTGTTGTTGCAAGTATCATTATTGTGTTCATTTTTTATGCTACCGGTATGTTGATTAAATTAATATATAGCAGAACAATAGCAACAACTCCCCAGAACTTTTTAGTGTAATCCTTTAAGCCTTAGTGTCTGACTGTACCTGTCCTGTACCACGTGCTGCTTATTGTACATGTCTGACTAATAAATGATTCAATCAATCAAAAGTACATTACAGGTGTTTCTTATAAAACCACAGTTGCTATCTAGGATAAAATGTTTATATTAAAATGACAGCCAAAGCATTTATACCCAATACATCCATAATAAATTACCATGATACACAGGGGTTGACACTAACGTCTCAGAGGCCCTTGCCCGTCGGGCAAGTACAGGTCATGTTCTACTTGCCCAAAGGTCATGCCCACTTGCCCAAAAAAGTAAATTGTCCATTATAAAGTGATAGGTAAGATTTTAATTACCGCTCAATTTAACAGTGATTTCTTCACTTTCTGGGGCTGTGCGATAAAACATGTCATACTGTACCTCAATCCAAATCCAAATACCTACATAGCAGCTATGATTGAATATTTCTATGGTTTCACACTTGTTATTAGATTTTTGAGTGGTGGTGACACCGTCTCCTATACGTGGCCGTGTGTGTGGGTATGTGTGTGTGTGTGCGCGTCTGTCTGTATGTAGCCTGCAGTACCTTTTCTGACCACACATGTTAAGGGAGGGGCGCTGTTGTTCAGGCCAGGCCAGGCCAGGCAAGGCACACTCACTCACTCACTCACACACACGCACGCATGCACGCACGCACGCACACACACACACACACATGCAGCCTCCACCGCTCAGTTCATTGATTCAGTGATTTTTTTATGTTTAGACAGTTATCTTGTGTTGTGTTTATAGATGGTTGTGTCCCCTCTCAAATGAGCACTTGCCCGGTCGGGCAACCTGAAAGCAAACTCCACCTGCCCGAAGGTTTTATTTACATGCCGGGGGCAGGTGGGCAAGCTTTAGTGTCAATGCCTGATACATGATGGAAATATCGATCTACCAAGCTGGATGGCAGTTGTTGTTGTTCAAATCCCCATACAAGCTTAGAAAATATGTATGAGGTTAAGTGAATAATAATTTGCATCATCAATTTCTCTATGAATTGAGTGCAAAAGGACCCCAATGTAAACAAGACAGTACTTTCTTGGGTTTAAATCCTATGTGTAGGATCTTGTATCTGAACTGTACTGTCTTGTACATTTCCTATGCATACTGCTAATGAAGTATTCAATCAATCACTAAAATGTACCTAAAATAAGGACTTTAAAATAGGTCTAAAACCATTCCAACTAACTCTGACCCTGTTTATAACACTACTACCAAGACTAGCTAGTAACAGCTACAGTACTACCAAATGGCTGTTCCTTAACATTATCATATTCATATTATATATTAGGCAGTTCTCCCACCATGCAGTGAATTGTTTAGGTCTTTCCTAATCTAATAGGTGTTTTAATAATACAGGGTGATAAGAGGTTGATAGACTGAAATGTTTACAAACATTCCTCACGTTTAATTAATAACCTGCTGCTGCCTGCTGGTTTATAACTAGTCATAATAACGTGAATTGTTCCTCTGTATATTGTATTTTTACACTGCAAAGCAATGTTCGGTAAAATAATCTAATAATTTATATGCTACAAAAAAATAACAGATCTTCTGCAACGCGCTGTTAGCTTGTAGATCTGTCATTTTGGGTACCCGGCCTAACTTGCTTAGCATCGCCCCTCCCCCGAGCAGTGCCTCTATTAGTCCGATCGGGGGTCAGTCACGGTGCCACGGCACCTTTCAACCAATCACGTGGCAGCATCCTATATTTAATCCCCGCCCTTGTTGCTGCACGTAGTTCGGTTGCGGAGCGCTAAATACCAACCCGAGCCTCTATAACATCTGTCAGCCATTTTACCCGTAACAACAACACAGACAACACACTTGTGTTGCAAGTTGTACCATAGCAGCCCTAATATGCACATACATGTAACGGTAGCAGCCGCTTTGCAAGGTGCACGACCATTGACACTGCACACTTTTTATGCGACGTTTGAACGTCGCTTCATACTAGACCAGAGAGAGAGAGTCCTGCGAAACATACAGCTTCTCTCTCCCTCTCTCTCTGCTGATGTGATAATAACGTTTCACTCGGTCGGACATTTCTCTCCCACCATTTAAGCACACATTTCTAAACAGACCAACAAGGACTGGTGAATATAGCAAGTCGATTCGCTTACCGTGCGAAATGCTGTTCCTGCGCTGGTTGTTGCGGGTGTCAAGAGAATTACGACCGTTTTAAAACAAGCCAAGCCAAATGTCAGCCAGGCTAGTGACACAATATTGGGAGGCAGCAGCAGCAGGCTGACATGCTAGCTGTTGGTTCCTCCACCACCACGGCTAGCTGTTAGCCTCTCCAGCTAGCCGGTGATTTGAGGGGCGACAGCGTCATCTTTAGCACTTCACTCCGCCATTTGGAACGCCCGCCGCGAGCCGCTCTCAAAGCCGCGCTTAGACGCTTTTCAACGTTTTCCACAGCCGCAAAATAAGTCACAAAATATTCCCCAAGATATCAAGTTTGAATGTGCCTTAATGGATATAAGGCTAAATATTCAGTCAAGATGGCTTGAAAAAATAACGCCCCTTTAGAAAAAACGAGCGCAGCCAATTGTAGGCCATCGTTTGAGCTCGCGCACAGTGCGGTCCGGCGCGTGATTGGTCAGCGCTGACCGCGGCGGTCATCGAGCTGCGGCTTGTGGTCAGTCGAGGACACAGCGCGGAGGAAAACAACGTGATGCTCAGTTTGCGCGCCTTATCTTCATTATCGACAGAAACCCACAATGTGACACCTGTTACACATGCACTGTTTACATCCTGACATCACATGTGCACCTGTTACACATGAACTGTTTACATCTTGACATGTACACTTGTTACCATAGGTAATAGGCCTATATACACCTGTTACACATGAACTGTTTACATCTTGACATGTACACTTGTTACCATAGGTAATAGGCCTATATACACCTGTTACACATGAACTGTTTACATCTTGACATGTACACTTGTTACCATAGGTAATAGGCCTAGGCTATATACGTACACCTGTTACACATGCACTGTTTACATCCTGACATGTACACAGTAGGCCTACTATTACACAATTTCTCAAATTCTACCCAAACCCCAACCATACCCGATGTTTTCCGGCCGGGTAGGGCCTAAAATGTTTACTAATTGGTCTAATTATTTTAATACTTTTATAGAGTTCTCTAATTCTGCCCGAACCTGACCCGACGTTATTGAGCCGGTTGGGGCCTAAATATGCTAGTTAGGGCCCAGTTAGGCCGGGCCTTATTTTTCAGGGCCGTTGAGACCTGTTACACATGCATGTACTGTTTACATCCTGATGTGTACACCTGTTACACATGCACTGTCTATTTACATCCTGACATGCACACCTGTTACACACTGTTTACATCCTGACATATTTAGACTACTCCTGTTGCACTTATGACCTGTCTGACATGTTTTTAAATGTTAACCTGTTGTTACGTGCATTAATGTTTACATTATGAGATGGTTAAACCCGTTACTATGGACCCTATATTCACGCCCGCCCACTCAGCAACTTCCTGGTGCTGACTCAGCTTTGAAGGGGAAACTAACACAGAAATTGCTGGACTTAAAGCCAACAAATCATTATTTCGAACGGTAAAGTAAATTATAATGCTTTGTGCCTTTTACTATATTGTGTTCTTGATCATGCTAGCCGTATTTTATACTTTACTATTCGGAAATTGCATTACATTTGCGATTTCTGTGTTAACTCTATGGGCTTTTAGCAGGGTTTACCCTTCAAAGCGTCACTTCAGCACCAGGAAGTTGCTGAGTGGGCGGGGGCATGAATAGGGCTATTACTAGTAAGACTCCCTAATCAGGATATAAGCAACAGTCAGGTAGAAGAGGGGCATGTGAGAAATCAGGGGCGGAGGTTGTGGTTTGCCAGCCAAGGAGTGTGTGTGCAAAGTTTGGCATGGATAGGGGCAACGGTGCCGGAGATAAGAGTAGGGCCAAAAGTGTGAGGTGACGTGACGGACAGACAGCCGGTGGAAGCCATGCAGCTTTTCATAGTAACTTGCGACCTGACGGTGGCAATTACATGTTTACACACTTGTCTCAAGCGCTGTTTACATTATGTTTACACACTTGTTAAAGTGTGCATTATTACATTTTACACACCACAAGCACTGTTTACATTATGACATGTTTACACTCTTGTTACAGTGGTTCTCAAACTTCTCTTTTAATTTAAGGACCCCCATAACCAAAGGATAGGCTCCATTTGTACACTAGTCACAGTTACAGACCTCTATGGGTCCCTCCAGGGCCTCACTTTGAGAACCATTGATTTATATCATGAACTTACAAGCACTGTTGTGTTGACATTTTGACATGTACAGCATGTGTTTTCACTGAGATGATGCAACAATGTATACAATGTCATGTTAATTGTTAAACATGTCATAATGTAAACAGTGCAAGTAACAGGTAATATGCACTGTTTACATAATGTTTTACAGCTGTTACACCCACTGTTTACATCCTGTCATGTCCAAGGCGCAATCACACAAATTAGCAGCCTATAAATGTTTTCAAGAAGGTGACTAGGCACTAGGGCCACCTATTTTCTGTTTTTAAGCACCCTTCCCATAATCCCATTATAACCATGATTTTGCTTTTGCCCCCAGTTCTTTTAGAATACTTACGGTAGTGTCCTGGGGGTCAATATTTTGCATCTAATGCGCACTTGAGTAAATGTAATAGAATTTGTTTCAGAAAACTTGCCACTCTCAATACAACTGTAATTCAACTAGACAGAAATCAAATATAAGTTGCATACTGCATTTCATAGGGTTAAACTTCTAATTACTAAATGTTATTACTTTCTTGCTATAGGCTACATCATGCTCATAGGCATGCTTTAAATCAAATTAGATTCAGAACACACAACAGTATTTGATTAGCACTACTGTAACACTCCCCTTCCCTCAATGACCATACATGAAGCTCGATTTTACTTATTAGGTGCGTGGTCTACCTTTATTGTTTTTCTAGATTGATATTCCTATGCATTGTTATATTGTTTTTGATGTACTGACGCTTATTGTATTGACGTATTAACTGCTTATTGTAAGTCGCTTTGGATTAAAAGCGTCTGCTAAATGCCTACATTGTAAATTGTAATTTGATCAAGTAAATACACGTTTCCTTACTTTTATTACTATCTCCCATAACCCATAATACTGATGTACTAATCAGATTTGAATAGTACACACACAGCATAGGGAACAGAAGGAGCTTTTTCCTCCCCACCCCTCAGAAACTCAGTGTCGTGTTGAATGTCGTTGTCTGTCCTTATTGGCTGAAAAGTACAAACTTGAGTAAATGTAATAGAATTTGTTTCAGAAAACTTGCCACTCTCAATACAACTGTAATTCAACTAGACAGAAATCAAATCTAAGTTGCATACTGCATGTCATAGGGTTAAACTTCTAATTACTAAATGTCATTACTTTCTTGCTATAGGCTACATCATGCTCATAGGCATGCTTTAAATCAAATTAGATTCAGAAGAACACACAACAGTATTTGATTAGCACTACTGTAACACTCCCCTTCCCTCAATGACCATACATGAAGCTCGATTTTACTTAAAAGCGTCTGCTAAATGCCTAAATTGTAAATTGTAATTTGATCAGGGTAAATACACGTTTCCTTACTTTTATTACTATGTCCCATAAGCCATAATACTGATATACTAATCAGATTTGAATAGTACACAGCATAGGGAACAGAAACAGCTTTTTCCTCCCCTCCCCTCAGAAACTCAGAAGTTCTCCACCCACAACAATGTCATTGAATGTCGTTGTCTGTCCTAATTGGCTGAAAAGTATAAACTTGACATGATCCTGCATCACAGTTTAGCTCATTAGGATCATTCTGAAGTGGTGGCCCAGCAGTCACATCTTTGAGCTGTGTTAGGTACAGTAGCATTTATATTTTCATATGCATTTTAACAGACTATAACTTATTTGACTTCAATAGATCTTTAATCCATTCATCTGGTTCAGAAGTTGTATTTTTTTCTTATTCTGATTTGTGTTTTGTTACAGATTTTTTCAAGTACCTGTATATCTGTAGCCTATATTTTGTATTTGATACCCTGTTCAAGCCACTAATGACAATATTGTTAATTGTTTTTTTTCCTAGGATGCAATTAAACAGAATTAGGATGCGGTTTAGCTACACTAGCTGCATTATGGGTCTTCTTCTCAGCGTAGGAACATGTACTGCTGGTAAGTAAATATTTAACCCACCCTCAAACATGCTGCAGACATAATATTAACACATTAACATTTAAAACCCTATATATGTTGCTTAGTTGTCCCCTATTTGGTACCCTCTTTTTTCCCCTTTACTCCAAAAGTCTTTGAGCTTGTAGATCTACAATTCTCACCTCCTAATATCGCTGATGCCTATTATGACATGACTAGAATAGATTAATTGAATTTACAGGACCACAATGGAAACGAGCCCTTAGGACCTATTGTGTTATCCTTTTAGCAATAATATTACCACTGTACCATTTACAAACGGTTAATAAAGTATTCAATCAATCAATCCGGTATGCTAGGGTTCATGTCGCTCAATCAACACACCACATCTAATTAGACTCATGATCGCAGACCAAAATATGACTTAATGTGTTTTTTAGAGGAGCTCACCTATTTGTTGCCTGCCTTTCTTATAATTTCTTATTAAATTAATAGTCATTTTAATCATACTGATGTTACTGATCCTCTGAGTGACAGTATAAGGAAATGTTTGTGTGTTTTCTGTAGCATGATCCAAATCAGTTCATTTATAATTATTCTGATGACAGCATGCTCATTTCAATGCCAGACCCCTCATGTTTTCACTGCTGGACGCAGTAGAAATCTCAAAGGCCTGAAGTGACATAAATAGCTAAACTGTCAGCTGGGCTCCAAATCAAAGTGGAGCGCCACATCCTTCCTGGCTGGCACCCATCATGTCCCACTATGATAGAAAGGAAGCGAGCCGGCTGAATTTCTCACTAAAAATGGTAATAAATCAACTATGCAACAAACAAGGGCCCTGTGTTTACGAGGGGCCAAAAAGTGACAGGGGCCTGACGAGCTTGTAAACGTGTCATCTTCTGAATAGGAGGAGCTGATGGTTGTCAGGATCACCCTGTGGTACTGATGGAGCCCCAAGGCCTTGGCCTGAATCAAGTCTTTCTATAATCTTTGACTGGGCTCCCACCTCACAGCGCCATGGCTTTGTGATTCATAGAATTAACACTCAACTAGTTTAGATTGTAATGTGGCTCAGATCGCTTTCAAGAGGGAGAGGAGAGAGGCCAGATCGTCTAGGATACCACCGGAAACCATTGGTGACCGAGAGCGTGTCAATGCACCCCCGCATTCACCTCAGGGCTTTTGATTCTGTCAAATGTCTTCAGCACTTCAAATGGGCATGGCTTTGGTGGTATTCATCCAGTGCGAATAATGGGTCTCCAATGTCATGCAGAGCGATCTTGCAAACGATTGTGGCGCCTCTTTTATCAGCTAACACGAGTGTGCCAGTCTATAAATATCTTGTTTATTTCTGATGTCTCAATTCTGTTTCCATATTCTTTATAATTACTTTCCTAAGATGCATGTACATAAACTGGTGTTGAATCACTTCTATTGTAAAATACTGTTTTCTGTTCTTTCTGCCTGTCAACATCAGTGCGATCAGAGGTTAGAGTAACAACTATAAAGGTAACGCATCTATTGCATTCAAGCTTGTATCTCGTCCCACTGGAATTATCACAATATTATAGATACAATATATTGTTATTGATTATGTTTTTACTTTGTTTTCTTCCAGCAAGATCCATACACAATGCCCAAAGGTGGACAGCTGGAGGGCTACTGTATGGACTTGCTGTCTGAACTATCTAAGAAGCTAGGCTTCAAGTACAAAGTGCACCTGGTGAGGGACTCCTCATATGGAAGACAGGATGAGAGTGGCAACTGGAATGGAATGATTGGAGAGGTGGTGAGAGGAGTGAGTACATGAAAGCTGACATTTGGAGCAATCAAAGTGCAGAAAATGCATCTGCATGTCAGAGGTTTACATTTGCCAGTTGACTTTTGTGACTTATGAATGATGCATTAAAAAGAATAAACACATTCTTGTTGTGCACGATATCGGCATACTTCAAAAGGATGTCTGCTCAAGCTGAAATTATATATACTGTACAGTCTGTGCATGTAGGATGAATTCATGTAATCCCTGCAGGAGGCAGAACTTGCAATTGCTCCGCTGACCCTTACTGCAGCTCGTGAGAAGGCAGTGGAGATGACCAAACCGTTCATGCAAACCGGAATCAGCATCCTACTGAAGAAGGACACCCCATTGGTGGCAGGCTTCTTTGACTTCCTGTCCCCCTTCTCAACTAACACCTGGGTGGGCATTCTCACTGCCTACCTAGCAACTACTGTTTGCATCTTCATAGTTGCCAGGTTGGTGAATCAACCTATCAATCAATACCCTGAGAGAGGGAAAAAAAAGAAAACACTTTCAAACTGGCTCCCAATTTTGGACACACTGTATTATGTAGCAAAATGTTTACATTATAATGATATGCATAATGTAATTATTTATATTTTCATGCATTTTCATGAATCTTAAAAAATAGCCAACCTACAGATCACAGTGCACCGCAATGTGCCACGTTGTGAGCTTGTAGGTCAGCTATCTTTGCTATGAATACAGGTGTGCCTTGAGATTTTGACTTGCTCATTGTTGTGCTTTGGACCCAAAAAAGTTTGGAAACTACTGTGTTATGGAATGTGACATCTGAACATGGAAGTTGGACACTTATGATGACCTATCTATATTTTTGCATCTATGGTTTTACATATTTTTTACTCCTCTGGTCTCCAAATTTTACTCTTTGTTGAATATTGTAATAAATGTCCATATGTATGTCAACACAGACTCAGCCCGTGTGAGTGGAGTCAACCCCGAAGTGAAGAGAACGGCTTCACCATCCTGCACAGTTTGTGGGTCACAGCAGGAGCTCTCACCCTACAAGGTAAACAACAGGATTCTAACCGTGTTAGCCCTGGCGTCCCTGTTATGGGCTTATTATTATTATTTTTAAATCACATCTTTTTTATAGGTCCTTCATAATTTCACAACCTCATAAGATGTCGCATCATAACACGTTGCAAGCTTGTACTGTAGATCGGTTGTTGTCACTCTTTGTTGTGTGACAAAGTATAATGGACTTAAGTAGTTAACCTTGACTAGAGTGTTCACAGTTTTGTCACTCATCATCACAGCACCAGGCCTTCACACAAAGAGGAGAATTGAAGGTGTAATGTAGACTTTCAACGTGTTTAAAATGAAAATAAGATAAAATACAGATACATTTGGAATAGTTTCCTTCTCTAGTATCTCAGAGTTTCATTTTGTCTTTTTTGTGTTGCCAGGGGCTGGTCCTCACCCCAAAGCTCTCTCAGGACGAGTGATTCTGTGCTGCTGGTGGTTGTTTGTTCTTGTGCTGCTGGCTTGCTACTTCTCCAACTTCAGCGCATCCCAGGACACTGATTCCCATGTGATGGTGAAAGGCTTTGAGGAACTGGCCAACCAGGAGGTGATTGAATATGGCTGTCTGTCTGGCTCTTCCACTCTTTCCTTCTTTAAGGTAAGTCTAAAGCCTGGTTTACGCTTTGGAGACAGTGTTGTGTGTTACAAGAATAACTCCTAATAATGCACAATGTAACATAAATAATGATGGGGGGAGGGTTATTGTTATTTCAGTCAAACATCACATTAGCCTATATGACTCTTTGTAACTGAAGCATGATTGAACAGATAACACTTTTTCAAATCACTATTCACATCGTTCTTTTGCCATCTTCTTTTGTCATCTTTGTTTTCCATCTATCTCTTTTTTTTAGTGGTGCTGCTAAAGCGAGCCCACAATTAACTCATAAATAGCACCACTCACTTCACACTGGGTGTTTTTTTTTAATCAATCTATCTCTTTATCTAGAACTCAAACAACCCGGTCTACCGCAGAATCTATGAAAACATGGAGCGAAAGAAGAGCTATGTCTCGTCAATGGAGGAGGGTGTCCAGCGTGCAAGAGAAGGCAACTATGCTTTTATTGGAGAGTCAGTCTCACTGGACTTGGCAGAAGCTCGCTACTGTGAATTAGTCAGGATCCATGAAGTCGTAGGCATGAGAGGGTACAGCATCGCTGGCCCAATAGGTGAGGCTATGGACTTTGAAATATCTTTAAAACAAAATATTAGCTATTTGTGTTCAGGGGTCATCTCCATGCTGGCTTGTGGTGGACATTTTGGTCAAAATTAAATTTTTGCCACAAACGTACAAAATGAGTGGACAATAATATTACCAGAAACCATAAAGAGCGTATGGTACTCTGAGAGCGTACAATTGGAACCAAATGGACCCTTACGAGTCCATTTGGTTCCATTTGTACACTCTCAGAGTTAAGGGGCTCCTTACAAATAAAACATCTGATAACCACTATAGTACTAGTGGACTCCTAAATATGCCATAGTGTCATAGTAAATCAGTGTCATACATATTCTGAAGAAACCTGGGGACTTTACATTCAGTAATTGGGTCTCTTATGATCAAAATAAGAACATTATAATGCTGTGTAAAAAAGAAAATCAATGGACAAGACCAAGTCTTTGCCACGGACAAATTTGTCCATGTCCGGACATGTTGATAACCCCTGTTAGTGTTTTTTGTCCCAAGAGCTCTATTACCGAACACCACTTGTTTTTCTGCCCCTCAAGGCTCCCCTATGATAAAGAACCTAAGTGTGGCAATTCTGCAGCTGAATGAGGCAGGAGAACTGGCTTACATGCGGAGTAAGTGGTGGGCGACCGGCTGCATGGTAGATGCAGCCAAGGCCGCCACTGAACCCCACGGTCTGAAGGGCATGTTCCTGCTCCTGGCTCTGGGCCTGGGCCTGGGAGTGCTGCTGGCTGTTCTGGAACTCACCTCCAAGAGCCGCAGTAACGCCGGGGACCAGAGGGTGTGTGGATTATTGTTGGCTCTCATACACAGTACACAAGCCCTAGTCTAGGAGAGATTTTATATGCACGCACCCCTGTATTATACTGTCGATTACTTTTTCAACTGATCGAATAATCAAGAAGCATGTTATACATGTACATATTCTTTTTTACATTTTCAATACTATAACAAATAGATTATTTTTAATAGACTAAATCAATTAGTCTGATTAACTACTTAAAGGGGAAGACCACCCATTTTCAATATTGAACTATGTCAGTAATATACCCTAGAGGAGTTGTGTGGAAATAGAAAAAAAGTTCCCCCTCTTCTGTGTTGCCTAGAACTGGAAGATTGATTTGGGGGTTTGTATTGTAAAGTACAATGTGTGATGTCATCAAGTTGTACTTTACAATACAAACCCCAAAATCAATCCTCCAGTTCTAGACAACACATAAGAGGGGGAACCTTTTTTTTTCTATTTCCACACAACTCCTCTAAGGTATTAATGACATAGTTCAATATTGGAAATGGGTGGTCTTCCCCTTTAAGCCCCATTTTATACTTCATTGTACAAGTGTCAAGCAAAAATAACGAAAATAGTCAATCTACAAGTTCACAAGAGCATACATCTGCTATTTCTTCATTTTATTTTGAATTTTTCGGGGGAAAAATACATTTTGAAAATGTCACCGCAAATCAATTATTTGTTTTAGAATAGATTACATCGTTTCGTTTTATTAACTGTTGCACCACTATTAGGCCTACTGCAAATACACTGCACAATCAGCTTGTCATTCTCGCAGCAAGATGTGTGTTGTGATAATTCATTCAATGGAGCTTCTGGATATGCCAGTGTTCAACTTTGTACCAATTTCTGTATGTGTCTCCAACAGAAACCCTGCTGCACTGTACTGGCTGGTGAACTGAGACACCGCTTCTGGAACAGCAATGTCAACAGACAGCAAGAGGTGGCAGAAAAAGATAAAGATAAAGCATGATTACATTACTTTTTATTAATTAAATTGTATTAATACCTGACAGGATCATTGCAGGAATATGATATTCTTAAGTATTAACAAAGTTGAAACAATGTTTACTGTCTAGTGGGTGTGAAATAATTATTTTATTTGATGGTTTTATCAAATCGTTATCAGATGGTTTTTACTTGAAGCCCAATGATTGTTGTAGTAAGTTGTGATTCTGAGATACTGACAAAGCTGAAAAATGTTTACTCCTCAGAGGTTGTGAATTGTGATATGATTTAGTTAATAGTTAACCTTTAATAACAATAATAATTAAGATAAATATCATTTTAGTTTGGAACCTGTTGGCTGTATATAACTAGGCTGAAAAGCTGGATTTGAGTGGAATGCTGTATACAAATATGTGTATTGATTTAGGTGCACAAACTGTCATGTAAACATTGTCATGTAAGAAATGGAATGGAATGTAAGAAATGGATGGAATCTGAATGGAATAATGAATAAAAGTTAAACAATAAAATGTTAAAATGATGCACATTTTTAACAAAAATGTGCATTTGCATCTACGTATATAAATCCCTTTTGTACAGTTGGCAATGGCATCGCACAATTACAATATTCTGATCATATGAAAATATGTTATAATACAGTACATATAAAAACATTATTTCATGCATAAAACAGTGTTCTTTGTAAACATTACAGCAATTTCAAAGATAATAAATTAGTTTAATTCTGTACATTTGTCAGTGTCTTTTTTTCCCAAGTGAGGAAAACATTGCACAAGTGCATTAGCACTGTTCATTGAAATAGAATCTCTGGTTAATTCCTTCCTTGGAGTGGTTCTTCTTCCTTTTCTGCTCGCCAGTATTGTCTTCCTTGTGATCCTTATAGTCTGTGAGCTACAGTGTGGCGTGATCTAACAGTAAACATAAAAGCATAATCATAATCATTATATATTACAATCATGCCGAAAACACTGCAGCTTGTGCAAATGCGGAGATCAATTCTGTTTCTCCCGTGAAAGGCAAAAACTGTCATAACTCACCATCGAAAAGCAGTGGAGATGAACAGCGGATCTCCCTCATCTTCTGGTCAAAAAGAGCATTCATCTCCCTCTGCAGGGTGCCTTCACACTGCTCTCCGCCAGCTGGCACATGGGAGTGCACAAGCTCCAGGCTGTCTACACTGCACTCCTCACTGCTAGATGTACTGTCAGATAGGCAGACACCATTGGATATGGGCTTCATCTGGTTTCTGTAGCTGCCATAATGCTGTGCAGGAGGCATCTGCCAGTGGACAGCAGATCTGTGGTTCACCACTGGTGTGTGTGGAGAGGTAGTTTGTTTCCGTGGGCAACTTTGAGAGCGTACACTTGTGGGGGGACTGGCCGCTCGTGGATTGGTTGCAGTCTGCAAGGTCCTTCTCACCCTGGCAGGCGACGATGGAGGGATCAGTGCAGATGGCTGGGCTAAAGGCTGCGGCTGAGGGAGTGGTTCAGTCTGGCCCTGAGTTTCTGAAACTAATGGAGGTTCAAGGGTAGGTTCATCGCTTGGCTCTGGTCTACCTGATATTTCCTCAAGGGTAGGTGACTCGGGCAATGATGGCTCAAATATTGGTTCTCTGATGTGTTGACTCTCCAACTCAGGCCTGTCTGGAATTTGGTCATCAAAAACGGCACTGCTATAAGACCACCAAGGCGGTGAGTCGAGGTCAGAGTTGTCACATGTCGTAGCTGGGACGGTCACGGCTGAGTCGGAGCCAGTGGAAGACAGCATACTGAGGAGCCTTGTCTTTGGTGGATCCTGCATTTGAACTCTATGAGCACGCCTCACTGGCTCACTCATAGCCTCCCTGGGGAACGCGGCCTTGGCTGCCGGCCCTGGAGCTGGAGGACATCTCTCGCCATTCCTGCCGCTGTCCTGTGAGAAACATTCCACATCCTTTCGGTAGTGCAGCGGATATGCATCTTCTGAGGATTGTACGGAGAAGTCCAGGGACGGGCGCTTTTGAATTTGAGGACCCTTCCTATGTTTCTGGGCTGCTTTCTGGATGTGCTTCTTTGCCACTTTCACAGCATTAGTTGGCTTCACCTATTTCACCAGGAACACAAAGGTTTAAACAGAGTTTCAGCAGAAAGTCGTTGATTTGTGAGTATTTCAGCGAGTCTCTTACCTTTCCTGACATGTCCTTTATAGCAATATGAACAAAGATGGACGCCGCTGTCTGACCCTCCAAATATACATGCCGATAACCTTCAAAAATAAATGTAATATAACAATCATATTAGCCTACATTTTGCACAGTAGTAGATGTTCTTCTGTTTATTTATTATTTTTACCAAGACAGTAGACCTACATTATGTCACTTATGTAATAATCTACCTGGCATCATGCTGATGAAAGCTATGGTCCGCTGTCCGACTAAATTCTGTCCAAAAGGGTCAAGATCCCATATTTGGAAACGCACAAGGGCAATCTGGGGCATCTGCATATTGAAGACCAACGTCTCCTCCCACATAGGGTTGAAACCTGCAGTTGATACACGAAAGGTTGTCTAACAATGAAATTATCTTCATTGAGCCAGTCTCTTGAACTGTTTATTTATACTTGTTTAAACACTCACCATTATCCTCCACTACCCTGGTTCGCTTCGTGGCAGTGTCAACAGGCAGACCAATAATCTCTACTTCAACAAAGGGATCAATATTCTGGAATAAATAAATAAAAATACACTTTTACGACTGTAGGTCACATGGCCGATAGACAAAAACAATTGCTTGATGTTCTAATGCAGTGGCTCTCAAAGTGGGTTTCGAGGACCCATTTGGTCCTTGAGGGGATTCCAGGGGGCCTCCTGTAAAATGTATTAATATATCTATACTATAATTTTGCGAATGTCTGAGTGAGTGTCTGTCTGTCTGTCTGTCTGTCTGTCTGTCTGAGTGAGTGTCTGTCTGTCTGTCTGAAACAGCGTTTCTCCTCAGTGGCTGGAGCAATTGATCTGAAATCGCATCACCATTAGCATATGAACACACCTAACATAACTGTGAAGCCCGTTTGTCACTTTCACAAATCATATACTGTATATTCGCATTTTTATGGTGTATCTATATCTATTTAGCCTACAGTACCTTTTGTGACCACACATGTTAAGGGAGGGGCGCTGTTGTTCAGGCCATGCACAATCACACACAAACCCACAAACCCACACACACACACACACGGGGGGTGGGGTGGGGGGGGGGGGGGGGGGGGGGCTCTGGCCCTGTTACAGATGTTGTCCAAAAATCATGCAGATCGGTACACAGTATCTCTGTAGCTGTTAAATGGAACGGGTATTTCTTACATTGATGCTCCTACATATTAGCATGCAAGCACCAGTTAAAGTTACTTTCCATCCCTCATATACTGTGTGCACAGTGCACATCCCATAACCCACACACTGCACATCATTTCGGAGCTCATATCTTTGAACGGGTAAGGGCTAGTAGAATCAAAATGAGTTTAACTGCCGATCGACAACACCTTGTGATCGCATCGCGACACCTTGTGACAGGGGGGTCCCTGGCACAAAATATTTGTCCGTGGACAAATACATATTAATGGTGGGGGTCTTTGACATGACAACGTTTGAGAACCACTGTTATAATGTTTTGTTGCTGCAATGGATGCCTCACCTCTCCTCTGTCTCCAAGCATAGAGTCTTTGGGTTTGGGCAGCTGCTGTCCACTGATGATTTTTAACACTAACTGAGTCTTTCTGTATCCTGGCTGGGGCTCATCTACCATGGGATTAAAGGCACCTATGGAGGTTCAAGACAGAGTTTACCAGCTACTGGCTAACTTCACATTTCATTTAATCAGCCAGCGAAAGCTTCCATTTGATATTAGTTTAGTTATTTGTGTGTACTGATGCTCACACATACCTTTACACATACACTTAGGCTTCAGGACATATCCGCAGTTGCCATTATTCGCAAACTTTGCCCGGTTCAGCTCAAGCATTCGTCCCTCTGTTTGAAAATTCAGTGCAACTAAAATAAAAGATATAAGATAGATTATAGACAGAAAGACAGACAGTGTATAAAATGTATAGCGCAACACCCAGGATTTAAACCTGGTCCTCCCACACTGGAGCTAGAAGCCATGCATCTATCACTCAGCCAAAGGAGAATGCCCACTTGGTCATAGGAGATATTAGGCCCTAGGCTACTCTGTTCCATTTGACCTCAGGTAGAGCTACTCCATTACATTAACACCCAGTGCAAACTACTCAAAGTTGGGAGAAGCCCTTCTTTCAATGTAATAATGTGACACACTGTCTTACCCATGTGGCATCCTGTATTCCAGTATGGCTGTGGGCAAAAGTTGCTTGAGTCCACTCTGAAAGCGGAGGGGTAAACCCGGATGAGCTGCCGCTGGTTTAAACGGACCAAGTGACCTGGCTGCAGTTGTAAAATCTGATTCATAACGTCCTCATTGAGGGAGGACACCTGCCAACTGGTCAGCAGAGCTGCCAGACAAACAAAAACAGAGTTAGTAAGGGCTCAATTTGACTTATGCCATATGATTGTGTTGCTTGCAAAAAATGAGTGACAACCTGAGCATTCCACATACCCCAAAAGAACGATGACTGTTTTATGCAGATTACCTTGTGTTTCTATGTTGTGAACTCGGACAGCTTTCGTGTACTTGACCAGGTCAGACAGATGTCGGGACAATCTTATTGTTTTGTTTTTTTTCCTGGTCATGGAAATAGAATAGAATAAAATGTTTAGGCCTCAACATTGGCGTCCCCACTTATGGGAGTAGTTCATCCCCAAAATGACTTTTTTTCCTATTGATTACTCATGCCATAGAGACCTGAATGCATGGCCCTGGATGGGGACCCGAATGCATGGCACTGGATGGGGAAACTGTCTGGGTAATTTTACTTTTTTTAAATTGTAATTCCATTTTTGTCTTAGGAATGCAACAAAAAACGAAATAAAAAACTCAAGTCTCCAAGGCAAGAGTAATCAATAGAAAAAAAATCAAACCTCGGTTCGAAGTGGAGCGGTGAATCTGAGCGTGCGTGCGTGTGAGTGCGTGTGCGTGCGTGCGTGCGTGCGTGTGTGTGTGTGTGTGTGTGTGTCTGTGTGAGTGAGTGGTGAGTGTGCCTGGCCTGCACAAAACAGCGCCCCTCCTTTAACTAGTGTGTTGTGTGTGGCCACTCAAGGTATTGCCAGGCTACGGACACGGCCAGCCAGCCAGCCAGCCACCCAGCCACCCAGCCACCCACCCACGGACATACCCACGGACATACCTGTCTATTGGGAGCGCTTTCACCGCTCCAAAAACGTTATTTTGGGGGTGAACTACTCCTTTAAGTTATTGATAGTTAGGAATCAAATGGAGCCTTATCTGTAAATCTGTATCTGTTCCATTTGTACATTCTCAGATTCATGGGAGATTTGTGGCCTAAATGCACACCAAATAACTGGTGGTCTTTCAAATTAAAACGTTTGAGAACCACTATGCTAAACTACTGAGTCCTATCCTTACTTAGGGTGGTAGACAATCTGATCACTGTCCTTGTTGCTGTGAGACTCTGGCCCTGACTCCCCTTCAGACTTTGCTTTCTTCATCACCTCGACTTTCTTTTTCCTCTGGAAAGAAAAACACATGAGTCAGCATTCTTACTACAGAGGGATGTTCATGGAGGACACTGTTGTCTTGCTACAGTCTGTCACTGTGATAAACTCAAGTGATGATGACACAGCAAGAAAGTGTAATGTTTTATTTTATTCAAATAAGGGACACAGTCCCGCCAGACGTCCCTTATTCATGTGATGAAAACTTTGCATCAACATGAGAGGTGGGAACGAAAGAGGAGCTACTCTATGTTGCTCATTTGAATATTATTTGCATAGAGCAAAGCAGTGAACAGGAAGTAGAAGGAAAGCGACAGAGGACTGGTAACAAGGCAACAGACCTACTGACCTTTCTTTTAAAAGTCCTTATGATTCTTTTTCCAAGTCGTCTCTTCTTTTTTGGCTTTTTGGCAGTAATCGCACTGTTCCCATCCTAATTAAAACAATCAAACATGCAATGTAATTCACAAAAAGCGTTATTTATCGATTGCTGCTAACTTACATTACAGTCATTTGTATCTGTAACTGTGTCTTCTGTATATATCATTTATTTGAAAAGTCGTTATCATGTTGTCTTTTTTAAATACAGTAATATCAGAATGAGAAAATTGTTCACTTGTTTGTATTTAGCTAAACACAACCCTGCGTCTGTCTGTCTGTCTGTCTGTCTGTCTGTCTGTCTGTCTGTCTGTCTGTCTGCCTGTATTTCTGTCTCATAGGTCTCACCGTGCCAGCCTGAATGTCTTCATCTTCTTCACTGTCGTCCTCTTCTCCGGTGTCCTCATCCGACACATCACCTTCCTCTGCATTTGGATCAAGGTTTGCTGGGAGCTTTTTCCCCTGAAACATAATAACCAATCATTAATTCACATGAGCACAAGTGCAACAGAGGACAGACGTACTGTAGCGGGCCGTTGGTAGGCCTACACACGCCATTTTTGCCCCATAAAAAACCAATAAGCACTTAAACCCTGTTCATCAAATTATTATTAATTAAATTCATTAACCACTCGTTTTTCCCTCACAACTGGTCGCAACGTGACGAATTGTGAGCTTGTAGATCTGCTATTTTGGGACAGTTTTAAGGCCTGTCCATAGTATCTCCGAAATGTTCGGTGAGTTGGACTTTCCGACATGCACATTTCCGAACTCTAATTCGGTCTAATGCTTTTCAGAAGTCGCGAGTGACGTCATTTTGTAGTCGAACCGGACCTTTTGACCAAAAGGTCTCGATTTCGGTCAAAGTATGGACAGGCCTTTAGCCTGTTGAGACATGCTCAAAAGTGGGATGTGAGGGTTAATGTGGTTAGAACAATATGAGGAACATAATGGTTCATAACAGTGTTTCTTTAGTAGGTGATGGTTCTTTGGGACCATAGCTTTCAAAGAGTGTGTACTGGAAAACTGAAACCTTGACTAGAACTTTTCCTTTCAGGATCTCCGGGGATGGCAGCTTCCGGGTTTCATTCATGTTGACATTGGAAAGGTCCACTTTGTCCTGAAGCACCTCAATGATATACTGGGCCATCTTTTTCTGCTGAGGCACACTGCAATGGTTCTCTATGGATATGATCACTGGATACCTGGGGATGGCACAGAAGGGCCAGTGGTGGAACAAGTAGATTTAGATTTGGGACTTGAGTAAAAGTAGCAATACCACAGTACAAAAACAACCTGTTACAAGTAACTTTGTCTTACTTAAGTCAAAGTACAAAAGTATTAGCATCAAAAGATACTTTAAGTAGCAAAATGTATCATGTTAGTGGACTATAATTATAGACCATTAACCAATTGTTTTGGATATAAAAAATATCTACAAGCAAGCTTTTCTTTGAAAAACTCTGAAGACTTTTGATTAATAATTTGATTAATTTATGAATTATTATCTATCTCCAAAGTAAGCAGTAACTAAAGTTGTCAATATGTAGTGGAATAAAAAGTATAAAATGTTCTACTGAGATCTAGGTTAGAGTAGAAGTATAAAGTATACTCTACTTTACGAAGTTAATCTTGGATACTGTATATGTATTCCAGAGGAGACACTCACGGTGACGTTGTGAAGGCGTATTTGTTAATCGTTTCGATGACATCTTTAAAAAGAATCTTTGATGTCAAGGTGTAACCGTGGTGTATAATGGGCTCTCCATCTGGTCCATCCCAGCAGTCAACTGGAAAATACGTGACACAGAGACAGAAAGAACAAAAGTCAGAAGAAAGGTTTGAAAAAAAGAAATAAAGACAGAACGAAAGTAAAGCAAAGAAGGAAAGAACAAAAGTAAAGTAAAGAAGGAAAGAAATAACTAAAGAAAGAAGTAAGAAAGAAAGAAAGAAAGAAAGCTCATGTGTTGCCAAAAGAGGTTGTGCTTCAAGAATGGTATTCTCAGTTGAGACACAAAATCCAGTGAACATATTCCAAAAAATGTGAAAAAGGTAGCACAGCTCACATTTCAGGTCAAGGAGGACTGAATACTCACATTTCCCTTTTTTTTTTTTTTTTTTTTTTGGCTCTCTATCGAAAAATGCTTACGCCTTTCGGCACAGAAGGTTCAGTGTCAAAAGGCTTAAGTCTTTTTTTTATCGTGACGTGAGCCAAATAAAAAAGGGAAATGTGAGTATTCTATTCAGTCCTCCTTGACCTGAAATTTTAGATACCTAACTTTTTCATATTTTGGAGGATTATTGCTCATTACTGTAATGCTCCCTACTCCGGTCTCAGTAAAAATCGCCTGCAATTGGTACAGAATGCATATAACCCCAGTTTTAGCTGCACTACACTGGCTGTCAGTCACTTCAAGAATTGATTTTAAGGGGTTATAATTAACTTTTCACGGTCTGGCACCTACCGGTATACCTAATGGAATTGCTTCCCAAGTCTAGGTTGGTAACCAAGGGTGACCGGTCCTTCACCAAAAAGGCCCCTACACTATGTAATAGCCTGCCAGAGGACCTCAGGTTAGTTTGCTCACTAAACCGTTTTAAATGTCTTTTAAAAAACATTTTTACAGAAAAGCCTTTTTATCCCCTTAAGCCAGCATGTCAGTGCAGATACTCCTATGGTCTTACTGATCATTAGTGTGGTTGCCCCTGCAGGGCAGACTATAGTACTGATCCGACTTTATTCCATCCATTTTTTTGCCGCTCTATATACTCCTCCCGCAGTATTGGTGGCACGCCACGCACTTGGACCATATGTAAAATCGACCGGCTTCATCGGGAATCAAAGAGATACGTTACATAGTTTAATTTATATAAATGTATTTGTGAATTCATTTATTTACTTTAATTAAAATTTTAACTTTTTCCAAATATGGAGATGACTGAAATCATAGACCACAAGAGACAGTATGTCTATATTTGGGCATTTTCAGATATGGGCTTGATGATATCAGGGATCTCCATATATGGGCATAGATGGGACAAGGACGGAATGTTTTGCACCGCTCAAATAGGGACAAGGACTGACAGATACAGAGTGTGACCCGCGTCACGGAAACCACACTTGCAATTTCCAATTGCATCTTTCTAGCTGTATGTTCATTATTGTATTGCCTCGTCCTCTGATTATTACTGCCTTATTGTTGTGGGCTCGCCTGAAAGGCGAGACCAGTATGTTATCTTCATTATTGCCAGACCCATGAAATGGGTAGGCCTACATAAGCAAATGTCGGTCTGTCCGGGTTTTCTATATAAAGGGTATATATGATGATGACATGATGATGACATGCCTACAAAAGGCATGATGTCATAAATGATGATGACAGACAGGGGGTCTGGCACAACCAGGTTGACCTGGTCTAGTTTATATAATACCGAGTTCCGTCGCAGACAGTACAAAGGCAGGGCCCTTAGCCAATGAGGTGCGGAAAATCTGGGAGTGGTGTTAGCTGGAGTATTGGTTGAGCTTCACATGACAGTTAGCACGCTGCAGAACATAGTCATGAGCGAGCCCACATTGTTTCGTAGGAACGGTATTTCTAGTTTATTTAATGTTATCTTCATTGTACAAGCACTTTGTAACATTGTTAAGGAAAGTGCTATGTAAATAAAGTGTTTTATTATTAGTTAGTAGTTATTAGTAATAATAACATTATTATTGTTATTATTGTTATTATTATGTTGTTTTTGTTGTTCTTGAAAACACTTACATTAGAGTTGGAGTTGTAGTAGCCTACTGTGAATCCTTACCCTCTACACAGCGACAGCCGGCCTGCAGGACATATGCATACATCTCAGCCCTGGACTGTGACATAAACTGGTCTCCTGTCAGGTAGGTGTTGTGAGAGGAGTTTATATAGTAGTGGCTTAAGGGCTGATTCATGTCCTGATTCACCTGGTTGTGAACTGGGTTGAAAATGTCTCCTGCAGGACTCCGCATGTACTTGGTAAAACCTGAAAGAAAGTTCCAAAGAAGGTTTTTCAGTTAGTGGTTGATGTTTATATACAGGTAAAAAAAATCGAACTCTAACTTGACATTCTATAAAACGAGCTCTCCTCACCATCAATGCCCAGTACCAAGCGCTGAAGGTTCTCAGGACATGGCTCAAACTGTGTGACTATCTCAACAAGATGCTCTCTGTTTATCCCCTTCATCTGTGAAATGAAATCATGGACATTGATGTATGAAGAATGTATATGTTATTTTGTTCTTAATATCCACAGGTTGACAAACTAGACATGGCAAATGTTCTGGACACTTTATTTTATATTGTGCAATATAGACATTCTACCTGAAAATACCGCTTGAATTATGAAGTCAAAAATAGCACAATCTAGAAGCTCACAACTATGCTACTTTCGGTGAAGAAATGTGGTGTAGAGGGAGAAAAGGATAGGCTTGTGAACCAGCCTCTCCCGGAAATCTACATTTTCATTTGCTTTCAGGGGAGAAAGCAAATGAAAATGTAGATTTCTGTCGGAGGCTGGTTCACAAGGCTAGGAAAAGGCACCAAATATAGACTTCTTCTGTACCCCGGTCAACAAAGTATATAGTGGTTAAGTGGTTAACAGTTCTGGGACGGTTCTCACCTTCTGTTCTTTTTCCAGAAAACAAGCGAGGTCATTGAGATCCATGACTTCTTTCTGATTGCTGTAGGAGAGCAGTAAGAGGTAGAGGTCCCTGCGCGTGGAGATCATCTTATAGAAGGAACAGAATTCCTCAAATCCCAGTGATCCCTGGTTCTCATCAGTGTCTGCTTCCTGCGGATGGAGACGAAAGCCTTTCACGAGCAGGAAATGAATTACTCAGTTTGTGTGTACGGCTTGTGAGATATTTCAGAGCTTAATACAGGATACCTCGGGGATAAATCTAGTATATCAGCCTCATGGAATGGTAATGGGAGTCACTGCACAGAAAGTGCATTGTTGTGGAGGAATACATGACAGAACTGAGTCACTGAACTCACGCAATATTGCTGTGCAACCATAGCCATCTGTTCACGGGTAGCCATATGGTAATCCTGTAGCGTTCTGCAGTACTGTCCTGCTGGCACACTACGCTGGCGCCGTCGAGATTTCTCTGTCACTGGTTCTGTCTCTGTCAGTATGTCACTCTTTCTGTCTCTGTCAGTGTGTCACTCTTTCTGTCTCAGTCTCTGTCTCTGTCAGACTTGTAGTCCTACTTTAAATGTGACTTGAACATGTGACAATGAAAAAGCGACATGATGCAGAACGACAACAGAGCTCAACGACTTTGAGGGTCAGAGGTCAATTTGTAAAGATCTTTAACCTCCTTACACCTTGTTGCTTACAGTCAGTGCTGTGCATTCAACGTCTTGGTAAATCCATTCACTTTCACTTTTAGGGAACGGAAACCAGTGGCGAAAAGTAACTAAGTACATTGACTAATTTACTGTATTTTAACTTTAACTCATTTCAAGTTACTTTTACTTTGCTTGTGTATTTCCTTTTCTTGATACTTGATACTTCTACTGCACTACGTCTTTGAATGCAACTTAAAGTATTTTAACACTGCGGTATTAGACTTACTTTGTAAGTAAAAAGTGTACTTCTTACACCACTGACAGAAACATGACTATGTTTGGGATACATGCCATGCAATTGTCTGTCATCAGTTTGTCATCAAAGATTGCCATACCATGTTATCTAACTTATATTAAATATTATGGTTATGTAGTTCTTTCTGTTCGTAAGGCAGGAGCAGTTGTAACAACTGGACTTTTTTAAAGACAAATATGACATATTATGGAGACACTAGCCCAGATGAACTGGTGCCAGTTGATTTATACATGGCAATACTGTAAATATAATTTGATATGACATAACTTATGGCAATGGTCCTTAAACCCCAAATCAACATGTACTTGGCTGCGGACCTCCATCTGAAAATATTTTGTGCCGGGGATTTCTTTGGGAAATACAGTAGTCGATCTATTAGCTCACAATGCGTCACATTGTGACCCATTGTGAGCTTGTAGATCAGCTATTTTCAAATAGCCTATAGGGGTAAAGTGGTTGAACATAGGACACCCTGAAACCAACTCAAGCTGGGGGTCCTTGAGGCCGCTATGTGTGGAACACATCCTGAGAACAGCTGACATACAAGCTCAAGTCGCGTCTCAGATGCAACCATTGTGAGCTTGTAGATCAGGGGTTTTCAAAGTGGGTGACGGGGCACCCTGGGGTGCCACGACGGCAGTCCAGGGGTGCCGCGAGATCATTTGATAATATTTGGAATTTATTTGGACACTTGAAGAAATATTTAGTATCATTTTAAACTTGAAGTACAAAGTTATTTTCAGTCAGTTCCAACCAAAATGGCTATTATCTCAACGTTTTCCTCGCAACATAATCACTAAAATATCGTCACTGTCAGGCAGAAACCTCTGTCGCACAAAACGAGTGAAAATGCGAGGCGTTGTGTGCTTGTAGATCTGCTGTTTTCACTAGTTTAGTACATTTTATAGATGATAAATACAAAACGAACGGTTTTGGACATACAAGGTTTCCACCCGACAACGACAATATGCTTTAAATTTAAGGTGCTGGGAGTGAAAATTATAATGTAGGGGTGCCTCGGATTTAAAACATATTTATGGGGTGCCCTGAGACAAAAAAAGTTTGGGAACCCCTGTTGTAGATCACACTCGGCAGCGACGCCTGTACTGCCGTGGCCCACCTTATGCGCAATGCACATTGGGACGTTGGAAACTTGTGGATATGGTCTTACCTGAAACATCGCTCTGACTTTCTGTCTGGGTAAGTTGACGTTGAGTTTGTTGAGCAGCTGATGAACTTCTGATATACTTAGAGTGCCGTCGCCATTTTTGTCTGCCTCTGTGAACGTCTGCTGTAACCATGTATCTTCATAGTTAAGGTTGACAGAGGATTGTAAGGGTTTCATTTGCTGGGGAGGGAGGGGGGCGGTCTGATACCCTGCACACTCTGGTCAATCAGTTTTTATGGCCCTTTAGGGCGAGGTTGTTACTTAGGGCGTCTTACTGGTATTTATGTTTGATAATATCACAATGTAATTGAAAGAAAAACTGAATTAAAATAAAAAATAGCAGATATATTGTGTATTGTGAGCCTTGTGAGAAAGGCTATTTTCGCTATTTGTCATACAAATGAGTATAGCCTATACTCTGCCAGGGCTTTTGTGGTTAAGAAAATTGTGTCGTTGTTTTTTTGTACCTGTACCCTCACTGCCTTCTGCTGCTTTCAGGAAATGGATGGACAAATTGGTGCCACTTCAAAATATTCATCAAGCACTACTGTTTACATGGATTTTGCTTTTTTGATATTGAATCCTAATCATGGAGGGTCTGACTCCATACAGGAATGATAGCCTAGAGCAGAAATGATAGAAGGAAGGATATTGGTCACGTGTGCGCTGCCTGCGGGCGAAGCTGTCCTCGTCGCTGATGCCAGCCATGAGGTACTTAAGGCCGCTGATCCAGGTTCGGGCCTCCTCTCCATTGGCGGAGACCAGGTTGAGAGATTGCAGATGGTTGCCATGGTAGATACTGAAACAGCAGTTGGGGTCGAAGCGGTTCTCTGCGTAGCGATGGAATATCTCCGACTTCTTCCCCTCGCACACTTCATGGATGGAGTCGATCGTTACTGAGAAAAATAAATAATTCCAAATCGAAATGTCATGATTGTTGGGAGTGCTTCACATTCATAATAAATTAAAAATAAATAAACACAAGTCCTGAGATCCAGTAGATACTCCTGGTCAAATATTACTCAATTACAAATTAAAGTTGTTTTGTCAAATACTCGAGATAAAGTATTGGGGTATTTGTCTTGTTTTTTAATATATTAAGTAAACAAAAGTTCAAATAACAATACACATTTCGCTTTAATATCAATGCATTGCCGTATTAAAACTATTAAAATATTTTTCCCCAAAAAATATGATTTTCCAGAAATCTTTGTAGCAGATCTGTAAGATAAAATCAAATGGAATCAAATCAACTGATATAGGGTGGCGTGCTCAGGGGATTGCAATTAATTATAGAACAGAAAAACAGCTGTATTTGGGGACCCTGGGGATCCCTGACCTGGAGTGACCCTGTGACTGTGTGCCTGAGATAGATAAATGCTTCTCAACATCTGCTGAAACACATGACTGTTGAATAGAAACAAGGTTCAACATTCTTCTTCTTTTATTTAAAAAGAATTTCTGTCTATATTTCTAAACTTGACAACATCTGTTTGTTTGACTGGCTGGCAGCCAGTCATTTATTTTCATCCTAATTGTAATTTGTGGTAATAATTGGTAATTGGTTTGAGTGCTCTGCCTTCAGTGCCTTATGGGGAGCATGCTGCATTTGATTTCAGTGGGTTTATGCAAGAAGATGAATCAAACAAAAACATTCTCTGTAAAACCTTAACCAATACACCATAGACCAGTGGTTCTCAACCTGTGGGTCGGGACCCCCAGGGGGGTCCCCAAATTATTATGGGGGGTCCCCAGATGATCACCTTAATGTGAAACATTGTTTTCTCACTCAAAAGTTAACAAATCAACATAAAGTTTAAGTGAATAGTATCTGCACATGTCTAAAGTGGCAATTTAAGGACTTTTTAATACATCTAAAATGACAAATTATACATTGGTCAAATTGTCAAATATTAGAGGCTGAAATTGTGAAAATAGCAGATCATGCTCACAACGCTCACAACGCCTCGCGTTGCGAGGCGTTGTGAGCATGTAGATCTGCTATTTTCACAATAGGACCATGTTATACAAAATGTAATCTTAGTGCTCGTCAGGGTGGGGGGGTCCCCAGTTAAAATATGATTATTTTGGGGGTCGTGGCCTGAAAAGGTTGAGGACCACTGCCATAGACTGCTGAAACCAGACTCACTTTTAGCTTTATCGTGTTTCCTGGAGGGCCGCCAGCGGATGCAGGACTTGTGTTCGTCCAGGTAGAAGAAGCGCACCAAGCCCTTCTTCTTCCCTTTCATTTTGGTCATCTGTGCTCCATTCTGCATCTCATACATACACCTCTCCACTGCAAGGCAAGATCACTTGATTTGTGTAGTGCAGCAGCACACTTCAACTCAGGGGCGTCACAAGGGGTAGGAAAGTGGGACTGAGTTACTGGGGCCCAAGCCGGAGGGGCCCTAATAACTTTATCTATTGAAAAATAGCAGATATACAAGCACCGAGTGCCGCGCTGCGAGCTTTTAGATCTGCTATTTTTGAAAAGTTGTGAAAATGTGTGAAAATCTTTGAATATATGTATTTTTTAAGCGAACATTTCTAACTCAAATTTTGCTTCTGGGGGTCACTGGAACTAAATATTTTGAGATCGGGGTCCGTGGCCAAATGCATATCATCTTGGGGGTCCTTGACATAGGTTTCTTGCACACATTTTCACGATTTTTCAAAAATAGCAGATATACAAGCTCGCAGCGCGGCACTCGGTGCCGCGCTGTGAGATTGTATATCTGCTATTTTTCAATAGTTAACATTCATGGGGGGCCCGCAGTGAATCCTTGTACCCAGGGCCCAGAATTTGGTGTGACGCCCCTGCTTCAACTACAAGGAACTTGAGCACAAAATATTAAAATCCCGGGGGCAGCAGGAGGCTCAGGAGGTAAAGCAGTGGCTTGGGAAACGGAAGGTTACGGATTTGATCCCCATGCAGCTCCCCCAGTGTGTCCTTGAGCAGGACACTTAACCCCCTTTTGCTCCCTATGAGCAGGTTGGTGCCTTGTATGGTTTTCTCTGCCGTTGGTGGGTGAATGTATTGTAATGTACAGTGTAAAGCGCTTTTCTTTCCCCACAAGCATGTTGATGTCACTTTAGATGGCAAGTCACTGCCCATGATTGTTAAATGTCTTGATTTTCATGATCACTATGTTGCAAGTTATGTCCTCATTAGTTAGCACTCTTGTTAATTTGTGTGATAGCCGTTACAATCTGCTACTGAAAAACACATTTTTAAAACCCTAAGACAGGGGTCTTCAACAGGGGGTCCGGGACCCCTAGGGGGTCCTCAGAGTTACTACAGGGGGTCCTCCAAATCTTTGTGTGAAAGAAACTTTTTTTTCCTTCCTTTTTTATATTAACCACTTGAACCCTAGTAACGTCCATATTCTGAGAACTTTAGCCAAATATAGCAGATCTACCGGTACAAGCTCACAACGCCTCGCAGCGCGAGGCGAGGCTTGTAGATCAGCTATTTTCGGCAAAGAGGTTTTGTAGAGGGGAAAAAGAGCAGACCAAGTACATAGTGAAATGTGAACTATTGACAGTTCAAGAGCTTAAATATCTAAAAACACAAATTGACGAATCCAAAATACACTGACAATTGTGCTGTCAAACAGTGAAACTAGGGAATCTACAGTATGAAAGGTTGTGGGGGTCCCTGCTTCATCTCTCTCAACTAAGGGGTCCTTGGCCTGAAAACGTTGAAGACCCTTGCCCTAAGACGATCCACACTCCAGTCTCTGGTGACAGAAACAGCCATGTGGTGGTTTACCAACAAGTACTAGTTGTTTATGAGATTACTGCACTACGTCATACAGGGGTTTAAATAGCTGTTTGGAACTGCTGGAAGAAAACATGCAGAGTCCTTAAAATGTCCATAATGTCAAGAACAAATCACAGCACTGTTTCAAATTGTTTTCTCCAATATTCATGCAAATATCAAATAGATTGGATATCGATTTAACATGTAGTCTAAATAACCAAATATAGTTCCATGGAATTCAATTTGTTCCCTACTAAATGTCTTTTAAGAGTAATCTTCTTCAGGGGAATTGGTGTACTTTTCTGTTTGCCCTGGAATGATTTGTTATCCGCAGTTCTGTGGTGTAGTTTCTGAGAGTGAGAGCATAACCTGTGTTTGTAATCTGAAGCTCAACCCCACGTGATGCACTCTGGTACATCACTCAGTCTAATCCTAGAGGATTGTCTGCTGTCCATATGCCCATTATCTACACTCACACTTCCCTGTATTTCCATTCTATCATACTCTGAAATGTAACATTTCAGAGGCCACTTTAATTGCGTTAAGCTCCATATCACGGATCCCACCACTACAATACAACACCATTTTCTGTCTCATTGGCTTATAACCGGGAGCACAAACAGCTTAAGACCTCCAGTTCTTTCAATATTGAACTGGGACAGTATTATGGCACTCCTGCTAAGCAATTAATGTCATTGTTGTTCCTAATATTCAGTGGTTCTCAAAGTGGGGTCCATGGACCCTCAGGGTTCCTTGGGGGGGTTCCAAAAGGACAGCCAGGTCTGTAACTTAAAGCCAGGTCTGTAACTCGTAAGGGCTCTATTATGATCCAGGTCTTATGCCTTATGCCTTAACTTCTTTGACTTTTTTTTACTATATAGACACATTTCTTTAAATATTTCAAATAGCTGATCTGCAAGCTCACAGCGTGCAGATGTAGATCAGGATTTGAAGTATTTAAAAATGTTTTTCAAAATAGTAAAAAAAAAGCAAAGAAGTTAAGGCATAAGGCATAAGACCTGGATCATAATAGAGCCCTTAAGAGTGTACAAATGGAACCAAATGGACCCTCTCAGAGTTATGGGGGGGGGGGGGGGGGGGGGGGGGGGTCTTTGAAATTAAATAGAGAACCGCAGCAAAATATTAAAAGTAGAAAACTCCAATGTTGTCTCACCAATCTGACCCAGTCTCCATTTAGGCTGAGCCACCACACTGCCGCCGATCCAGAAGAACTCCTCTGCTAGTCTGGAGATGGATTTTTTCTGCCACTGTTTCGGGGACGACATGATGGACTGGCTGGAAGCATAGAGGGGGCTGGAGGCCCGCCTCAGCTGGGAAGACTGGGACGCCCTCCCGGAGAGGGACGGGGAGAGCATCCCGGCGGGTGACAGGGAGCCCAAAGACTGGAACGTAGCTTTCACTGGCGACAGGGAGGACGGCATTGGCGGGCTGGGGATGCTGGTGCCCAGCCCGGGAGATAGTGGTGCCATGGCTGGGATGCTGTTCATTCCTGCACTGTACATTTAGGTTCCCGCTGCTGTCCTCTTCACATGGTATCACCTTGCCATCTGTGGCCCCCCACAGCCGGCTGGGAGCTTCAGTAGAACCGGTGCTGTATCACTGCCTGTAAGCCTCAGCATGTCTCACGCCTTCCCGTGGGCCACACCTTGACATGCCAGCATCTTCCGTACCCACAGCCCATGCATTCCAGGCTGCAGGTTCACACCGCCATCGGACCTGAGCGAGTGGTCCCTTAGAAGGAAGAGCAGTGTGCAACACGTGTCAGCCACTAAAGCTTCCTCAAGCAATCAGCCTAATCCTGGAGCGAGGCAACAGCATTGCTTTCACGGGGGATTTTCACACAACCAATAAGCTTCCGCAGACACAGAAGAGTGTACGACAGTATAGGGTAGAAGTGATCTTTAAATCAGTGGTTTTCAAAGTGGGGTCCGGGGACCCCTAAGGCAGGCTTGCCAACACTCCTGGATTTGGCAGGAGTCTCCTGGATCTTTATCCCATCTCCTGCCATGCTCCTGGATTGGCTTTTCTCCTGGATTTCTCCTGGATTTGATATCAAACTCCCAAAATTCACCAGAACACAGGAAATTACATCTACTATGTTACATATTTTCTGGGGGAGGACCCCCAGACTCCCCCGCTTTAGGTGTGGGGCAATGCATGCAAGATCAAACAGATATTCACTTAGGTGACTTAAAGATGAGAAGTCATTATTAAAGATGTCTTACTTTGCTTTGCGTCATGAAATCTGTACAACTACATTTGGCATTTTAAGCCTGAAATTGTACCCATGCTAGTGTAGCATCACGGCCGGGAGGCGAACCCGGGACCCCGATTTGCCAGGTATGCGCGCTGACCAGTCAGCCAAAGTGCCAGGCACATTGGCGAGAGCCAACGCACATACCGTATAGCCTACAGTCGTCCCCTCTACCTGGAAGCGCGACCACACGCGCCGGCCAGGATCTAAGATCGACTTTGAAACCGGGGGGTTCAAACGCAACTCAGGGGGGGACAGTCGTCGACTACTTAGCCGGACAGGTCTACACCGCCACCGAGGATTAATACTTCCTCTCTGTACCGCTGCCACCAATGTAGCGTCACGGCCGGGAGGCGAACCCGGGACCCCGATTTGCCAGGTATGCGCGCTGACCAGTCAGCCAAAGTGCCAGGCACATTGGCGAGAGCCAACGCACATACCGTATAGCCTACACTAGTAAAGCAAGCCTGATAAAAGTATCAAACATGCAAAACAATTCAACAGAACACAGGGAAATATATATCTGTTAAGATGTTTTGGGGGATCGAGGATCCCCAGACCCCCATTGTGGAGTTCAGTCAGATGTTTGCAAGCCCAAATCCGACACAATACAATCAGGGCTGGGAGACTTGATCTTCCAACTTCTCGTGCTCAAGGCAGTTAATCTATCCATTCATTGAGCTACAATGACACTTTTGTCAAGCAAAATCTGATCAATACAAATTTGGCCGCAGACCCCTATCTGAAAACATGTAGTGCCAGGAATTCCTATAAGAAAGATTTGTATTAAAAGATTAAAAAAAAAGAAGTAAGATGTTGGAGACAAATACTCAAGCAGGGGAATCAAACCTGTGACTTCCTACTCCGCACTGTGTGCTCCTTGCACTACTGTGCTTACTGAGTTTCAAATGCCAAATGGATAATGATATAAAACCTAGAGGATTGTTTCCATTGTGGTTCATAAGGATTGTCTACTGAACTGTGCTATATTATTTATCATCATTCATACTGTATGTTATGCGGGCAGCCTAGGTCATTTCAGGGTATGATCAATAAAGTACAAACACCATTCTATTGTGTAGCCTATTGATTTCCCTCTAGAGGGCAATCATGTTGCATACAAGGTTTTTCTAACACATGTTTCCCTCATAGCCAATAACGTTTACAAACACTTTTCACTTAGTTTTACTTTCTCTTCAATATCAATAAGTATGTGTGAGATCTCCTTCTGCAGTTATGATTCTTATATACTGTACAATAAAAGACAAGGTTTAGGTGGGAATAATCTAAGATCATTTTGCCAGCCTGTTGGACCTCACAGGAACCTGTGGAGTATGCAGTCTGGAAACCCTCATGCCCCGGGGGTCCTTGTGAAACACAGGTACAGTAGGCATAATGTCTTCCTGGCCAGGGATGAGACCTTCCCCTCCCATGGTCTTTCCTTCCTACATAGAAAAGGTAGAAAGGGGCACTTAGTGAAGCCAAGGGCAAATCATTACCAGGAGGCACACTGCAATAATAATACAGTACTTATTCATTGCCATGACGCAGTAAAGTCAAATTATGTCTCTCTATGTCTGGTGCTCGTGCACATTATGTGTGTCATCTTGCAGGCTATTCAAGGACATCTGGGGTGTGTCCCCACTAAAGATCAGTTATCAGTTATGATAACTTATGGTATAGCAGTACAACATATACTATAACCGCATGGATGCGAGCCAAATTATAAGCAGACTTGAGATTGTGACCGCAACTGGCACAGGGTCAATGACATGACGCTCATTTCTTTTGTGTCCATAATATATGGTTTAGATAAAGTACCTATGTCTACATGAAAGCTGGGACATCAAAGGACCCAAAGTTTTTCCCAGTGCATGAAATTCACAGGATACTGTCTGAGGATCAACTGGACACACTCCTTGCCTTCCATGCCCTTACTGGATGTGACAATGTGTCTCAGTTCAGCGGCCACGGAAAGAAGACAGCCTGGCAGGTGTTCGAACAACATCACACTGATCTTGCTGGCCTTGGGAAGGGCACTTCAACAGAAGATATTGTGACATCATCACCAGAAACATTTGTAAGATCTATGGTGTGCCTGATGTTGATTCATGCAACAAAGCATGAGTAAAGTTATTCTGCAAAGGTCGTCCCCAAGAGACTCTGCCACCAACCACAGATGCTGTGAGGTTCCATATCATGCGTGCACACTATCAAGCAACTATATGGAATCAAGCTCACCTGCCACACCCCAATCTTCCTCCAGTGGAGGAAATGGGATGGATGATCAAGGAAGGCCAGTTAGTGCCAGGGCTACTCTCTCTGCCACCTATGCCCAAAGCCTGCAGGGAGTTCACTTCATGTGGGTGTACAAAGGAGTGCCTCAGCCAACACTGCCGCTGCAGGTATGTATGTATAATAGATTGTACTGATGGGATTTGGTAATTTTAGAGAATACTAGCCTACTAGACTGCATACTCTAGACTCTTAGATGTTGACAGATTGATGAACCCTACCCTGATGTACTTGTGCTGGCTATAAACGTTGTATCCCCTTCTCTTCTATTCTATCGATCCAGGAAGAGTCATATGGCATGTATGGAAGCATGCAACTGCATGTTCTGGTGAATTTTGTGATTTTTATAATTTTCTTTGGTTATACTCGCATTGAAAAATGATGGGTACAATTTCAGCGATTAAAACGCAAAAAATAAGCTTACAGAAATTGATTTGATGAATCAACAATGTACCCATGTGTAATAATAACCATTCACTACTTAAGTGAATATTTCTATATTGCATGCACTTCCCATACCCCAGCGGGGGGTCTGGGGGTCCTCCCCAGAACATTTTGAACATAGATGTAATTTCCTGTGTTCTGGTGAATTTGGGGAGTTTGATACCAAATCCAGGAGAAATTCAGGAGAAATGACAATTCAGGAGCACCGCAGGAGATGGGGTTGCCAACCCACCGCAGGAGGGTTGGCAACCCTGAGCTAATCTGCACAAAACGTGAAGTGTAAAAGCAGCAATTTATTGATGGGGGAGAGGAGTGAACTTACCGGTACCATGCTTTCTGCCTCAAATCTTCAAGTTGTTTGCGTCACAGCAGCCTGCAAGGTTAACGAGGTGGGAGGGCACTTGACCAGTCCAGAGCCTGCACTTGACATTAGAAGTGAAACTTAACTGACTGTTGGCAGCCAGCTCATTTAAATTATAATTAGGCTTATAAATAATAATTATGATAGTTTAATTATAATTATTTATCAAATCTTCGTTTTGATTTAAAGGGTCACAGATGTTGGGCAGGCCATTAAACATGGCACACACAGGTGCACGTGCCTGTGTATTTCTAGGTCTATGGTGAATGCACGTTGGCTGTTGTAGCGCCACCATGAGGCCGGTGTGGGTTGGCTGTTATTAGATTTCAAAATGTGTAGATACCTGGACAAAATCAGCAAACCGTTTTTCTCTTCAAAATAAAACTCGGAAAAGGCCAAATTCCCATGTTTTACTTTTAAACCTAAAATGAAAAACAGAAAACAGGACCATAGACCGTTTTTCTAAATGTCTATAAACATTGGAAATAGGGTGGAACAAAGTTGAAAAACGCTCTGTTTTCCTTTAATGCCATTTGTGTTTTCTTAATTTCCCTTCAAAAATAAAAAACAGAAAACAGAACACTGACCCCCGTGTTCCGTTGTTATATTATCCATCTGCACTCAAAGTCAAGTGCAACAGACGGCTTGTTCCATAGTTCGCTTTGATTCACCGTCATTGTCAATGAAACCAACCAAAAGGACGTGGCGGAGGACCTTCAAAATAAAAGTCAAGGGGGCGCCAGCTGAGCTACCAGTCCAACGGCCTTTGCTGCGTCTCTCTCCCCATTTTCTGTCAGTCTACTGTCCTCAGTCAAGCAATAAATAAAGCCATAAAAGCCCCAAAATTAAAAAAAAAATAAGAATTAATAAGGGTCACGTGTTTGATAATTTTACTGTCAGAATACTTTGCCAATTAATTGGTTGCCTGCAGCTTATACTAGGGTGAAGCAAAAGTTAGGCCATAGTTTGTGTGATATATAGTGATATTATTTTAAGAGCCATATTAATTAATAATTAGGTGGGGAATGGTAGGCTTAACCTATTGCATTATGCCAGTGGTTCTCAACCTCCCCAAATTATTTTGGGGGGTCCCCAGATGATGTGCAACATTGGTTTCTCTCTCAACAGTAAACAAACCAACATACATTTTAAGTGTAGAGGGTATCTAAAGTGACAATTTAAGGACCTTTTAATTAATACCTCTAAAATGACAAATGAAACACTGGCCAAATTTGAAATTGTGAATAGCCGAATAGGCTACATGCTATTTTCACAATAGAACCGTGTTATACAAAATGTAATGCCTCAACTCTTAGTGCTTGTCAGGGTGGGGTGGGGGGTCCCCAGTTAAAATATGATTATTTTGGGGGTCGCGGCCTGAAAAAGTTGAGAACCACTGCATTATGCAATATACGCCTACCTTTCCCCTTTTAATTGCTCTCCTTTTTGGGTATAGGTCATATGCAATTTACTTATGACATTATGACATTATATATAGGCTACATAAGACACCCTAAGGGCGAAAAGCGCCCTCGCCCTAAAGGGTGAGGTCGCACAGGATGGAATTCTCACAGGACGGTATTAATTTGCAAGTGTGATTCGAGTTGCGGGTGGTTGTTTAAGTTGGACAAAATGTGGCCAAAATATTTTCCCAAATATGGATATGACTGACATAGACTCCATATATCAAGGATCTCCAATTCTCCATATATGGGCAGGTCAGCTATAGACATTGAGGCATTTGTAAATGAATTCTGTCTTGGCCATATATGGGCATTGCCAAATATGGGTCAACAATGTGATGTCACAACAGGTCAGCTATAGACATTGAAGCGTCAAGCTGCCTTATGCACACACCCACCCACACACACACACACACACACATACACACACACACACATACACACACACACACACACACACGCACACACACACACACGCACGCACACACGCACGCACGCGCGCACACACGCGCGCCACCACTCACTTCAAACTTTTTATTTATTAAAATAGAGATAGAGATGGATGGATGGGGGGACAGACAGACAGACAGACAGACAGACAGACAGACAGACAGACAGACAGACAGACAGACACCACACACTTGGAGAGTTGGGAACCTGGACATATAGGAACTAGGGACATGTGGGAACTTGGAGAGGTGGACACCTGGACAACTGGGTACTAGGGACATGTGGGCACTTGGAGAGGTGGACAACTGGACAACTGGGTACTATAGGGACATGTGGGCACTAGGGACATGTGGGCAGTTGGAGAGGTGGGCACCTGGACAACTGGGTACTAGGGACATTCAAACGTTTCAAATATTCTGTAGAAGTTAATCATGTTCATTGTGTCACATGATAAATGTTTTGCACTAGGACTTTTCCAAACATCATGAAAGCAGAGAAACATTGTGAAGCATTGATCAATGACTTCGCATTTAACAGTAGAGGTATAGATTTTAAATGTAATTTAAAGGTAGGCCTATAAAGGGCCATTCGCACTGATCAGTAGCACTATAACTATATAACTATAAAAAATATAGTTTTTAAATCGTTCTAAGCCAAGTTGATATGGCAGTGTTATCACCAACTATATTAAAAAATATATACAATGGTGAAATAGAGTTATAGTTATCTTTATAGTTATGTGCCCAGGGGGAATGTGATTATAATTGCGACCGTACGGAGCATCTACTATCAAACCCGTCAGAATCTTGACCTTCAGTGAGAGTAAATAGTAGGTAGGTAACGCCTCAATGTCTATATCCGACCTGTTGTGACATCACATTGTTGACAGTGGCGTTTCTGAAAATTGTGGGGCCCCCCTGCGAGGAGGGGGGTGGGGGCCCTTTTGCAAATGATGATGGAGTTATAGCCCCCACAACGAGCGCTCGCGCAGATACTCTACCGACTCGTCGGGTCGAGGGGAGCACATATAAATACACAATTAAGCTTTTAATACCACAACTTTTACACCACCAACAAGCGGAGTATGAACATGATTAGTGCCAACTCTACCAGAGGGAGATTGACACTAGAAACACAGCTGTTAACACAAAGCAATCTGTTGGACATTGAGTTTGATATGTCCATTCTAAACAACTGTTGCAGTGGGCCGCTAGGCTAGGGGGCTGCCCAGTGGCAAAAAAAAAAAAAAAAAAGTTATTTATTTTTTTTATTTTTTTGTGGGGGCCCCCCTCTGCTGGAGGCCCCCCTGCATTGCGGGGGTTGCGTGCCCCTCCCCTACGCCACTGATTGTTGACTCAATGACCAAAGCAGCTTAACGCCTCAATGTATATAGCTGACCTGTTGTGACATCACTTTGTTGACCCATATTTGGCAATGTCCATATGGACGCTCCATATATGGCCAAAACAGAATTGGCCATATATGGCCAGCCTCAATGTCTATAGCTGACCTGCCCATATGGAGATCCCTGATGTCATCAATATATAAGCCCATAGCTTGGCCCATATGGACAACCAACCACAACTCGAATAACAGTTGCAAATGAATTCTGTCCTGTGCAAATTCCATCCTGTGCGAGCTCACCCTTTAGGGTCAGGGCGCTTTTCGCCCTTAGGGCGTCTTACTGTATATAGCCTTTATATAAACATGCCAAAGATGACCTTTAAGGTGGGTTATGGGGGCCTTTGCTGCTGACTTTTACTAGTGTCTTAGGGTAGGTATGTCATAAGTAAATTGAAATTGCATAATGACCTGCCTACCCAAAAAGGAGAGCAATTAAAAGGGGAGTGGTAAGCCTATATAATGCAGGGTTCTCAGTCAACCTTTTCAGGCCACGACCCCCAAAATAATCATATTTTAACTGGGGACCCCCCCACCCTGACGAGCACTAAGAGTTGAAGTATTACATTTTGTATAACATGGCTCTATTGTGAAAATAGCAGATCTACATGCTCAGTGAGCATGTAAATCAGCTATATTCACAATTTCTAATTTTCTAATTTGACAGTTTGGCCAATGTTTAATTTGTCATTTTAGAGGTATTAGAAAGTCCTTAAATTGTCACTTTAAAAACCTGCTTTACACTTAAACTTTATGTTGGTTTGTTGAGAGAGAAAAACAATGTTACACATTAGGTTAATCATCTGGGGACCCCCCAAAATAATGTGGGGACCCCCCTGGGGGTCCCGACCCACAGGTGGAGAACCACTGGCATAATGCAATAGGTTAAGCCTACAATTCCCCACCTAATTATTAATTAATATGTCTCTTAAAATAATATAACTATATAGCTTATATCACACAAACACTTTTGCTTCATCTGAAGCTATCCTGACAGTAAAATCCTCAAACACATGCGTGACTTTTATTTGGGGGCTTTTATAGCTTTATTGATAGGACAGTAGACTGACAGTAGCTCAGCTGGCGCCCCCTTGACTTTTATTTTGAAGGTCCTCCGCCACGTCCTTTTGGTTGGTTTCATTGACAACGACGGTGAATCAAAGCGAACTATGGAACAAGCCGTCTTTTGCACTTGACTTTGAGTGCAGATGGATAATATAACAAGAATTGACACAGTCAATATATAAGCTGGTCAGATGAAAAAAAAATGTTTTTTGAAAAAAAAAAAAAAAAATGTTTTTTGAAAAAAAAAAAGTTTTGGAAAAAAATGTTTTTTGGAAAAAAAAAGTTTTGAAAAAACTCGGGCGTGCTCAAACAACAGTAATAACTGCGTATTACCTTACTGTACTTTACTGTACTGTATACTGTACCTCACTGTACTGTACTGTACATATTCTGTGTTCTATATCTATGAAGTCTGTGTTCTAGATCTATGAATTTTGTCACTCCCCCCCCCTGTGTGTGTGTGTGTGTGTGTGTGTGTGTGTGTGTGTGTGTGTGTGTGTGTGTGTGTGTGTGTGTGTGTGTGTGTGACTTTTACTTATAACTGAGTACATCTACAGTGCAGTATTGATACTTTTAAGATACTTTAAAAAAAACAAGTGTAAAACATTTGAGTACTTTTTCCAACAGCTACTTTCCCCCATAGCCTGGAGGACTCCTGCTAAGTTTACAGTTGCCATATAGCCTATTACTCTATAAATCTATCTGTGATGTCTGATTTTACTAAAACTAGCATGCTTATTAGGCAGTAGTGGGAAAAGTACTCGCATTCTTTACTTAAGTATCATACAAGTGGAAGACTTGTATTCAAAATTTACTTGAGTACAAGTATAAAAAGTATTTGTATTGAAATGTACCAAAAGCAGAAAGTACGCATTATGCAGAACTTAATGTAACCAAGGTGTTCAAATAAGTGTATTGATTGTAGGCATTTTCCAAAATCTTGTGGTATTTCACTGCTACATATCGTTCTAAATATATGCTTTCTTGTCATTTAGTACAATGAATGTGTTACCGTGTCTCTAGAAATGTGCTCATTATTTGTGAAGATACTAACTGTAATTCTCAAAGACTCGCATTGGTTCATTCAGCACATCGTTTTTGCTCTGTTTCATTTGATATTAAAATGCAACTCGAATTAATCTACTGTGTGGACACTGATCAGATGACAGGAAGAAGCAGCTCATCAATGAATGTACTTTGTGTTGCTTTTGTAAATTGTGTAGGGTACGATATTTTCATGACTTCACACCAAAGCCCATATCATGGTCATAGAGTTAAATCATTGACAACTTGCATACTCGTTCAGTTCATATGTTAATGCAGATGGTATGCAGATGGTGTGACACATCACCTACTACAGTCTACAACGATGCCCAGGGCAACACTGCATATTGTCTATAAATGGCTCACAGTTTAAATAACGTACGGTTTATTTGGACAATCATCTGTAACAGATGAAGTATAATTAAATACGACGTGATTAACGTTTGTTTGACATCCTCATCACAATTACATTGGATGCATCGCGTTGATTAAAGTGAATGGCTGCTATAGTTTTGCTAGTTTTCATCACCTAATCACCTTCCTTTCATAACCTAATCTCTACGTTTAGAATTGAAAGAAGAAAAATAATGTTAATGTTAGTATGAAGCTAATTATAAAGCTTAAATGGATGATGATGTCAACAATGACTTGTGAAAATCAAAGAATGATAGCCGATCTACAAGCAATCATACAAACATTTTGTACTTTGATGCCAATACTTTTGTACTTTTACTCAAGTATAGACCTCTCTTTTCTTCTGTTTCATTTATCACAAGCAGGCTGGCCACAGGCACCGCCTCAGTGTGAAGGAATGGTGCTCCCTGCTGGACAAAATATGTCATTACAGCAGTACAGATCTGGAGGGCCTGGCCAATGGACCATGAGCTCGGTGACCATGTGACATGGACAGCCAATCGGCAAATAGGTCCCCTGAATGTCTCAGGACAATGTAATCTGTTTAAAGAGCTGGTCCTGCTGACCAGCTAAAAACGGAACACGGGGGTCAGTGTTCTGTTTTCTGTTTTTGAAGGGAAATTAAGAAAACACAAATGGCATTAAAGGAAAACAGATCGTTTTTCAACTTTGTTCCACACGATTTCCAATGTTTACAGACATTTAGAAAAACGGTCTATGGTCCTGTTTTCTGTTTTTCATTTTAGGTTTAAAAGTAAAACATGGGAATTTGGCCTTTTCCGAGTTTTATTTTGAAGAGAAAAACAAATTATACGTTAGTACCCGGACCTCTATCTAGTAGGAGGCACTAGTATACATTACACACACATACTGCAGCCACACACTTTTACACACACACACAAACATAATATTGTTGTTAAAAACACACAAACACTCAAATAAATCCTGTAGGATTGACTTGATTTTAATGTATATTATACAGGTTTTCTCAAGGAAAAAGAAAACATTGAAACAAGCGGCAAAATGAAACCCCACTTCCAAACCAAAGCTACAACAGCATCAGCTAACACAATGTATATTGCTATTACATTGTACCCAACACATATTCAGCGGGGGTATAACAATGATAAGACATAAAAGTATTCTTTTGTCTAAAATATATGAGAGCATTTAAGGTTTAAACCGTAGAAGGTGAGTCATCTACTCTATCTTACTAGAGACTTTAGCTGGGAAACCTGAATAAGGAGCAGGTACAGACATATCAGTTCCATCTTTTTTATGTTTTTGGTTTGTGGTTTCATAGATATACCTTTTAATACATCAAACAATAAACTTTCTCTCTCTCTCTCTCTCAAAAAGAAAAGGGGAAAAGGTATAATAGTATGTTTGCATGTCTATCTCACAGAAACCTCTGACAGGTCAAGCTAATGACCAATATCAGTAGAAAGTCTGATTTTTACACTTAGTTGTACGATGGTGTCACAGGCCGAACATAGCCGATCTAACTAGCTCCTAGATCTGCTGTTTTAGGCACACAACATCATCGTAGAACTTCTTTGTTCAAGCTCACCGCACCGTCATCCATTCTAATAAATGCCCTTTGTTTGCAATGGTATTCAAGGGTACAACAATTAAACAATATTTGTGAATCCAAATATAGAGTCTCTTTTTTTGGTTTCAAGTAAGAGCAAAAAATAATATTCAATAATCAGTTAAGTCTGAGGCAAGCAAACATATCAACAAATATCTTATTTACATTATAATTGTATTTACTGTACATCAAAGGACATTGAGGGAAAGTGTGTTAAAGTCCAAGTTCATGTTCACTTTTGTTTTGAAAAAATGTCATAGGGAGTAAAATGCACAATGCAAATTTCTTTTTTCTTTTCTTTTTTTAAAAGTGCAATTCCTTTTCTTAAAGTAAAAAAATATATATCCATATTTTGTATACATGTAGAAATGTTGTTCATATAAACAGCATATGTTGATTTAAGAGCCCTAAAACCAGTGACTAAAAATGAATTGCTTTCAGTTGATAGGAAGCAAATTAGTATAGAATATAAATTATTTTTTACAGTACTCAATAGAAAATCAGAAGTACCGGAATTCAACAAAAAAACAAAAAACAAACCACTATTAAAGTTGCTCTCTTTTCTTTCATTTTTTTAGGAGGGCGATGTTAGGTTTACCTGCACAACTCTCTCACTAACATGGACAAGAAGAACATTTTGCCATTTTTCACATGGTTCAATTTTGCAAACACAATATTGGAAAACAACAATGTTCAATTAACGAATTAAGTTGTGTCAGAGTAGTAAAAAGTAACACTTCCCATTAAAATATCTAAGAGTAAAACAAATGGTGGACCTGAAGGCAAGACCACACAATCTCCAATACTTCAGGCTTTAGAAAATACAAAAGGTACTGTAGACAAGCTGGTATACGTGTGTACATGTGTGTATATGGATGTTTTTTTATATGCATGTTGCCGGTGGCATAGCAGAGCTGCACAAGCAATGTTTTTTTAACCACTTTAGCCCTTATTTTTATTGTAATTTTTACAAAAAGTGGAAATAGCCGATCTACAAAGTCACAACGTGTCGTGATGCGATGCATTGTGACCTATGATGATCACCTATTGTCGCTATACATGGTATATGAAAATTCAGGGCGCCAGGGTGAAAGTGGTTAAAAAGTACATCTGCAAAACAATTATAAAAAGCAAGCGGATAATAAAACTACATAGTGGTAAACTGGTGTCCTGTGTTTCCAGTGGTTTGTAATGACACCGTGGAGTGTACCAAGATTCTGTGGCACCAGCAAGAGTTTCATCGTCCGCAGTCATCCTAAGCCAGATGTTGTACTTCAGCCATACGACCGCGACACTCGCCTTAAAAAGGGTTTTTTTAAGTTGAAAATGGGTTATTTCCACTGAGTGACAAGTCGTATGACAAAAGCATACATAAGGCTTTATGAAGCCAAGACGAGACTTGCTTCTTTTTCTACATATTCAAGTAATGTTATGTCGCTATATTTGAACATCTTAGAATAGCTTATACCAACGTTTAAATCCATGAAAAGCGTCCGGGTAATCCGACCGAGGGCTCTGAAGTCACTTGAAGCGGTGTGTTTGTCACTGCAGGAAAAAAAGTCTCTCTCATTTTCACGCTCTACAAACATGCTCATACATCATGCTACTTTCCAGTTCATTTCATAAAATCCATATATTATTACAATAATGTCAGTTTTCTAACACACAGTCGATGTCCGATACTGCGTATTCTCTCTATAAAAGCAGACTTCGCCGATAGCGTTTAGCCGATTTTCTTTTTCCCCTAACGAGGTGCAATGAAGTATGTCCGTGACTGCACACTTTATTCTTCTTTTCTTTTTTTTCTCTTTTCTCTCAAGTCTCTCTCTTTTTTTTCTTCTTTTCTTTTCAGTCCAGTCTGGAGCGTGTGCAACTCTTAGGATCCGTTGGTGTGTTGTTGCTGTGTGATCTGTCTGTGTGTGGCTGTGTTGTATGTTTCCAGGGCCTGGGAGTCCACTCCTCCTCCGTCTGCAGCCTGCAGGGCCAGCTGGCTCTGCAGGTCCTTGACGACGCTCTCCAGGCTCTGCCGCGCCTCCCTCTCCCGCTGGAGCTCCGTCCTCAGCTGCTCGCGGTCAGCCTCCGCCTGCTGCAGCTGCACGTGCAGCTCCTCGATCTGCAGCACGCACACACGCGCGCGCGCACACACACACACACACACACACACAGGAACGTCAGCATCATGACAAAATCTGGCGCTGCAATATTTTATTAAACTGATTTCCTCTAAATTCATTTAATCCATCTGAAAATCGATCATTTGTAATTTTATAAAATAATCAATTCATAATGTATCCCTATTTTGGGCATGCAATTATAGGCAATTATTATAGGGGCCTTGTACTTTTACTCCACAGCATTTATTTGAAAACGTTAGTTACTAGTTACTTTGCAGATATAAATTATAATATTACAAAACATACATTAATCACTTTAGCCCTATTTTATACATGGGCTTTTTGTAAATAGCCTATCTACAAGCACTTAGATCTGCTATTTTTAAACATTTTGTACTTTTCCTTTTGGTACTTAAAGTACATTTTGATGCCAACACATTCGTACTTTTACTCAAGCACATTTTTAATTCCTGGACTTATACTTGTAACAGAGTATTTCTACGGTGCAGTATTGATACTTTTACATAAGTAATAGGGCTGTCACAATTATTACATAAACATCTAATCGCAATTATTTGACATAATCGCGACTATTTTTCATAATAGTCATAATCGTTTCCATGTTGAACATTTTTCATATACATATTTTTTAAGTAAAAAAATAGTGGAAATAGCAGATCTACAAGCTCACAACGCGTCGCAATGCGACGCGTTGTGAGCTTGTAGATCGGCTATTTCCACAATCAATGTTCTTTTTTAAGTACAAAGTTGTCAAATATGTCAGTAATTTCTTTGTATATTTAGGTTATGTGTCATATCTACCATGTGCAACATCAAAGCCTAAAAGCTAAACAGAAATGTAATTGGCAATGACAAAAACACAATTAAATTGTTAATCGCAATTATTTGAGTGACAATTAATCGTCAGGTAAAATGTCCTAATCGTGACAGCCCTAGTAAGTAATCAATGTGAGTGCTTTTTCCACCACTGCTCATACCTGAGAGGAGTACTTGGCTCGAAGACGCTCAGCCTCACAGCCTTTGTCACAGACTCGTAGCTGCCTCTCCCGCTCCAGCTCCCTCTTCAGCCTCCCGCAGGACTCCTCCGTCTCCACCATCTTCCTCTCCCAGTCCGTGCGAAGGCGCTCAATCTCCTTCCGCAGGTTGCGCTTGGCCTCGATGGCCTCTCTGAGACGGCCTTTCTTAGCCACCTTCACGAACTCCAGCTCCTGCGGGAACATCGTTGTTTCACGTTTACTGCATCGTACGCGTTAGCTTAACCACTTTAACCCTGGCGTCCCGATTTTGATCAATAAGCAAAATAACAACAATGATAAGTATGTTGTAGTTTTTAACTTAAATTGGAAAACAAACAAAATCAGCATAGGGTTTCATGGTCCTTTTTTCAGGGCAAAATCATCAGTGTATTTTGTAATCATGTCAATTTGTGTTTTCAGATATTTAACCACTTGAACCTGTACATAGTCTGCTCTTTTTCCCCTCTACACCGAAGCTCTTTCCCCTCTACAAGCTCACAACGCCTTGCGCTGCGAGGCGTTGTGAGCTTGTAGATCTGCATCTGTTTCTATCACACAAAGACTTGGAGGACCCCCTGTAGTAACTCTGAGGACCCCCTAGGGGTCCCGGACCCCCTGTTGAAGACCCCTGATCTAGATACAAGGTTTCTGCCCCAGAGCAACAGAATGCCACATACAGTACAGATGGTATGTGTGTTCAGTACCTGTACATACAGTACAGATGGTATGTGTGTTCAGTACCTGTACATACAGTACAGATGGTATGTGTGTTCAGTACCTGTACATACAGTACAGATGGTATGTGTGTTCAGTACCTGTACATACAGTACAGATGGTATGTGTGTTCAGTACCTGTACATACAGTACAGATGGTATGTGTGTTCAGTACCTGTACATACAGTACAGATGGTATGTGTGTTCAGTACCTGTACATACAGTACAGATGGTGTGTGTGTTCAGTACCTGCTGAAGGCTCCGTTTGGCCTGCAGGGCCAGGGCCAGCTTCTCCTCCTGCTTCACCCTCATCCTGACAATCTCCTGCAGGAGCTTCTCTCTGGCCTCCTTGCTGTCCAGGCCTCCGTGCAGCATCTGCCCCAGGGAGTCCAGTTCTGGGCAGGGGGCCCCCGGCATCCATCCGGGGCACTCCTGCTGTGGCCTGGGCCCGCTCTGTGGGGTCAGGGTCCGGGACACACTGCTGGGACAGGCTGTGGCCAGCGAAGCTGGCACCGAGTCTGGAAGATGACGAGAGGGAGGGGGATGATATATGGTTTGTGGAAGTGCTGTGATGCTGTTAACAACTTAAGCCCCTCTATTCTTAGTGAAACGGACTTGGGTTACGACTGTACGCGTCTACAGACTCTGAGTCTGAAGCCAAATCTCTATCACCAAAAATAGCCAATCATAGATGTGCTATGTTTGGCTAATGTTCCCCCCAGATGCTAGCCTCGCGTAGCCAGGCTTACTCATCTGCAAAGAGAAAAGCCTGGTCAAGATATGAAGCAGAGAGTTCTAGAAGGTGGGGCTGAATTTTCCCGGAGGTTGTCTTTTTTTTTCACGTGCGATGTCCCTGCAAACGTATTCCCCGCTGAAAGAAATCTGTTCTACTTCTACCGCTCTGTTGGTTGCGCTCGCAATAAACAATATACAAACAAAAACATCAATTCGGACAACGTTACACCTATTAAGAGCGAGTTGAGAGCTACAATCTTTGTGTTTGTTTCGCTGGGGATTGTAAACAGACTGGCACCATATGACGTAACTTCCGTTAAACGCAGCACTTCCGCCACTTCAGCTCGAACCAACTGGAAGTCATATCTTGCCCATCCTAACGTTTTTCTGATCAGTATGTCAGTATGTCAAAGATCCCTAGAATTCTATGTATTTGACCGCGGACCCCCCATCTCAAATTGTTTTGTTCCAGGGACCCAGAGAAAGAAGGATTTGACCAAATGTTCGCTTGAAAAAAGATATATTCAAAGATTTGCAAAAAATGGCACGATAAAAAATAAAATAGCAAATCTACAAGCTAAGTGCCGCGCTGTGAGCTGTGTTTTGGAAATGTCATAATAGGCAAGAATTTACAGAACTTTTCAAAGGGGACATTTTGTCACAGACGCACACTGCTGTTAAAAAGCTATGACTTTTATTTTTCACGTATTGTAATGTCAAACCACGCACCAAGATGCACCAATGCGTTGCAAAGTCATTAATCAAATAACGTGATTGCCTTATATCTGTGTACTAGAGCTTGTGAAACCTCTCCGTTCAGCTGTTAGTAACGTGTTCTCTAAGGATCGCTCAACCAGCACAGCTATGGAATTACTGCTAGTACTGCTGCACCAACACAGACATTAAATCCTCATGTTTTCGATTAATACTTTCATAATTATGCATTGTACATAGAAAAAAAAAAGAAAAAAAAACTCTAGTCTGTACTCAGGAATAAGAATAAATAAAATATTTTATAAATGCTTGGAAAAGAAAAAGGTACAACGTCGCCAGAAAAGCAAAGTTGGCAAGCGGCCATTTCTCGTGTATTACTGAAACCAGACACCAGATGGCGAAACTGCACAGGAATCACTCTGTGTATGCTAGCCTCCACTATGTGGCTCACACACAGGCCTGTTTTTCCATGATGGTAAAAAGCCCTGTATTCAAAAGACATTTTAGAAAGCAGCCCCCGTGAGTCTTTTTGGACTTTATTTATATAATGTTACTCTTCGGGAGTATTCAGAGTATACATAATACTCACAATCATCGCAATCATCCACGTCGATCTCTCCGTCTGTGTCCGTCTCCTCGACACCGTTGGCCGCGTTAGGGAGGGTGGATTTTGGTGCAGACTGCGAGTCTCCATTATGCAAGGCCTGTGGTGGCCTGGAGCTGATGGTGGGCCCCCTGCCTGGGGCATGGCTGTCCCTGGGGTGGGCAAGGGGAGAGGGCTCCTCTCCGTGGAAGGCCAGGGGAGTCAGAGCCAGGTGGGGATTCGCCGAGTTCTCTGGGGTCTTGTGCTTGTTGGACCTGTACAGAACATCACATACCATGTTCATCGTTTACATTCTCAATAGAACGTTCCCTGCTTGCTTTCTTTTGTTTTTTGACAACTTATACTTATTTAGTTAGTGTGGTTGCTATAGACAACCAGACTATTGTTCTTGCCATTTTTATTTCACTTATAGTAAACCTTTTTTCTGTAAACATTTATTTCACCTCTAACCTTTCTGTTTTCTTGAATTCAATGGACGTTTTCTGTAACCTTTTCTATAACCCAAAAGACGTTTTCTGTAACCTTTTCTATAACCCAAAAGACGTTTTCTGTAACCTTTTCTTTAACCCCAAAAGTCCATTGAGTTCAATCTATTTCTGTCCCTTTTCTGATTGGACAATATAAGGTACAATCAGACAGGATTGGTCATGCTTAACGTGACATCACAACAGTTCCCAGTGGATTCCTCGCGGCAGTGCAACCACGCTTGCTATTTCCCAGACTTGCACCTTTCCAGCATTCATACTTGTGTACTAGTAAACTGTGTGTAGCTGGCTCACCTCTCCGGCTCATTCTGAGAGGCAGGACTCTCTTTTTCCGTTGACGGCGTTCTGGGGGACCAGGGACGGAACGCAGAGGGCCTCTGTTTTAACTGGACCTGTTTTAGATCCTGCTGCAACAAACAACGCAGTCAGCAAACGTCAGAAAAACATCCCAGTATGAAACCACTAGCGTTAAATCAGCCGCAACGAGGGGAATCAAAAGACCCCTCTTCGTTGAAGCGGTCACACATAGATGATAACATAACATAGGCCCCCCATTTTATGGTCCGCTAGTCATACGATAGTGGTTGGTTGGTTAAAATGATGTTTGATTCACAAACAAAAAAGTGATGGATCGCAAACTTAAGTTTGTCATATGACACAAAACGTCAGTCAGGAAATCGTACACAGAAGATAACATAATTCAAGATGTACAGAAGATAACATATTTCAAGACGTCATACACTGGAAGATAAGATAATTGCTTTGGACAAGGATCCAGGACCATGCGGACCCCTGACCTTTTACAGCAACTGAATATGGACTGAAAGGGACACCGCATTACAAACCTTGTTCGCCGACTTTGACAGGGACTGTAACCAATCCGGCTGCTTTTCTTTGTCGGCTGACGGGGAGTGTAATTTGTCCAATTTGGACCTCTTGGCTCGGACCGGGCTTGGAGACTGTGAAGGGGGAGAAAAAAAAGAGATAGAGGAAAATAAATAAATAAGGATATTTAATTGTCAGCGTCCCGCCCAGGCAAGGCAGATAATGCCCGAACAGCAAAAGAAATGACGTATTCACGTTACACACGAGTGTGGCGGATATTTTAAGAAAGCCTCTGTCCCCGCAGTTTCTAAAAACGCTGCTGAATGACTGCAATTGACATCACTCACCAGCCACCACTGCTATTTGAGGAATGTGTCAACAAGTGACCGATCAGAATACACTGCAGTTACAGTAAGACAGAGGAGTGTCAGAGGAGTGTGAGGACGAGAGACAGAAACATGGGGAGGGCTAGAGCACTGAGTCTGTTTAAAAGGGTTCTGTCTGGGAGCGTGTGCGCACGCGCGTGTGTGTGTGCGTGCGCGTGCGTACTTGTGTTACTATACTTGTGAGGGCCAAATGTCCCCACAAGTATCGTAGAATTAGAGACACAGACGTTGTTTGTTAGGACCATTTTTTTGGGGTCCTCAAAAGAGAAATGGTCGTTTTATTAGTGGTTGAAAAAGGATTTTTAGAGTTGCAATTAGAAGAAAAAAAAATAACATTTATGTTGGGGTCAGGGATAGGACTAAGTGATTTAGAGGTTAGCTTTTTAGGGGGTAGGGTTGGAGTTTATGCTTTTTAGTTGAGCGGCGGCGATGTCGATTGGATTCGATTTTTCGGCTACTTCTGGACATTTTCAGCTATGCCGTCCTAAACATTGGTTTGTCCTCACAGTTATAGTAATACAGACGTGTGTGTGTGTGTATGTGTGTGTGTGTGTGTGTGTGTGTGTGTGTGTGTGTGTCTGTCTAGGGCTCTGAGCTGAGCAGACACCCAGGCTGGTCTGGCTGGCAGCCAGCAGGGCATCATTGTGCCCTGCCAGGCAGGGGGAGGGAGGGAGGGAGGGGAGGAGGCGCCGTCAGGTGGAGGAGATCAACTCCCTAAAACCACAGACATACTGGAGGGGAGAGAGACAGAGAGGAAAAGGAAGAGGGGGTGAGAGAGGGAGACAGATTAGAGAGAGAGGAGAGAGACAGAGAATAGAGAGGCCAGGGGTAGTGAGAGACAGAGAGAGAGAGAGAGAGAGAGAGAGTGGAGGGCGGCGGGGCTAAATGAGTGATGTCACTCAGGTCCAATTGATACGTCATCATACAACATGGCAGTGAGTGGGAGCTTCTACACAGATCGCCTGTTTATAAGACACATCAGGCCTGACTGGCAAGCAGTGGTGGAAAAAGTACTCACATATTAGGTTATTATGATTATGACATTTCACATCACGATTAATTATCAAAAATAGAAAAATACGCACATCTCTTAAATTAGGTCCTGGGTGAGAAATAGCATGATTGAAGAGAAACCCGCACACTCTGCTCCAAATGACTGAATTTTATTGACAACGTTTCGAGCACTAGCTCTTCATCTGGTCAAACTCCTTGGAGTGAAGAGCTAGTGCTCGAAACGTTGTCAATAAAATTCAGTCATTTGGAGCAGAGTGTGCGGGTTTCTCTTCAATCACATCACGATTAATTGTCACTGAAATAATTGCGATTAACGATTTAATTGTGTTTTTTGTCGTTGACAATTACATTTCTGTTTGGCTTGTAGGCTCTGAAGTTGCACATGGCAGATATGACACATAACCTAAATATACAAAGAAATGAAGGACATATTTGACAACTTTACACTTAAAAAAAACATTAATAGTGGAAAAAGCCGATCTACAAGCTCACAACGCGTCGCGATGTGACACGTTGTGAGCTTGTAGAGCTGCAATTTCCACTATTTTTTTAATGTTTGAACGTATATAAACGATTACGACGATTATCACAAAATAATTGCGATTATGTCAAATAATTGCGATTAGACGATTATGTAATAATTTTGACAGCCCTACTCACATATAAGTAGGGTGAACCAATCCACAAAGACATTGCACCTCAGCACACAATGCTGTCAAACTGTCCCTGTACTGAACTGCATGTGAGAGTGAGACATTGCCCTCTTAAACCCCAGCATCCGTTATGCGTATTCTGTACAAAAATCTTCTGCAGAAAACAGCAGATCGGATTTCTACTTCGCCGTAAGGCTGTGTCGCTCGCTCAAAAAGCTCATTATCAACCGAAAAAATGGGAAACGATACAAAAGGTTACTCTTCGCAATTTGGGCAATTTTCAGTTATTTTCTACAATCTTCTGCAATTTTCTGCAGCTATTTGCAGCAAGCGACACGCAGCCGTGTCGTGCAGCGAAGTCTAAACAAGCCTTGCTCCCTGCCTCATCTCCATCTCTCCAAGAAATGCAGGGTCGTCCATGTTTTGGAGGCTCCAGTGTGTGACTGTGTGTGTGTGTGTGTGTGTGTGCGTGCGTGCGTGCATGCATGCATGCATGCGTGTGTGTGTGTGTACACACGCATGTTTGTGCATCAGTGTTTGTCAATAGCCTACTGTACGTGATGTGATTGTGCATGCCTATTTGTGCATCTTTGTGCTTGTCTACTCTATACAAGTATGTCAGTGTTTCCCACACAATGGGTCAGAGCCCAGTTTTGGATCACGGATCACTAGTTTGGGGTCCAGGGAGACATAAAATGTCTCTTTTGGGTCTCGAGCTAAAAAGTTTGGGAACCACTCCTGTATGTGTTGTGCCTGTGTGTTTGTAAAGTACGTGTTTGTGTGTGAGTGTGAGTGTGAGTGTTAGTGTTAGTGTGAGCGTGAGCGTGTGTGTGCGGGTGTGCGTGCGGGTGTGTGTGCGTGCGTGCGTGCGTGCGTGCGTGCGTGTGCGTGTGTGTGCCAGGCTGTGGGAGCGTGTGGTGAGACAGGGGTAACGTAGCCTCCTGTGCTCAGGTCTGTACTTGTCAGACAGAGGATATGTTTACCTAGGTGGTGGCTGAGGACCAGCACGGACCTGCCTGCCTGCCTAGCTGGCAGCTCCGCTCCACTCTGCTACAGGAGAGGACCATGACAATCTGCCCGCAGCAATGACTAATGCTCCCATCCACTGCTCCTCAATGCACCTGATTACTCACTGTGTTACCTTATAGATCCCCCTGCTAAACGCTTCAATGGAAAACACTGGCTGCTGGGTTGTGTGCGCGAGCTTGTGCACACACGTGTGTGCGCGCGCATGTGTTTGTGTGTGTTTGACATTTGACAGACATTTTCCTGGTCCTTACAAGGGATATACAGTGGTTGTTTTAACGTTATAAACGTTTTGAGAAAAGAATGATCAGGCTTACAATTAGGAAAAGACTAAAAAGAAGAGGTTGGGGGTAGGATGGTATTTAGAGGTTATGTTTCAGGGTTAGAATTATGCCAGATTTTTACTTCCCAGCTATTGTTCAGCTAGTGCTGTCCTAAAAAATAAAAAATAAATCCTCACAAGTATAGTAACACAAACGTGTTGTGTGCGTGTTTGTGTGGGCGCGTATACGTGCGTGCGTGCTTGAAAGCTTAATCACCACACAGTGTAATCACCTCAAGGTGCAAATGAATGATAAATGGTATTTAGTTCTTCTGAGTGACAGACTTGGGTGGTTATGATTCATGTCTCGCAGTTTACATTGTCTAAGTCACACTCTGAGTGTGAGTGTGTGTGTGTGTGTGTGTGTGTGTGTGTGTGTGTGTGTGTGTGTGTGTGTGTGTGTGTGTGTGTGTGTGTGTGTGTGTGTGTGTGTGTGCGTGCGTGCGTGTGTGTGTGTGTGTTTACATGTGAATGTTTGCTTGTGTGTCGTGTGTGTGTTCCTGACGCGGTGTGGTGCTCCTCCCAGCAGGACCGTGGTTCTCAACCTTTTCAGGCCGTGACCCCCAAAATAATCATATTTTAACTGTTTTATTTTATTTATTTTTTTTATCGTCACTGTCGAACAGAAACCTCGCATCTTTCACATTTGTATGTTTTTTGTATGTTTTTTTTTTCATAAAGTAAAGCCCTGCTTCATCATACGAGTCTGTCGCACAAAACTAGTGAAAATAGCAGATCTACAAGCACACAACGCACACAACGCCGGCGTTGTGTGCTTGTAGATCTGCTATTTTCACTAGTTTAAATTGGCAAATAGTGCTCCAGGAAAAATCATAACAAATGGCCTCCTAGGCCACAGGGTAGTGGTCCAGGCACCTAGGCTGGTAATCCAGCCCTTGCAGCGTCACAGGTTCGAGTCCCGATCCTAACGACCTTAGATGCGTTTCCTGTCAGCCTACAGTACACCTATCAATAAAGGCAGAAAAAGACTAAAAAATATCTTTAAAATAATAACAAAAAAGCAAGGTTTTGGACAGGTTTCCACCCAACAACAACGGTATACAGACAGTATTGTGGGTGAATGGCCCAAGGCCTCCTCCAGTCCAGAAGCAAGCCCCTCATTTGTGGGGCTGCTGCGCCCTGGACGGCGGCGGGGAGGGCTCTCTCTCTCTAATCACACTGTTAGCGCCGCTCTGGTCTATTATATGTGACATGTCTGTGGTTGTCTGAGTTGAGACGCTCTCATCACGTCTTCACTGACTCACATAATAATGTCTCCCATACCTGTCTAACCGGTAAACACCTTATACTCACTGAACGCACAGGAGCAAGCCCACGCACATGCGAGGACACGGACGCGTGCGCGCACACACACACACACACACACACACACACACGCGCGCGTATATACAGGAAAACACACTCACGTATGGAATATACCTACCACACTGGTTCCCAAACACAGGGTCGGGACCCAGTTTTATGGGTCCCTTAATTGTTTGGTTTCCTACATTTAGTTTTTTATTAGTATTATTTCAAAACGTTTTCCAAAAAACATTCCCAAAACAGAAAAAAAAGAATAATCATGAATAAAAAACAAAATTCCCACGATTTTCTTTTTTCAATAATTTCATGAAAAAAATCTAAGAAAAATCTACGAAATTCCATAAATAAGAAAACTAACGTTTAAGACGTAGTGATAATAACCGTGAGCTTGTAGATCTGCTGTTTTCATAGGTTTGGGTCCCAGGCAAACGTTTAATTTCTCTTTTGGGTCACAGGCTAAAGGATTTGGGAACCACTGTTGTATACAACACACACACACACCACACACACACACAGAGCATTATACACACCCAGCAGCCAGTAGTTCAGTTGAATTGTCACACGTGATGGCGTCATCGCCCTGCTGTGCATTGCTCAGTCCGGGGTGACTCGACCCCCTCACCTGCCCGCCGTACAGTAGTACACAAGGCCAGTGGTTTTCTAAGAACTGCTGGCCTGGTGTAATCAGAGTCTGTAATTACCGAACACAACTGTTGTTTTTCCCGACAAAAGGGATGTCTGTCTGTCTGGTACTATTTCTACCCTGAGGTTTTCAGCATGCTCCAGGAAGGCTTGGGGAGTGCTAGACATAATAGAGTCAGAAAACAGACACTCCCTAGACACCACAAGGGACCTGCTGGCTAAATCTGACACTGATCTCACAGGGAGACGAGCCACAACGGGCTTTACTCACCCACCACATCATAGACATAGCATGGCCACGCAGTCATAACAGCAGCGGGCCTAAACGCACGTCCTGCACTGGCCTGACAGGACGAGGGCACAGTGGGGGCCATGACAGGACACCCCCCCACCCCCACCACACACACACACACACACACACACACACACACACACACACACACACACACCACTACCACCCCCCAATAATCTCTTGAAAATGCAACTTTTTCATGTCAAGGCTCCCTGAATTCATATGCGTTTGCCCGCTGATCGCCGTCTGAAAATATTTCGTGCCACTGACCCCCATTTTTTTCTGTTGTTAAAATGTCTCAAAAATATTCACAATATTTCACATTTTCGTCAGAGAAAGAAGAGCGAGGCCAAGATCAACGCCTTGACGGCGAGCAACACTGTCGTGCAATTGCATATAAATGTAACTTGAAACCGTATATACAGTATATAAGTATGTAGAGTGGGGTCCCGTACCTTTTCCCTCTACAAAATGTCTTTGGCAAAACAAATAGCCCACCTACAAGCTCACAACGAGTTGTGAGCTTGCAGATCTGCTATTTTCGCCACCCTGAATAGGTGATGTGGTTAAGAATGAGGGGGGGAGAGGGAGAGAGGGAGAGAGAGAGAGAGAAGGAGACTTCCTCTCTGTGAGTTTGCTTTGGCCGGTGCCCCTGTGGGAACTGAAGTCCTGAGTGGGAAGGGGGTGGGGGGGTCCAAGGGAAGGGGACCACAGAGGAAGCACTGAAACTCTGGAGGAATGTCTACTTGAAGGCCAAGTACAGCCTCCTCTTTAAGGCTCCATTCAAGCATTGCCCTTTTCAACCGGCTATTGTATGATATTTCTTTTGACGAGCAATAATGAGGCGGACCGTTTCAAAGAGAAACCTGTAGGGCTAAGCTGGGGTCTAATAGCGGCCCGGGCGAAAGCAGACATGCTTTATCTTTTAATTACTCTTATATAATGGAATGGGTAATGCTAAAGGATAAGCCCTCCGACTGCTTTCATGGTGGCCCTGGTTGAGAGAGAATCACATAGGGGGGCTCACTCACAACAACACGTTGCAGACATATCGATAGCTGTTCCCCGCGAGCAGACCATCTCTGACCTGCTTGCTTTGCCGTTTGTCAATTTTTCATGCTAAGTGGAGCGTGATGGATGGGTGGACGGAAATGTTATTTCAACTTTCAGCATAATCAACTGCTAATTGTTTATTGACCGGTGATGGGACAACTCCCGGTCAACCAGCGCTGGCGGGTCAAAGTATATAATCAAGTGAATAAAAAAGTACAAAACTACAATGTACATGTTCAGAAATTGTCAGGAATCAAGCTTACAAATCGTGTTTGCTTGTGTAGATCGGATATTTTCACTGGATCTGAAAAGGGGCTTAAGTGGTTCATTCGGAATAAAAATAAATTACGTTAGAAATGTAGCGAGTAAAAAAAGTCACAAGCTTGCAAAAAAAACAAATACTCCAAAAAGAAAAGAAAAGTACAGTAATCAAGTAAAAGTACTTCCAGAAAGCAATTGCCAAAAAAGAAAAAAGGTAAATGTAAACAGTCTGGATCAAAAACTGAACACTGGCTTTGGCTCACTAGGAAAACAACATGGGTGGGTGTGTGTGAGACTCACTCACTTTACATAATCAATCCGTACTGACAGGCGCCTGAATTTTTCATGTCTTTGACACTGTTTGGCAGTGAAAACCAATGTCAAAAACGCCCAGGTCCTCCAGCATCTGTCATGGGCCGTGCTAAAAAGAAAACTAAAAACTAAAAAAAAAGAAAAGAAAAGAAAACCCAAATTAAATTAACCAAAAACAAAAACACCGGACAGTAACTACAGCTGCTGGCACGACCGAAAATAGTCTCCCCAGCTGAACCTCCTCGGGGCAACACAGTCACACAATACCAACGTATGCTCGCATGATGGCATGGCATTAAGAAAAGTGCACGGCAACAAGACACAACAGTTTCGAGTTTCGGCCTCCTTTCCCCTTCCTAAACCCCTGACTGTAATCCCCAGATCGACATATGCTTAGTGGGGCGCTATCTACCCCGCTCAAGGGCACACGCCAACTGGCACAGCTCGGCCCGGCCCGGCCCCGGGGCGTAGCAGCCTTTGAGCCGTGGGGGACAAAGTAGTCACCCTCTCAGTACTTGAATACAAAGTATGTAGACATATAGGTCAAATGGTAATACAAAGTGAAAGCTGCTCAGTCAAATTTGTATTGAAACTATTCAAAAGTACATGCTTTAAAAAATGAATAAAAAAAATGTCTTCAAAAGCTCATTGACTTTTAAAACACAATGCATTGCGGTATTGAAATGTTCCAAAAAAATAAAAAGAAATCTATAAATAATAATGCATTCCAACATGTTTTGAGTTGTAATTGAAATAGAGCTTACTTATGTGGGTCAAAAGTGCAATATTTTATTTTTGGTATAAGAGTGACTTTTGAAAAATACCAATACCCACGTAAAGCACAGATACTCTGGGCATGTACTTTAGGCATTTAACAGACGCTCTTAATCCAGATAATACATCAAATGCATACTGTAGAAATAGTCATCAAGGATCATACTGTAGGTAAGCCAAGAACAGTACCAACTCGTGTCCACCATTGCCAACTGGCACAGCTCGGCCGTGGGTCTAGCAGCCTTTAGTGGGGAGGAAGTGAGACACTGGTTTTAGTGTGCTGACCTCCTATACGTAGTTTGGGGTGGGTGGTCTGGGGAGGGGGGACGGGACGACTAGAGGTCTCCATTCAGCACTCATTAAATTGTAGGTGGGTCCCATGATTTATATGAAGCCTGGCAGCTACCTCATAACAGCTGGGTTCAACTGATTGGTGTGTGTGTGTGCGCGTGTGTGTGTGTGTGTGTGTGTGTGTGTGTGTGTGTGTGTGTGTGTGTGTGTGTGTGTGCGCGTGCGCCCAGAATATCCATGTAACCCCATCCCCGTTTTATATAGATACTATATACACACTCTCATTTCCCCTCTCTAAATCTCGCAGCTTATCTTTTCAATTTGCTTAGTCCAGAGCTTCTCAAAGTGGGCTCTGGGGACCCCCAGGGGACCTTGGGGAGGATTCCAAGGGGTCCCTAGCAAAATGGAGGAACTGTTTAACCACTTTATTTTATACTACTTATACTAATCAAAAAAACATTTTGAAAAACTAGACTAGACAAAAGCATGTGTATTATTTGGGCACATGGGGGCCTGTGCCCCAAATAATACACATTAATTTGGGAGTATAGCAGGTCAGTGAGCCTGCCTTGCAGAGCCATTGTGGCCCATAGGGCAGGAGCCTAACTCGTGTTTCTGTAGCGTGAGGCGGCATAGACGTACAACCCCCCTGGACATGACGCTAGCATGTCGTAAAGACTTACCCTCAGCACAACCCTTGACGCTGAGTGCCAAGCAGGGAGGCATTGGGTCCCAGTTTTATAGTCTTTGACTTTGGTTTGAACCGGCCGGTGTTTGAACCCGGCCGCTGAATGAACTCCGACCTCCCAATCCTAGGGCGTACACTCTAACACCACAAGGCCAGTAGGCCGCTGAGCGCCTCAACATGGTAGGGTTTGAGAACCACTGGCTTAGCCTCTGGTCGGTGTGTCCATGGCAGGTCAGTGTGTTGTTGGCGTCATGGCTGTGGTGCTGATGGAGTTGCGAGGCTGGATGTGTGGAGGTGAAGTGTGAACCCGTGCCGCTGCTGAGCTGTTTACAGACTGTACGGCGTGACACTGCGGGGTTGCCGTAGGTTCAGCTTTACAGCAAAGCTGATTGGCTTGCCCCCAGGGGACCATGGGGAGGATTCCAAGGGGTCTGTAGCTGTCCCAGCAAGGGGGGGCTAGATGATTATTGAATTTTTATTGTTGGGTTTGCTCAACAATGTGTCTGAGTCCCTGGAGGTGGTGGACACACCTGTACTGGAGCCAGCCCCACCGCCCTCTAAAGTGACACAGCCACCAACCCAAGGCCTGAACCAACAGACGGCGATGAGAAAAGCAAGAAACCAGCAGCAGCACTGGCAAGAAAAGGGAGAAAATGGTTTGGGAGCAGTTACAGGGTCCCTAGCAAAAATGAAGAACAGTTTAAACACTTTATTTTATAGGCTAATCGAAAACATTTTGAAAAACTAGACAAATGTATATGTGTATTGTTTGGGCACGTGGGGGTCTGACCCCAAATAATACACATTTATTTGGGAGTATAGCAAGTCTGCCTTGCAGAGCCATTAGGCAGTTTAAGCTGCCCGTTTCTACAACCGCAACGCGAGGCGGGACTACGACTGCTATGACGTAATCGCCGTAGCGGTCAAAATCGTTAAGCAAAGAGCCATCGGCGACAGGGTCCCACCCCTTTTACTTTACTCTTTGGTTCCCATGGCGACACGTCAATGCAGTAGACGTTGTAGACGCTACGTGGAAAGGGAGCTTCTGGCGTTGTAGAGACGGCTGGTTTATCTATCAAGCGCTGATCTGTAGCGTGAGGCGGCATAGACGTACAACCCCCTTGAACATGACGCTAGTATGTCGTAAAGACTTACCCTCAGCACAACCCTTGACGCTGAGTGCCAAGCAGGGAGGCATTGGATCCCAGTTTTGGGTCCGCGTCAATATGCCGATGGGCCAGTATGCCGACGACCTAAATCTAACCTTAACCCTAACCTTAACCTCAGTAAAACTAACGCTGGCGAATGCTAACCTGGTGAAATGCTAACCTGCCGATGCTGGTGAGCAGCTAACCTGCCGACGCTGGTGAGCAGCTAACCTGCCGACGCTGGTGAGCAGCTAACCTGCCGACGCTGGTGAGCAGCTAACCTGCCGACGCTGGTGAGTAGCTAACCTGCCGACGCTGGTGAGTAGCTAACCTGCCGACGCTGGTGAGTAGCTAACCTGCCGACGCTGGTGAGTAGCTAACCTGCCGACGCTGGTGAGTAGCTAACCTGCCGACGCTGGTGAGTAGCTAACCTGCCGACGCTGGTGAGTAGCTAACCTGCCGACGCTGGTGAGTAGCTAACCTGCCGACGCTGGTGAGTAGCTAACCTGCCGATGCTGGTGAGCAGCTAACCTGCCTATGCTGGTGAGCAGCAAACCTGCCGACCTGTTGAATAGTCTTTGACTTGACCACTGAATGAACCGGCCGCTGAATTAACCCAGAAATCCCAATCCTAAGGCGTACGTACACTCTAACACCACAGGGCGACTGAGCGCCTCAACATGGTAGGGTTTGAGAAACACTGGCTTAGCCTCTGGCAGGTCAGTGTGTTGTTGTTGTCATGGCTGTGGTGCTGATGGAGTTACGAGGCTGGATGTGTGGAGGTGAAGTGTGAACCCGTGCCGCTGCTGAGCTGTGACAGGACAGCGTTTACAGACTGTACGGCGTGACACTGCGGGGTTGCCGCAAGTTCAGCATTACAGCAAAGCTGATTGGATTGCCCTAATTGTCTTTGGGGCAGAGGCTCTGCGAGGTCTGAGCTGGAGAGTGGAGACTGGACAGTCAGCGCCCGCCTGGAAGAGTCGTCGTCGTCTGCTGCCCCTGCGCCGGAGGTGGAAAATGTCTCCCTCCCGCTGGGCTTGCACAGACACACACACACCTTGAAACCACAACACACAGGGAGCCAACCTTTAAAGTGGCGTCGTCAGGGTTTTCAACAGCTCCTAAGTGAGCCATGGAAAGATTAACACTAGCAAAGTATCTAATGACTCCAAACAGTGGTACTAGTCAGGTCCCCCCCCCCCCAGGAGAGGAGGACATTCTCTGACACCTCTATCAGAATTAAGGGTCCTTTTCAGTTCACAATTGATACTCGATTCATTTAATTAAAAGCATAAGCTTTGAATCACAAATTAATTATTCAGTCCGCCTTCGTTCTTGCTAATTTAACGGATTGAGTATATGATGATGGACTGAGTAAATCCTAGTTGCTTTCAAGCACTTAAATGTTGTTGTTGTTGTTGTTGTTGTTGTTGTTTTTTTGCATTCTGTTAACGTGATCATTTACTATACTATGCCGTGTGTTGACTTCCATGTCCTCCATTCCAGCAAATTGTGAGTCACTCTGGATAAGCATCAGCTAAATGTCCACTGTAAAATAAAACTGTAAAATTGTATGAAAAGGAAATTCACCATCTCGGTCGACTGCATCAGTAGTGACTCAACTCTAACCCTGGGGCTCTATGAAAACTGTGCTCTCTCGTCTCTTACGAGAAGTAAGATAATAATTAAATAAAAACAGTCTGCGAATTAGCCTTGTACGATGCAAATTCAAATTCAGGTCAAACGTAGTGATGAAAACTGAGCCTGACTGACATGTTAGTCTGGCCGATATATCTGCCTTTATTAGACTTTTCTGACGACATGTGTAAATGTTTTTTTAACTACTCTCAACCTGGATTGCCTATTGTCAGCATGTCATTGTAGTAAAATTTTTTAAAAATACATAAATCAGTGTAATAAATATCTCTTCACTAAATAAATATCAGTCAAAACATTGCAAATCATTGTTTAGGTATCAGACCCAGAAATCTGGCATCGGTGGGGCTCTCGTTCCTTGGCAATCAGGGACGTGCAGAGAATGTTAGAGAGGCAGGGCCTGAAATTTAGAAAAGGGCCTTTTGGTGAAAATATAAAAAATAGCAGACCTCCAAGCTCACAACACGTGAGCTTGGAGGTCGGCTTTTGTCGTTGCTTGATACCACACTGAACTAAGCATAATCAATGTCTTTGACCATAGTAAAAAATGCATGCATGGTCTGGAGAGGGCACTTTTTACAGACGGATGAAAGGGCAGGGGCTCAAGCCCCCTTTGATGTCTATGCGTGCACGGGATTGTTGGCAATGCTATCCCTCAGAGGATGTCCGACCCCCCTGCAGGAAGGACCCCGCAGTCAGTTATTCCCAGAGTGCGAGAGACGGAGAGAGAGAGAGAGAGAGAGAGAGAGAGAGAGAGAGAGAGAGAGAGAGAGAGAGAGAGAGAGAGAGAGAGAGAGAGAGAGAGAGAGAGAGGGTAACCCCGACTAAAAATGCACAACACATATCAGTGCAGATTACTCTTTATTAGCATGAGCATGTTTGGTATGGTCGGTGAGTCACAGTTATCTTTGGAAATGAAAGGTGCGCCGTGTGAGTGGTGTATTTATAGACACAACATAGCGCCAAATTCACCGGATACTTGTCTGAGCCCCCTGTGCTGCACTGTTGGAAATGGGAGAATTAAACACTACACCAGTGGTGGAAAAAGTACTCAAATGTTTTACTCAAGTAAAAGTATCAATACTGCAATGCAGAAATACAGGTAGAAGTCCCGAATTCAAAATGTACTTCAGTAAAAGTACAAAATTATTGGTATCAAAACGTACTTAAAGTACAAAAGTATGTCCCATTTCACAAGTTTTGCAGATCTGCGACGCATTGTGAGCTTGTGTGATCGATCGGCTATTTTCAAATGGCCAAAATGTATATAGGGCTGAAGTGGTTAATGTAAGCTTTGTAAATAATAACCAATCTACAAAGTAACTAGTGACTAAAATTTTCAAATAATTGTAGTGGAGTAAAAGTACAATATTTGGATCCGAGATGCAGTGAAGTAGAAGTAAAAGCACTGGGAATTGGAAATAGCCAAGTAACATACAAATACCTAAAAATTGTACTTAGGTACAGCACTTAAGTAAAGGTACTTAGTTACTTCTTTACACCACTGCACTACACCCAGACTATATGTAGAACATACAGCACTGTGATCATGGACCAATAAGGGCAGACAGAGACACACTCCCCCTCTCACTCTCTCACTCTCTCACACACTCACTCACTCACTCCCTCACTCCCCCTCGTCGGTCCCACTCGAACACGTGCCCAAGAGCATGCACGCGCATACACACACACACACACACGTACGTATGTATGCACGCACGCACGCACGCACACACACACACACACACAATGCCTTTCTGCTTCTATTCACATTTAGCACACTTTACAATATGGGAGCAGCTGCAGTACTAACCAGGAGGCCGGAGGGGATGAAGGTTAATGAGAAATGAGAGAGAGAGAGAGAGAGAGAGAGAGAGAGAGAGAGAGAGAGAGAGAGAAGAGAGATGACCTATGCATTATGCGGTTACTTTATTCAAGGGAAAGGAAAAGAAATCATAGCTTGAGATGTTGTCACGCATCTTTCCAGCTCTTCATGAAACACACAATAACATTTTGTGAGGAAATTTAATTTACAAGCTAGTTACTCATTTCGATCCGTGTACAAAAAGGGACTGGCTGAAAAGAGTATATACTTGTGTAGCAGGCCTGCTTTAAAAAGGAAAAATACACCCTTTTCTTTTTCATTCACTGCATCACGCAATTGTACACTACAGACAAATGCCCTTAAGGAAGCGGCTGTAGCCGAAGCGTCATTGGAATGCATTGCTGTAAAACCCATTCATTGTCTCTATGTCCCCCTGCACTGAAACACACACACACGCACACGCGCACACGCACACACACACACACACACACACACACACACACACACACACACACACAGTAAAATCCTCAGTGTTTAATTTAACCTCAGAGTTAGGAGTTGGACAATTGCACTCAACTTCCTAGAGCACTGGTTCAATCCCAAACACTGGGTCGGGGACGCATTTTTATGGGTCCCTTAGTTTTTGGTTTCGTGCATTTTGTTTTAATTATTATTTCAAAAGATTTCGAAAAATACAATGATTTTTTTCCTAAGTGATTTCAGTAATAAATAAATGAAAACTGTAAGAAATTCCATAAATTAGAAAAAAGTAGTGAAAATAGCCGATCTACAAGCTCACAATGCAGCGCGTTGTAGAGCTTATAGATCTGCTGTTTTCACCCGGGTTTGCCTGGGTTCCCGGCAAGCTTCTGATCTCTCCTTTTCGGTCTCAACCAAAAAAGATTGGGAACCACTGTCCTAGAGTACTGCTTTTACACTTCACATTTTTAAACGTAGACACTCTGATGTGTTTCAGGTAATTCATTGCAGTTGCACGCCACAATTTCAATGAAAATGTGATAAAAAAAAAGATGTCTTCTCAATACCCATAACTTGCATATTGATCGATACAGAGTACCGATCCGATACCAGTGTGTATATTAAACAAATCTTGGACAGTGGTTCTTAAAGTGGGGTAAAGGGACCCTCGGGGTTCCTTCAGCGGGTTCCAAATGGACCTTTACAGCAGGGGTTTTCAAAGTGGGTGACGGGGCACCCTGGGGTGCCGTGACAGCAGTCCAGGGGTGCCGCGAGATAATTTCATAATAGTTGGAATTTATTTCGACACTTAAATCTTTTTATTTGGTATCATTTTAATCTTGAAGTACGCTATTTTCAGTCAGTTCTAATCAAAATGTCTATTATCTCAATGTTTTCCTCGCAACATAATCGCTAAAATATGCAGTAAATATAAGGTCCTGGGAGTGAAAATTATGAATGTAATGTAGGGGTGCTTCGGATGAAAAAAAAAAATATTTCTAGGGGTGCCTTGAGCCAAAAAAGTTTGGGAACCCCTGCTTTACAGGTCTGTAAAGGTCCAGGTTGAAATGAATGGAGTACAAAAGGACCACAATGGAAACAACTCAACAAGCCATAGTGTTTTCTTGGGTTTAAATACTCTTAGCAGAACCTTGTATCGAACTGTACTTTCCTGTGCTTGAAAAAAGTAGTGCAACAGCAAGCAACAGTGGAAAACTTCAGTGGTTCTCAAAGTGTGTGGGTTCCTTTAGGCCGGGGGATCTAAATTGACCCATACAAGTCTGTAACTCTGACAGTGTACAAATGGAACCAAACGGACCCTAACGGGTCCATTTGGTTCCATTTGTATACTGTCAGAGTTAAGGGGAGTCCTTGAAATGTTTAAATTTGAGAAACACTGGATTATGTGGTATTGGAATGGCATATTCCAGACTGGCATACTCGCCGATAACGATACAGCATTTTAGGCAGTATCTGCAGCTTTTCCGATACTGGTACATCGGTATCGGAACAACTCTGGCAACAAAGGTTAAATAAATGACTCTGCCGGCGATGTGCGGACCATCACAGAGCTCGACTCTGTTTGCAGCCCTTCCAGTTTTGTGTCAATTCCATCTTTGCTACGCTAACTCTATCATATTACACAGCCCTTCATTCAATTTTCCACTGGTGATGTGCATCTAAACCTCCACATATTTAAGTCATCTCTGCCGTGGCCAATTCCCACTGCATGGCTTTGATGCTATAATTTGGGTAAAAGTCGATTAAATTCACATAGTTTGAAAGGTCATGTGAGGTTGTAAAATCCTTAGTAGATCTAAGTGCGGGTTCTCTGAGTCATTTCCACTCGATACACGATGTGTTAAGGTTTATAGCCATTCAATGGCAATAGAAACTATAATGTGTTGACTCGCTAATCTAGGGATTCACTGACAGTTATAAAGTTGGCTGGCTGTGATGAACAAGGAAGCTATTTCAAAGAAATAAAAATTATGACATGGCATGAATGGTGTTTGACCGCACTGAATTATAGCGTCGGAGGGATTGAGAAATCTGGCTATAGGACTTTTTGAATCAAAGTTCCAGTTGGTTTAGAATTAAAGGAAGCTACAATCCGTGAATTAAAAGTTATTTTGACGAATCTAACATTATTTTAACTGTATGGTAGGTTGTTACCATAATTAGTGGAATAGTTACAATATAACTAGCACACACTGCAGCGGTTGGAGGTGTCCTCCCTACTCTTTCAGCGTTTGCTAAATGCCTAAATTGTAAATTGTAGGGATTGAAGCTTTAAGATGTAAGATGTTGTATGGAACGTGTCTGAAAACTCGCAACACAACAAACCGAACTTATACTTCATCACACAATGGTGTCATACAGTATTGTGATTTCCAACAATGTGATGCAACGCGTCTGGGTTGCCTCTACAACAACATTTTGAAAACAGGCGATCTACAACCTCACAGTGTGTCATGTTGTGACACTGTGAATATGTATATCTAGGGACGCTAGGGGTTCATGTGGTAAAGACAACTTTGTGTTGAGAACCTATCATGCTGCAAGAGGTTGTCCTACCATCTCCAGTGTGAGAGTGTATGTTTGTCACAGAGACAGCGGGCTGATCAGCCTATCCCTGCCACTCTAGAGACTGTACTGTCATCAGCAGCAAGCTCCTCTCTCTCTACCGCACTGCGAGACAGTTTAGTCCAGTGTCTGACTAGCGCAATTTTAATCCCACAGATTAATGCTGATGCAGAGGCAAAGAAGGCCGAAAGACGATTAAAATGTCACTGGGAAACCTCTTCCACAACGCAACCGAAACGGTACAGGCTCTTAACACATAAACCATGGGATCTGCTCACAGACAGTACCTGGCACTACAAGCCTCCGCTCCCCTTCTCCCACTCCCCATACAGTGCAGTAGGTTACCTCCCCCACAGTGCACCAGATCAGAGGAAGAGGAGGAGGAGGAGGACTGGGAAAGAGATGAAGGCCACTCGGATATAGCATTCCACCAGTTCTGCTAGTTAGACGGGGAGGGGGCAGAGCAGAGCAGAGATCAGGCCAGCTAGGGGTCTTGTCCTTTATTGTCAGAGATTGACAGGCCAGATGGACCGTCACATCCTCTGAAGCAGACCGGAGTGGCAGCCCCGGAGACCAGCTGACCACAGAGGTTAACGGGGCCCACGCCCTGACCCACGGAAACCGCTTTTAATGGGACCGTTGTACCTGTCACACTATATCTCTCTTCTTGTTAAACCACTTAAGCCAGGGGTCTTCAACGTTTCCCTGCCAAGGACCCCTTAGTTGAGAGAGAGATGAAGCAGGGACCCCCGCAACTTTTTCTCATAGATTCCACATATAGTTTCATCGTTTGACAGCACAGTCATCACATGTACAGTATGTTGGATTCATGTCAATTTGTGTTTTCAGATATTTAACCACTTGAACCGTCAATATTTAATAAACTTGACCTTTCACTCTGTACTCAGTCTGCTCTTTTTCCCCCTCTACAACAAAGCTCTTTGCAAAAAACAGCCAATCTACAAGCTCACAACGCCTCGCAGCGAGGCGTTGAGAGCTGGAGGCGTTGTGAACTTGTAGATCTGATATTTATTATATTATATAATATAAAAAGGAGAAAAAAAAACACTATCACTCAAAGATTTGGAGGACCCCCTGTAGTAACTTTGAGGATCTCCTAGGGGTCCCGGCCCCCCTGTTGAAGACCCATGACTTAAGCACTATCTTATACTTTGTCGCATGACGTTTTTGTGTGAAAATAAATAGCCAATCTAAAAGCTCACAACAAGTTGCGATGATGTGACGTGTGTTGTCGCAAACTTGTAAATCAGCTATTTTCACAATTTCTTTTCTCCTGACATGACCAAAATAGAGGCGGAGGCCAGGTTGAAAGCGGTTATAAGAGTGTAAATGGTGAATTTCGAAAGTCAAGAGTTCTGCTCGGGTGAGAAGCCAACAACAGCCCCCAGTTTCCTGTAAACCCCGGTGAAATGCTTTATTCCCTCATTCCATTCTCCTCACGATGGTTTTCGTCCCGACCATCCTTTTGGCTCCGTCTCTCCTCCTCAGCCACCGATCGATCAAACCCGAGCTTTCTCTGGAGCACAGCTGGACGGAAACAAAGTGCTTTGTCTCCCGCGTTGCGAGCAACACATCCTGCAAGGCTCGACTCAACGGTGAACATGATACCGTCAAGCGCTCTATACCGGCCCGGTCAGCTGACGGTTTTGTCTGTCCTGCCTTCGCCTTCCCTGACCACAAGCCCCCCCCCACCCCACCCACCCACCTCCCCCAACCGGCCAGTCGAGGGGAGGAGGGCAGGTGGCAGGTTTATTTGGAAAGATGAAAAAAGGGGGGATGAATACCAGGCAGAGGTTAAGAGGGAGTGAGGGGAGGGGATGGGACAGGGGGTTTTGGGGGAAGGGGGGCGCCATAAAAACTGTGTGAGAGGGTTGAGGTGAAGTTAGGGTCACTACTCACTCAGGGTCCCATGTGATGTCATTTCAACCGACACAGAATCTGTCCTGGGAACTGACTCGGAGGTAATTGGCTGAACCAAGGTGATAAATCCCGCTGAAATTTATAGGCATCATTCTGGCCATTCTGTTAAAATGCCACCTTCCTGCCTGGTCACCAGGTTAGAATGCCTTCCACTGTGCTCAGCTGTGGGCCGGGGCCTGATGGATATTTGAACTCTTGAAGGATTAGTTCACCCCCAAAATGACTTTTTTCCCCCCCTATTGATTACTCATGCCATGGAGACTTGAGTTCAATAATATTTTTTTGTTTTAGTCGCATTCCTAAGACAAAAATGGCATCACAATAAATTTACCCCCATTGATTCCGCATAATGCATTTGGGTCCCCATCCGGAATCAATGGGAGTGCATTTACTAAAATTGATTTTTTGTCTTAGGAATGCAAAAAATACAAAATAATATTATTGAACTCAAGTCTCCATGGCATGAGTAATCAAAAGAAAAAAAGTCATTTTGTGGGTGAACTACTCCTTTAAAGAACATTGTGGAAGTTGTCTGATATGGCAAGTTATTTTGAATGCGAGCCGTTGTGAGCTTGTACATCGGCCATTTTAGCCATTTTCAAAACTTCTTGACAAAAGTTTCAAAGGAATTACATAAAATAAATGATAAAATAAGGCGTATGTGATTAAAACCAGATAAAGACAACACTTATGCCATATCAAGATATTACGTTATCCGAAATCCCATAAAGATACCTATAGTCTAATATCACAGTGGTGGAAAAAGTACTCACATATTTGACTTAAGTAAAAGTATCAATACTGTATTATAGAAATACTCTGTTACAAGTAAAAGTCCGGAATTCAAAATGTACTTGAGTAAAAGTATGAAAATATTGGCACCAATATGTACTTAAAGTATCAAAAGTACAAAATGTTGAAAATAGCAGATCTACAAGCTCACAACACGTCGCAATGCGACGCGTTGTGAGCTTGTAGATCGGCTATTTTCAAATAGCTTAAGTGTAAAATAGGGCTAAAGTGGATTAATGTATGTTTTAAAATATAATCATTTACATCTGCAAAGTGACTAGTAACTAAAGGTTTCAAATAAATGTAGCGGAGTAAAAGTACAATATTTGGATCCGAGATGTAGTGGAGTAGAAGTAAAAGTATAGGAAATTGGAGTACAAATAACTCAAAAGTGTACTTAGTTACTTTCCAACACTGCGATATCGATATAAATTGCCCAGCCCTAGTCGCCGGTAAACCTTATTTCGTGAGGTCTGTATGCTATACACAGTACACCACAGAGCGTAGGTGTTGGTCTTGGAGTGGACAGCTCAAACAGAAAGGCTATTTGGGAGAAGTGCTAATGGCTCCATTCAGAATCACAGGAAACATTAAGAATGAGAGACCTTTTACTGGGAGCATTAAGGAGCCTGGACACGCAGCTGAATGGATCCACGCTGCCAGGAAAAAAATAAAAAATGACAAGGGAGCCAGTGGGTTTTTTAAGTGTTCTACCGAGCAAGTGCCGAACACATTTTCCAAAATATATTATGGTTTTATAGTCAGCGTTTATCCTGTTCTTCCTCTCTGGTATAGGCTTAAGACGCGTGACGCAAAACGCACGCGGGCCCCACAGCATGAAGTGTGTGTACAGTAACATTTTCGAACGGAGAGAGATCAAATAGCATTTCACTTGTTTCCACTTGTTCGAGGAATTGTCTCTGAGGGAAATGGGGGATAAAAACCACCCACAACATCCGTTCTTCAGATCACACATTCCAACCTTAAACATTGGGTTTGTCTCCCTCCTCCATTCACAGGAAAACAAGATCTGAGCACAGGAATAATTAGGTGAGAGGTTCTCGGGTCTCGCAAGCAAGCCTCCATAAAAATGAACACCAGCATTTCTAAAATGGAGGACTGGAGCCGGCAGGCAGCACCTTTTAGAATTTGAATCCACTGCGAGCTTGCGTCTGTTTCTTGACCCTGAAAATTCTTGGAAATGTCTTTTTCCTGGATGATTTTTATTGCGCTCTTCTAAAACTACTGCCTGTGTTTTGCTCCATAGCAACCACATAACAGCGGAGCCCGACTAAGCTCTGACTCAACAAACAGAGCTGCACAAAATACCCATTTCTGCGCCAGGGTTTTTTCCCCCCCTTTTCGCCCAGCGCTCCCAACACCCTGCCCAGCGCAGCTTTAAAACAAGAGTTCCATGTGATTGCACTGACCATGAATGAAGACACATGTTGGAATAAAACCCGACGGGGGCACATGTGTGCCTCGGCTAGGTGGGATATGAGGGGGGAAATGGCCTCGTCATCTCCTGCTGCTGACGGGGGCCTCAGGTGCCCGGGTTCGAGCCGTAATAATATGCGAGCGGGGACGGAGCGTGGAGGAGGGACGGAGCGCGGTAGGGTGGGCAGCAGCTGGCTGCTGCTACAGTCAACCCCCGGCAGCCTGGATGGTGCCACGGGCTCACTTAACCATTTACACCTTATTTGATGAAAAATAATTTGCCGATGTGAATTTTCTTTTCCACCTATGATGACATTGGTTGTCAGGTAGATCAGTGGTTCTCAACCAGTGGTCCGGGGACCACCCGTGGTCCTTGAGGGGGTTGCAGGTGGTCCCCAGCTGAATGATGGAGAGTTGGTAACCAACTAAGTGGATCCTTATTAGAGCTTTAACTCTCCGGATTGTAAAATAAAAACAAATGGGTCCATCTGGTTTCAGTTTACGCTCTCAAGAGTAAAATTATTGTTAAACATCTGCATTACTTAATTTACAAGAAGTCTACACAATTAGAGAATGTAGAAATGTTTTTATTTTGTTCAGCGTTTTGGCTGTCATCTCTCCTATGCTACCAACATCAATACAGAGAGGAATTGCGGACAAAATCTGATCCAACGATAACAAAATATTCTACGTTTTGGTTCTGAGAGGCTAAATCTCATCAAACGGTGGTCCGCGGCTCAAATACAGAATAAATAATGGACCTTGATGTGAAAATGGTCGAAAAAAAACCACGACTGAAGTGGATCAATAAGCTACAGCAGGTTCACAACAGACGTTCTGCTTAGTCTTTTCATGGATCTCCTTTTAGTAGACCTTGTACCAGTGAACTGTACCGTCATGAAACTGTACCTTTTCCTATGCAAACTTCTAATAAAGTCTTCAATCAATCAATCAATCTGGAGTGGACTGAGCATTGCATAAAATGTGCCTCTCTCTCTCTTGTCTCTTTCTCTCCCCCCCCCCCCCCTCTCTCACTCCCTCTCTGAAGACTGAGCTGTCAGGACAGACGTTTTGTGTCCCTAATGCTGGGGCTGAGAGGCAGGCCATGCAGGGATTAGATCAGAGTGTTGCCGTCAGGCACAGGCCAGGCCTGCAGGAGAGACGCAACGCTGTAACCAAGTAAGCCGGAAAATCCCACTGACCCCTAACCAGCAGGCTGTTGAAGACAGACCACAGATAACTGACAACAGTCGTCCCACATGGGACATCGGTATAAACATAATCTCCGCTACCATAATCGCAAAACGATTAAGTAGTGAAAAAGGCAGAATCTACGAGCTCACAACAACGTGTGGCATTGCGAAGGCGTTGCACCGATATACACATACTGTACACAGTCTGCATATAGTACCGCATTTAGAAAATCACTTGAATGAAATCAGAGCTCCTCCCCTCAAGCCGCCCTTGAATCGTACCCATCACTTAGCGCGGCAGCCAAGGATTTAGTCCAGCGCTCTCTGATTGGTGAACTGTCAGCCTTCCTGTCTTGACTAGTTAAGGCTGTTCCTAAGAAAACAGGACATGTCTGCTAAACTGTAACTTAAGAACAACAGTATGCTGCTATGGGCCGGAGCTTCAGCTGCCGAGAGCAGCTGTACGCCCGCCTGCGTGTCCGTGCAGGGCGGCCCCCTTTTTTTTTACGGAGAAGTTACCCTTTTGCAAAAAGAGGCAACGGAATCAGACAAAATTATCCTTTATTTGTTGCATGTAAGGTCATTGCAAAAGGGCATGGTCGGCTGCCAACTCTCTCCCTCTCTCTCTCTCTCCCTGGCTCGGGTCCGCTCTCCCAGTCTCCCTCGCATTGAAGCAGAGAGGAGTATGCCACAGGGAGGGGAGGCCCTACACAGGAACTCAATAATAACTTTCAGCAGTCTAGCCAGGAGGCTGGAAGCCCAGACTGTGGCTGTTCCCTCCTGCCGTCCTCCCTCCCTCCGCTCAGCCCCTAACGCTCCTCCCTTCACCTCCCTCCCTCCTCCTGCTGGCTTGTGTCTGCTCCACAGGACTGATGCATTCTGCAGACAGGCCAGCGCTCTTAAAGAGACACGCACCCACATTTTTTTCTATGCCCTGTGTGTATCACTGCAGTGGACTAGGACAGTGTTTCTCAAACCTTTACATTTCAAGGTCTCCCCTTAACTCTGACAGTGTACAAATGGAACCAAATGGACCCTAGCAGGTCCATTTGGTTCCATTTGTTACACTGTCAGAGTTATGGACTTGTATGGGTCCATTTAGACCTCCCTAAAGGAACCCACAGAGTCCCTGGAATCCACTTTGACAAACACTGGACCAGGACAACACTTCAAAAAAAGCTTAAGTTTTATACTTCGGGCGTAAATAACAAAGATCTCCTTGAAGGTCAGCTATTTTCCCGCGAGCCAGTAAGTAAAGTATAACTTTAGGCTTAACCGAAAGCACAGCGACTCCCTTTATTTTCCAGGCCCTCTCGCACCAGTACTTCAACTTTTGTTTTCTTCCTTCCTCTCTCCTCCTTCTTCTTCTTCTCGGCGCTCGGGGGACGTTGACACCGACACGAAACTGGAGGGCAGAAGCAGACTGACTGAACTATGTCGAGAGGCCGGCGGTTATTCTCATGCAGGAATTCTCTCGCCGCGGTCCGGACGAGGGAGCCTTTTGATGTTATTCTCTCCGAAAACCAGGAGAGGGGATTGTCAAGTGCAATCAGTGGTCTTGGCCATGAAAACATATTTGATGCCATTATCATGATAATCCACACGTGTGGGGGGAGGGGGGGGGGGTACCTCAATGAGCCAAATAAGAGAGGGGATCATTCTCACCCCTGGGTGCTGCAATGTAGCTTTGCCCCTTCCATAACTCAACGAAGATTACATTATGGACAATTAAACTGCCCTATTGGGGAAGCACCGCCAAAAAAGCATCATGTTAAGCTGTGAGCTAATGTATGGGGCTTTTAAGCCGTGACATCATTTTGTAGGCAGAGGAGAATCTGCCCCCAGAGCATTTTCTGTCCCTCGCTATTTCAAAAAACAACGACTAAAAAATAACGACTAAAGTATAATTCTAACACCTTCCTTTCAACAACAAAGAGAAGAAAAATGTGTAAATAGTAAAAATAGTAAAAAATTCACGGAAACTGGTGGCAGAAATTCTCCTCTGCCTACAAAATGATGTCATACTTAACAGCCCCATGTGGCTAACATTAACACCCGTTTTAACTTTACAGTATGATTGTCTCCCTAGTAGTCCAATATTTCGTTGCTGTCGGGCAGAAACCTTGTATGTCCAATTGTCCATATTTTAACTTTTTATGTTTTTTTGTAAATTAATGCCCCCTACTTCATCATACTATTATTGTCACACAAATGTAGCAAAAATAGTCCGTCTACAAGCTCAAAACGCATCGAAATGAGATATGTTTTTGAGCTCGTAGATTGGCTTTTTCTGTTGTTTTTTTTTTCATTTGAATCCTGAAAAGTAACAGTTTACAGTACGAGGTTTGCACCCGACAGCTAACAATTTAGCAAATTTACCTCCCTTGCACCCTCAAATGTCAAGTTGGTAATAAAACACTTTACAGGCATTAGTGATTAGGGAAACCATAAAGAACCACACAACAATAATCATAACTCGCTTTTTGGCTTTCCAGCCACAAATGATGAGGGTTAAAAAAGGGGGTTTTCGGGGGTTGGTGGAAAATGGTCCCCCCCCCCTCTCCCCCCTCCCTTCACAAACATTTAACCATTCAAACACAACACAAGTTGTCAGAACAACGTGTGACTGAGTGGAGCCATGTTGAGCCCGTACACCACAGCGAGGGAACCGATTAAAAATTTAATAGGGTTGAATGACACAGAAACCTACAAGGGCGTGCCCGCCGAGCACACTCTCATTCTTCTGCTGTCAGCACTTTTCTTCTCTGGATAATACAAACTGTGTGAGAAGGCAAGGGTCTGGAAATCCAACCCAAGGCAGACAAGGGAAAGAGGTCGACCTGACCCCCAGCGAATTCATATAGCGGCATACACGTCGTTGACTTTCCCTTTTTTTCCCATTCTTCAGCAACAGGGGCCATAGGGGAATTGATTGTATACACCGGCAGTAACTGTAAAGGAGAGACACAGGGATCTCCATCATAACAGGTACCGAACTGCATGTCCTGAAGTGAGTCAAACGCCACATACTCTGCAGTACTCTGCATGGTCAAACCGGGAGTTCATTTAGAACCATTTAAACCCTATTATTATACTTAGACAACTTGACCTGAGTTGGCTGTGTGCACTTGGTCTGCTCTTTCTTCCCTCTACACACCAACTCTCTTCGCTGAAAATAGCCAAGCTTGTAGATTCTCGAATTTGAGCATTTCGAATGAATGCTCCCGGTTTCACCGTGTAAAAAAAAAGGATCTAGACCAGGGGTCTTCAACAGGGGGTCCGGGACAGGGGGTCCTCCAAATCTTCCAATTCTTTTTTTGAGAACTGTAGCCAAAAATAGCAGATCTACAAGCTCAACCAGCTCACAACGCCTCACGCTGTGAGGCGTTCAGTAAAGAGGTTTGGTGTAGAGGGGAAAAAGAGCAGATTAAGTACCGAGTAAAAGGTCAAGTTTATAAGGTAATGACAGCTCAAGGGGTTAAATATCTGAAACACAAATTGACATGAATCCAAAACACACTGATGATTGTGCTGTCAAACGATGAAACTATATGGAATCTATGAAAAGGTTGTGGGGGTCCCTGCGTCATCTCTCTCTCAACTAAGGGGTCCTTGGCCTGAAAACGTTGAAGACGCCTGATCTAGACGCGGGGCTAAAGGGTTAAATCATGGGAGCTGCAGCATTACAAAAGATGTCTCTATGGGAGGTATCGGTGCCAGAGTCAGCAGAGCAGTGCAGTCCTCCGCAATGAGAACCCCATTCTGGAAAACCAATAAGCTGAGCCTCCAGCTTCGCATGGGCCAAAGAGTTCCACTCCAGGCTCTTAAAAAGCCGGGACAGAGACATCCAGCAAGCACACACCTGGGACCCACAGGAGTGTCCTTATCGCTGAAAAATCTCCACAAGAGTCCCGCAAGTCCCCCTGTTTTCATGGCCTTGCAATGCTGTTACTTCACTTAGCGAGAGTAAGTCGAAAGAATCGTGCCAGCGAAATATCGCCCCTTCTAGCTTTGGATTCTGTGTAAGCCTTCATGAAACAAAGAGCTGCTCGTTTACTCAGCGGAGTGTGGCGTGCGTCGGGGAGAGTGACGCGTTGCCAAACAACACCGAGCCAACTGAATCATTGGTGTTGTTTACGCAGACACATAATTCTGCACCATCTGTGGGGCTCAGGTCTGATGTTCTGCACGGTGTAACAGGCTGACGGCAACGGCGTAACGAGGGAGAAGAGCGCGCGCCCAAGAGCCACACACACACACAGCGCTCCCCAGGCACGTGCACACATAGACATCAAAAGGGGCTTGAGCCCCTTGCCCTTCTACCCGTCTGTAAAAAAGTCCCCTCTCCGAGACCATTAATGCAGTTTTCACTATGGTGAAAGAAATGTAAAAGCCCTCTTTCCATGCCTGAAGGCAGCATTCAAACTTGAACGCAGCATCTTATGTTGAAAGAATTGCCCTCTCTTTGTAGAAATCAAGCGTCAAAAATAGCCGACCACCAAGATCACAACGCAGCTTGGAGGTCGGCTATTTTCGATATTTTACCAAAAGGCCCCTTTTAGAAATTTCAGACCCAGCCTCTCTAACATTCTCTGCACATCCCTGGCGCTCCCCACCCCCCCCCCCCCCCGCTGTAACAACCGAGCTATAGAAACACACAGCACTGTCTGCCGTTACAGAACCAGCTCTCCTGGATGAAACAATATCCACGGCAGCAATAACAAGTTTCATAGAGACATTCTCTCCTTTGCCCTCGAACTCTGAACCGACCGTCACCTCCCCTCACCTTACAAGGCAGATTGAAGGGAGGGGAAGGGGGGAGGGCAGGGGGGGAGGAAAGGCATTGAACTTCTGACCTGTCATTCAGACGGTGGAGGAAGCTTTGCGGCTCAAGGGGCAACCAGAGTCCACCATCCACTCTGTCTCCCTTCTCCTCTAGCGTCTCACCCCTACCGTCCCATAAACCCCCACTAAAAAATCTCCCGGACCCCCCTTTTTATGGCGGCCAGATGGCGGGGAGGCCTTCTTGCCTCTGGACTTGCCTCTCTCCAGTCTAGTAAAACCAGTTGACCTCGGCAACATAAAAACTGGCATTTATGAAAAGGCCGGGAACAAAACACACAAACATCCTGCCACCGAAACAATCAACGCCATCTCATCTCCCAGAGAGCCCTTTTACAAGATGAGAGAGAGAGAGAGCAGGGACGTGCTGGACATTGGGAAAAGCGGGACAACTCCCGAACGGCCGGTTCATTCTCGGGCCAGTCCAGGCCGGGCCATTAGGAAAAAAATTAAACTGTTTGCACAAAAGTAGTGAAAACAGCAGATCTACAAGCACACAACGCCTCGCGGTGTGTGCTTGTAGATCGGCTGTTTTCACTAGTTTAAATCATTTTTTAAATGATAAATACAAAACAAACGGTTTTGGACATACAAGGTTTCCACCCGACAACAGCGAAATAAAGGCCTAATTCATGTAATTGGCCCACTGGCTTGTCACTGATCTGAAATGGCAAATCTTTGAGTAGCAGCAGCGCTATAGAGAGAGATCTCTCCCTATAGCGCGCAATGAGGGCCTCTCCAACTCTTTTTCCCGGGCTGAATCAGGGGCCCAGCACGTCCCTGAGAGAGACAGAAATGGAGAGAGAGCCGGATATGAGTCTCACGTCACACACACGCAGTGGTTATGTACTACAGCGCTGTGGCGGCGCAGGCCAGATGTAGTGGCTACACCCAGGTACACTTTATATTTTGTATTTTTATGTGAGGGGGTTTTATTTGCGTGCCGTGGGCGTGAGCGCAGGACTCTGGCAGCCTCTAAATTTCTCCCTGAGAAACGGGGAAAACAAAACAAACAGAGCCGTCTGCATTCAGGTTAAAGCTGAACCACAGAACCACAGTCTGGCCCGCGGTTCACAACATTCTGTTCCAGGACTGACTTCACCTAAAGCAAACACTCTCAGGCCGGGGCCCGGTCCACCTCAGCCGGTGGGACGAGAATCTGTTGGAGCAGGCCTGAAATGTAAACGCCATTAACAAAACCAGCATTCATTATCAAGGCCCTGATCAATGGCGGCTGCTCGATCAACTCTCCTTTTCTGCGCTTCACCTCTGGTCGTGACTTTAGGGAGGGAGCACTACGTTTTTGGGGGAACATTCCAAGCGGTCTCTCTGTGTGTGTGTGTGTGTGTGTGTGTGTGTGTGTGTGTGTGTGTGTGTGTGTGTGTGTGTGTGTGTGTGTGTGTGTGTGTGTGTACCAAGTTTAGTTTTGTCTGGGAGGGTTAAAAGGGCACAGATCCCCACTTTATAAAGGGACCGGTCCAATCAATGGCTCCCCTTTTACTGCAAATCAATTGAAGTGATTATCTGCTCTCCCAATAATAACTGACCCCCCCCCCCCCCCCCTTCTCCTCTGCTCACCTCAGATGCCCCTCCTTTCCACCTACTTTATTTGTTCTAGCAGTTGGAAACTAACGTTTATGTCCTGCAATTCAACCTGACCTCCTGGCAACCCCTGGCATGGCTGCCTAAACCATTAGGGTAGCTGTGACTTGGGGTTATTAGCGTGATAAAAGTTTACTGTCCCTCCAGCCACTCTGCAAGGCTGCCGTTTAACGCCTCTGAAGAAGAACAAGTCTATGGGACCTTTCACACTGGCCCGAGGAGCCCATTGGCCAGGGGGCATTTGGTCGATACACAAACACAACTTTGAATTTTTGAAGAGTGAGAGTGAAAACGTTTAATTCAGACATTTGTGAAAAGTGACAGACGCAGTTGAGGTAATAAAGAACAGACAGGACTAGAATGTAGGAAGCATTCGGCAAACCGTGCGCGCCGCGGCCTTCGAGAGCGAGCAAGCAGAGCGTGATGAATTAAACTAGAGCATCCCTGTGATTTGGCCCAGTGGAAATGTGTAGACTTGAGCTCTGGGGGTGGGTGTCTGTGCTCTGTTTTCTCCTGTGCGGTAGCAGGAGTTGTGGGCAGCCAAGCTAACTGCCGCCTCAGCACTTCTCTCCATATTCTCCAGTTTCAAGCCAAGAAGAGAGAACAAAGGCAGAGCAGACTGAAGCTGCTGCAGAGGGAATGAGGACAGAAGGCATGCAGCACATAAGAGAGAGGAGTGTGCCCTCAATAACGAGCCCTGCTGCAGTCTATGAGTCCTCTCGGACAGCGGAAATAAAAATCCATGCAGCCATTCCCAGCAGCCAGCGCCACTCTTTGCTAGTCTACCCACAGACGGCAGTGGGAACCGGCTGACTGGCTGCAGCCAACCCCATTTTTTACACTGCAGCTCTTGTCTGTCACAAAATGGAAACCACAGCGTGGCTGGAATTTGCTTGGAAACAGGTTTAGGGGACCGTAAAATAGAAAGCCATGTTACTCAGAAGAGACAGAGAAGGCATTTATCTGTCCTTGACAAAATATAAACCACGCATACTCCACTGTAATAATCTGGTTAACATACTTAGTGTAGGAAAAAAAGAATCCTACTTACGCACTTCCGGCTTCTTCAACTTACTGCAAATGTTAGCTCTATTAGCTACATTTATAACATTTTTACAACCCTTTTAATAAATGGATTGCACCGTTACAAGTGTCATTAGTCATTTGTTCATAAACAAACACGTTGCAATCCAGATAGGTCGCCGTAGGCTTTTTGTGTCATGGTAAAAGCCTTAAAGCACTATGCATTGATAATGGACAGTCATTTTTCTGATGTAAAATGTGCCGTTAGAAGCGAAGCCACTAATCTTGCACACATTACTTAGATCTAGATTCACATGAATTATAAACATGTAGAGGAGGGTTAGAGCAGGCACGTGCACACATAGACATCAAAGGGGGCTTGAGCCCCTGCCCCTTTACCCGTCTGTAAAAAGTGCCCTCTCCAGACCATGAATGCAGTTTTACTATGGTGAAAGAAATGCAAATGCCCTCTTTCCATGCCATTCCTGAAGGCAGCATTCAAGAGAATCGCCTTGTCCAAACTCTCCTGAAATGTAATGCAGCATCTTATGTTGAAAGAATTGCACTCTCTGTAGAAATACATGCCTTACACCACATCTCCAGTATTGACTTGATAATGGTTAGTTCAGTGTGGTATCAAGCACCGAAAATAGCCGACCTCCAAGATCACAACGTGTCGCAGTTGTGAGCTTGGAGGTCTGCAAGGGGAGGTCTGCCCCTTTAGAGATTTCAGCCCCTGCCTCTCTAACATTCTCTGCACGTCCCTGGGTTAAAGAAGGGCAGAGAACTGAGGAAATCCACCATATTTCTGCTGGTGCGTGCCTGCCAAGGCATATACCCAAATGTCCAAACACAGCAGTTGGAATCAATAAAGTTATTAAGCCTAAGAAGGAAAGTGAACGCCAAAGAGCTTTTGGAGGAAAGACAACAACTTTGAACACCGACATAAAATATCCACGAAACGTGAAGAAAGAGATGAGAAGTATCCCATAAGTCAATTTCTAGGTCTGTGTTTTTGTCACACATGGTTAGAATATGCTTTTGTTGCCTAAACAAACCTAACCACATCCTTATTCTGGGGCATACATTAGCCGAAAAGAAAAAGCTGATATCGGCCATCTGTAGCAAAGAGATGGTGTAGAGGGAGAACACATATAGAGCCCTGGGGGGACTATACAGTATATGTATATGGTTTAAGTTGTTAATATGCTTTAATACATCTAGGCCTACGCATGTGTTAATAATTATTTGAATTTTTTAAATTGTAAACATAACAGTCCAGTGCAAAAACTAATCCGAGCGTTCCAAGGCGATATTTTGTAACGTATCACCGCAAATGTCTTTAATTTGACCATTTGGAGGGGCTCCACAGAAAGGCTGTTTTGGCAGCTCTGTTGCCTGCTGTAAAGCTGTGCTGGATGCTGGTCCATGCCAGCCCCACCCCATTAAGGCCGAACCCTGCACACATCATGTGTTTCCACTTTACCGATAGGGTGGAAATGACCTCAACGCTGTAAAAGATGACAGGGGTGCGAGCGCTGTTCACCAGATGTGAGGCAAAGAGAGAGAGAGAGAGAAAACCATTCGCCTGAAGAATTTACTGCAAACCCCCGAGGAGGCCTGTGATTGAGGGTTCAAATCGAGTTCCAGAGGATCCTGGTGTGTCTCAGCGGCACTCGGCTGTTAGAGGAGAAGATATACCCTACTGGCCTGGACAGATATAACACGCACGCACGCACTCACGCAACGCAAGCACGCACGCACGCACACACACACAACACTAGGGTTTCTCAAAGTGGGTGCCGTGGCCAGGGGTGCCCCAGAATACTTAAGGATTCATCAATATCACTTTAGTTTAACCACTTAGGCCATGCAGTACTTATTAAAATGAACCCGGGTTGCACTGTGCTTGGTGCGTTCTTTTTCGAACTACCATCGCCCAAAATGGACGATCTATTAGATCAGCGATTTTTATATAACGTTACCAGTATTTTTAAACTGTCCAAATGGAAACGGATATTCTCTCAAGTTGTCCCTGTGGATTTACACATTGACATGAATGTATGGTTCTATAAAGTAGCCAGTAAGACTCCCTAATCGGGAGATAAGCGACCGTCAGGTCGCATGCAAAAACTTTAGAAGGCAATGGTAGCCAATCAGGAGGGAATATGGGAAATGGGACAGATGCATGTTGATGACATGACTTTGGAGATATTGTGTACCGCTTTGCATGATTTTAGGGCAAAATCTGTAGGAATAGTGTCCAAAAATTTGTTTTGCGAGAATCGGCCTCATGGTGGTGCTAGAAGAGGGCCATGTGAGAAATGAGGGGTGATGTGACGTGTGACGGACAGACTGACAGACAGCCGGTGGAGGTTTTGATAGTAACTGCGACCTAGCGGTCACAACAATGTAATTCAGGGATGCTGTGGATGAAAAAAGTTATTTACAGGGGTGCACCCCTGAGGCCAAAACGTTTCAGAACAGCTGCTGTTCACGCATAGGCCTACGTGCAGGCATGCATACTTTTGACGTATATGCCTACATCCCAAAAACATCTAAAAAACAGTCACTCCACACTCCGCTGCACCTGCCCGGGCCACACAAAAGCGACTTCCTCCCACTGTGTCCAGCCAAGGCCCTTTATCCTATTTAGTGCGGCCTGCACCACAACAAAAGGCAGAGAAATTAGGGAGCCGTGATGATGATAGGGCGACTAATCCCTTTGGAAGCTCATTCTATCAGCGCGGCCTGTGTACAGTTGAGCGGCTGAAAGAGGGCAAATTAAATATGGACGTGGAGAGATGGGGCGTCTTTGTGAGAGAAGAGTTCACCAACAATGCCCCTGTTATTATCACTGGAATAATTCATACATACCATATGGGATGGAGGCCTTGACCTGCCGATGCACCGCTCCCACTCTGCATATGATTTAGTCTGATCTACTCATGGGGGGGGCAAGTTCATAGGTGAATTGATTACGAGCCAAAATATCAGCTCATGTTACAGTATGTTCACCTTCATATTCTTTAACCACCCGGTTATATATGCTTTGACATGCGATCGTGCAGCGAACAATAACAGATCTACAGGGTCACAGCAGCAGATCTGCTACTTATTGATGAACCAGACCTGTGCCCATGATAATCTTAAAAGCAGCTTTTTGTCTTCTTTTAAAGATGATGATGTGTGGGGGCTAAACTCTTCTCTCTGACACTGGCCATGCCGTGCCTTAAGACACAGAAAGGCTTATAATAGTCTTCCTCATTATAGGATCAAGAGAGCAGCGCCCAGCCGCGTTGCAGCCTCTATTTCAGGCCCGTGGCTGGCTGGTCTGGTGTGTCTGAGCTCGTCGTCGTCTGGCTGCAAATAAAGCCAGTCGGCTGTCAACGACACGAGCACAGGGAGGCTGGCAGCCCCAGGCCAGCACAGCACAGCACAGCACAGCACAGCACAGCACAGCACAGCACAGCACAGCACAGCACAGCACAGCACTGCAGTGCAGTGCAGTGCAGTGCAGTGCAGTGCTGTCCTGCTACTCTCACGACACCTGCACAAGAGCTACCATGCCTCTTCTGTACGCCTGTCTCTCTGGATATGGGCTCTGGGGTACACTTATAAACAGAGAGAGCGATGAGAGGGCGGGTGTGTGTGTGTGTGTGTGTGTGTGTGTGTGTGTGTGTGTGTGTGTGTGTGTGTGTGTGTGTGTGTGTGTGTGTGTGTGTGTGTGTGTGTTTGATGGGGAAGGCGGGGGGGGGGGGGGGGGCACAGAGACCTTTGCTAGTGACAAATAAGGGGTGACATGTTTGCAGCGACACGTGATGTTTTTGAAAGAGGGAACTTCCTGTGAATAGTAAGTAGAACAAAGTCAAAGTGAGAAAGGGCCCAACTGGTCAGACACTGATGTGGCAAAGGGGGGCCGACCATGACAGAGCTGCAGGGGAGGGAGGGGGGGGTTTACTGTAACACTTCATAGTTGAGCCCCCCCCCCCTCCCCCAATGCAGGACAGCTGTGTTGAATTCATTGGACACGGGGCAGTCGCTGACAATGCCGCGTTGCGTGGCCCTGTCTTCTGTGAAGAAGCGGTTGTCGAGCCGGTCCGAGAGGCGCGCGCGGGGGGCTCACCGCTTCTCACCCACACACGCAAATACTTTCTGCTGCTGCCGCCGCCCATAGCTCTGACCCTGGCAAATGACAGCCTATAGGAGCAGACGGCCGCGTCAACCAGGAGACGGCAGGCGGATTCAGTGCGCGCCGCTGGCGGGCTGCGAGACGGATGTCAAGAGGGAAGGAGACGGCGCTATTAGATTATGTATCAGACACACTGTCCCAGAGGCAGAGCAGACACCCAATATGACAGCCGTCCCCTAATAAGGCACAACACAAACAGGACGAAGGAAAATGAGGAGGATGCCATTCATTTGTCCCCCCTCTGCAGGCTCTCGAGTCGAGCCCGGAGACGGAGATGGAGGCTGATTATTAGGTCATCCCGACATCACTAGCACATGCTTCCCTCTCTCTCTCTCTCTCTCTCTCGGTAGCTAGATACAGACACGTGTTGAGCAGAGCAATAGCCTGTAGATGGATGGATGGAGGGGTTGAGGGATGGATGGATGGAGGGGTGGGGTTTTGAGAATATTTACTCAAGAGAATATTTACTCTAAGTACTGTACTTACAATTTTCAGGTACTTTTACTTTACATTGAGTATTTCCATGTTTCAATACTTAGTTCTACTCCACCACAGAGGCAGATATTGTACTTTTTACTCCACAAAAAGTATTTGAGAGCTTTAGTTACTAGTTACTTATTTACATTATTAATACAACCAGTAGGACGCCAGACGGCCATCTGGCCAGTGGTGTGTATCGGACCAGTTACCCATATATGGAGACCCCTGGTACCCATATATGGAGATCTACAGTATGTACTGTGTATGGAGATATGCTGCGAGACCCCAAACATGCTTACTCAGTTATTTGTTACGTGAAGGTCCTATGGCGTCTATGACATCTGACAACATACAATCCCTTTTATGCCCATATATGGAGATCCCTGTCTGTAGAACCAGCCACACAGATATGGGCTGTCTTCGCCATATATGGATTCTATTAGTGGCCGATGTGGCCTCCATATGGGCATTCCTATATGAAGTCCTGTTAGATATGGCTTAATATTGATGGCATCAGGGATCTCCATATATGGGAATGAAAGGGATTCTGTTAGTGTGGTTCCCCTGACATCACAGTGATGTAAGAGCGTGATGCAGAGTGTCTAACCCATAGACCGTAAAAAAACGTGACACGGAGACAAGATGTGCTGTTTCTCATACTAAACTGCGACCGTTTAGATTCCATAACCCAGAGGTACAGACTTAATTGTAATTGGCTACTTGACTATGAAGAACTGCAAGCTAGACCAGGATCGAGTAGTATCATTTTAGGATACGTAACGTTAAAGCTACTATACTTCAAGGGGGTTGAATCCTACTCAGCATACAATTAAGCAAAAAAATTCAATTTATTTTGTGTAATGGTTGCATTTTAACAACTTAACCCCTCAAGAAACTGTACCCGAGTTGTCCCTGTACTTGGACCGCTTTCTTCACCGTCTACACAAAATCTCTTTGCCAAGAATAGACGACCTACATGCTCACAGCACGTCGCAATGCGATGCATTGTGAGGTTGTAGATCTGCTATTTTTGGCTAATGTTGCCCCCAGAATATAGATTGATGCTGAGGTTCAAGTGTTTAAAATTAGAGATGCTGCGATATAGATTTTTCACTTTCGATACAGATACCGATACGATATAGCACATATTTGACAAGTACAATAAAATAAGACTAAAATAAATGCACATATTTATGATCAGGCATTTTCGATCCGATCTACTTATTTTGGCTGATATCAGACCGCTATCCGATCTGAAGATCGGATCGGTGGCATCCCTAGTTAAAATTGCAAAAAAAAGAAAAACTTAGAAACAAAGAAAATGCTCTCAAGTACTCAATATCAGTGAGCAATAAAAATATAATACTCCTACATTGTCAAGAAAAAAAGGGCGTCGAGACGATGCACACCAAATGTTTCTCACGTGTCAGTTTAACTAATATTATTAGGGGTCCCAGGAGCCCAGGCGTCAGGGGGGCCCGGGGTTTGTGGCTGCCGCCCCTGATAACCATGTACACTACAGTGCACAGTATGTAGGCCAGTCTGAATACAGACGCGTACAGTATGTGCTACTGTACAGTACAGTGGAGGTGGAGATCCAAGCGCGCCGCAGGCTACGGGAGGAGCTCAACGGGAGAGCTGACAGCGGAGGAGGGAGGAGGAGAGAGGTCTCTGCACGTGTGTGTGTGTGTGTGTGTGTGTGTGTGTGTGTGTGTGTGTGTGTGTGTGTGTGTGTGTGTGTGTGTTTGTACGTTGTGCGTCTCACATCATTGAGGAGGCGTTAAGTGTAGAAGGTGAACGTCGGCGGTTGGGCATGGGGGAGGTTTCGGCGGAGGAGGGGGGTCTCGGGTGATGAAGTGAGGACTATGCACGCTGGCTTGCCGACCCGGTGCGAGACATGCGTGGTGCAGAGCGGAGCGGGAGGTCTGAGTTCTGGAGCGCCGCAGCGGGACGACGAAGAGGATGAGGAGGTGGAAGCAGAGGAGGAGAAGGAGGAGGAGGGGGAGGGACTGTCGGAGTTAGTCTTATGGAGGTCAGACTCAGAAAGAGGATGGATGCTGAATGGATGGAGGAGGGTGAGGTCTGAACTCTGTAAGACAGTCTGCGTTGCGGTGCATGCGTGCGTGCGCACTCGGCTCTGGCACGCTTCTCTCAGCCCACCAGCCAGAGAGCACACCAAGTTCTTATTTAGCACAGGAAGAGCAGCTCTGCTTAGCAACCGCAGCCGCCCTCCAATCACAGGCGTACGGAGGAGAATCCAGCCCTGCATGCGTGCCGAGAACAAGTCCTTCTTGAGCGCGAGTGCGAGAGAGTGTTTGTGTGTGTGTGCGGTCTGGAAGAGGCCTCTGAGTATTGCGAGGCACGCTCGCGTGCGCACCACAAAACAACGTGCACACAACGAATATCCACCTCGCAGACTGTGGCAGACCCCAAATTGCGCTCTCGAGCGATTATGTTTTGCGGCAGGTGAACGCGCATGCCTCTCTCTTCTCGCTCTCCTGTCTCTCTCTCCTGAACTATGCGGGGAGTTCAAAGTTAAATCTAAACCGACCTAATCCTAAAATAAATTATGCATATCCCGGCGCGCTAGTAAGTGGCATAAATCCCTAAAACATTCATTTCTCCCTCTTCGTAGGCTGCAATGCATGCAGCAATTTGGCACCCGCAACCACTGCAAACATGGAGCTGGAGAGCAGCCTGATTGTGAGCCATTATCCATCGAAACTGGAGGCATGGGATGAGATTCTTTTTGGAACAAAATGCTGTCTGAACACACTGAGCAGTCTGTTTGGTTTAGCCGTGTGAGCTAATCCTCCTGGTAGCTGTGGAGGTGGCTGGCTGGTGGGCGGCCCGTAGGCACCAGCAGAATGGAGGGCTTGTCGTATAGTGCCGGGAGGGCCTGTTTCTTCTCTGGATTAGCTCATTTGTTCTCAAGCTTTTTTCATGTCAGGGACCCCCAAATTGATAAGGCATTTGGCCGCGGCGGACCCTCTTCTGAAAATGTTTGGTGCCAGTGAACCCCACAATAAAAGATTTGTGTTCAAAAAATGCAAAATCATTCAACATTTTCAAATATAGCAGATGTGCTAAGCGCTTAGTGCACGCTGCGAGCTAGTATGTCTGCTATTTTTTAATAGCCAATGTATAAAATATGGATAAAGTGGTTAAATGATTGCGATGCTGTATCAACACATTTTGCTGCAGACCCCGCTAGGACCCCTGGAGGTCCCAGGACCGCACTTTGAGAGCCACTGCTTTATCTAACATTATTATCTACATCTCCAATTGTGGTCTCACAGTATAAGGCTGAGCGATATGACTTCAAATCACAATTAGATCAACTATTTTATTTTTGTATGCCACCAGTGTAAAATGGTGTAAGTAGGCTAAGTGGTTAATCATACTAATCAATTTGGTCAATTATGACTAAAAATGTTGGCGCTACACCATCGTACGGCTCAGTATAAAATACTCTCATCGATTGACTTTCATTGTATAAACACCCTAACCCTTCGAAGTAGAAAACTGTCTTTAAATCCTTATTCTCAATCTCAACCACTTAATAATAGCCGATCTACAAACTCAGAACAAGGAATTTGAAATATTGCTCTTACAATCTGCAGCTGTCTGCTTGTGTTTGCGCCTCCAATAATACATACTCTCTCACGTCCAATCCATGTTCTAATTGCTGAATGCCAGAGGGACGGGGTGATAAATCGCGAGGATGCTGCGAGCGGGCCAGGGGGGGAGGGGGGGGGGGGAAGGGGCTTTGGAAGGTAGTGCACATTTCACCTGGCGATGTAAACGAACAGACATGTTCGTTTAAGGCCTCGTCTGCCTTCGCACGGTCCCCTCCCAACGTAGCTCCTGGAGACGTTGTCCAGGGGTCGGCGATGGTTTTGGAGATATGCGGACTCGGGTTCTCTTGCATTCCAGGGAGTGATGCAGGATTATGAGAGTTTAAACCCTCCCTGGCTGCAGCAGCTTAGTAGCTCAGCAGATGCAGATTCCAGGATTTCCTGTCTCTTACAGCAGATGGGCTTAACTCTTAATCACAAGAGAGAGCTGGAAATCAGGAGGTGATCGAGGGGGAATTGATGATGATTGTGGAATAACGCCGACGCCGACTCGACACGGGGGCATCTGTTCCTCCGCCGGGCTGACTGGCTGGATGTCTGTCTTCACTGCAGTCACAGCCAGGGCTGTTCTCCTCCCAACGTCTCATCACCCTCGGTGATCTGCACTAATCATCATCATCCTCCGTCACTCTCTGCTGCTTATACAAGAACTGTGTCACACAACTGGCACAGCATCACCCATGTTTAACCCCTTAAACCCTACATATCAGTCATTCTCAAACTTTTTCATTTCAAAGGCCCCAACGATGAGTGTACAATTGGAACATTTGTGCACACTCAGAGTTATAGACCGGTAAGGCTGCATTTGGAAATCCCTCAAGGAACCCCCAGGGTCCCTGGTCTGGACCCCACTTTGAGAACCACTGCCCTATATATACTTGGTTGACTTGGTCCCCTTCTCTTTGCCAAAGAGTAACATGATGCATTGTGAGCTGTCTTTGCAGAATTTTGTCTATTTTGACATGCTCAGAATAGGGTACACGATGTGGTTAAAATGATTATGCACAAAGACGTTAACTTTTCATGAGATATCATTATGAACCGTTATATGAGGTTACGAGAGGCGAGACAAGATGGGGTTCGGATTAGAAAATAGGTCTGCACACTTATTAGGAGATGGCACACGCATTATGGTCTGTAAACTAACTAACTGGCAGAAGCACCAGGCACCGTCCACCCCACAACTCTCAGAGCTGAATTAACACTGCAGATTTTCATGAGCTATGAAAAAGTAAGTCAACTTCAATTTCCAAAAAAGGACCATTACAGGTCCGTAACTGAGTTATGGGGGGTCCTTGAAATTAAAAACGTTTCAGAATCACTGGTTTAAGTAAAACGCCATATGTGCCAGACAGACAGACAGACAGCCAGCCAGAGAGAGGGAGACAGACAGAGAGACAGACAGACAGACAGAGACAGACAGACAGCAGACAGACGACATTCAGCACTACTGGCTCCAGTCTGACTCTGTGAGGATGACCAGTGACACAGCAAAAGCATAGAATTCCCACGTGGGGGTGTGGGTGGGGGGCTGCGGTGGGGTGGGGGGTTAGAGACCTGCCCACGCACCACCACCGAGAGAAACAGGACGTTAACAAAGAAAAATGGCTGCACTTCACAGCCCCTGAAAGGCGCGGCTCGCGGACAAAGGAGGCGGCAGGTCTTTAGCACACATCACCCATGACAGAGCCCCAGCTGACACCCTTTTAACATGGGGTCACCCCTGGGAGAATTGAGGGCACAACCCCTGGGAGCTCTGCACGCCCCTTCCCCCCCTGACACGCTGCCCCTGCCCCGGCCTGAGCTCTCGCTCTCTCCAACAGACATTTCACAGATGAGGAGATGCTCCTCTCCGCAAGCTGGTCAGTGGAGGGGTCGGCCGCTGCCCCGCAACCCCCCCCAGTGTCATTTCTACTAGGGCTGGGCCATATGGAAATTCAAATATCACAATATTTTTTTGACCTAATACCTTGATTTCAACATTGTGACGATAATATGACGCTAAAATAGCAGATCTACGATCTCACGACACAACGCATCGCTATGCGTTGTGAACTTAGGTAGGTAGGTTGATAGGCTAATTTAGATATTTTGTCAAGTATAACATAAGGCTTAAGCGATTAAAAGCAGGAAAAGACCAAACGCTTATGCCATATCATAATATTAGGATGTACAAAACCCCAGACGATGTCTCGAAGTCTCATATCGATATAAAATCAATCAGCCCTCATTTTTACCCTTTGCCTCTGAAGAGACACACAGTCACAACGCGACTGGATTCACACAGTGATTGCGACCAAAGGTCGCAGTTTAGTATGTGAAACGGCACATGCTGACTCTGTCTGTCTGTCTGGATGAGTACACTTGTTTGTTTACGGTCTATGGATTTGCTGCTCTGACATCATACTTTGACATCACTGATGTCATGGGAACCACTCTAACAGAATCCCTTTTAAGCCCATATATGGTGTCATCAATATTAAGCCCATATCTAACAGGAGTCTACAGGACTTCATATGGGAATGCCCATATATGGAGGAAGACAGCCCATATCTGTGTGGCTGGTTCAGACAGGGATCCCGATGTATGAGCATGAAAGGGATTGTATGTATGATGTCAGATGTGATAGACGTCATAGGATTTTCACATAACGAATAACTGAGTAAGCATGTTTGGGCTCTCACAGCATATCTCCATATACAGTGAGTACATGGATCTCCATATATGGGTACCAGGGGGGGGGGTCTCCATATATGGTAACTGGTCCGATATAGATCACTGGCCAGATGGCCAAGAAGTGGCGCAACCTCGGTCACTTGTCGCCCTGAGGCGTCTTATAGTAATAATTATACGATCTGTGACGCAGGGGGTGAAAGGGAGAGAGGCGCTCAGTCTGAGTCAGAGTGGTGACTCAGAGTGGGGAAGGTGTGGAGTTGTGGAGGACTCGTTGTTGTAGAGCGGACTGGAGGAGTGTTCTCCTGGCCCGGCGGGGTCAGCACTGGGCAGACAGGGGCCGTCAGGGGCCACAGCGATGCACCATGTGAGCTTTCAGGGCTTCCCAGAGGTCAGCAGACAGATGGGAATGGAAATGAGCCGCCAGTGCGCTCATTTTAATCCCCCTGCACAAGCACAGCTGATCCAGGCATTATACATGCCTCCTCAACACGCACATGCACTGCAAAACAACTCAAATACTCAACATACATATATAGAACACTAGTGAAAATGGCTGATCTACAAGTACACAACACCTCGCACCGCAAGGCGTTGAGTGCTTGTAGATCTGCTATTTTCACTAGTTTTGTGTGACAGTCTTGTATGATGAAACAGGGCGTTACTTTACTAACTTGGAGATACGAGGTTTCTGCCCGACAGTGACGATATGGTCTATAAACTAACTAACTGGCAGAAGCACCAGGCACTACCCCACAACTCTCAGAGTTGAATTAACACTGCAGATTTTGGTGTGCTATGAAAAGGTAAGTCAACTTCAATTTCTAAAATGGACCATTAACAGGTCTGTAACAGGTCTAAAACATGCAGACATAATACACACGCATGTGATCTGGGATAAACGCGTTAATTCGCTCAAAAGCGGAGCGGAAAAGAAAACAACACACACAACCGTTTGCACCTTGTGTTTGACACTTGGTTGATTGGTTTGGCCCCAGGTTTGGGGCTAATTTGATAGAGTGAACAGAACAATGGGATGAGAAATGGCATAAATTGGCCGCACTTGAATGGCTTTAATATCCATTCCATTAAGAAGGGTCTACACGACTCTCCAGAGTACCCTTTCTCTATTCACTCGCTCAAATGATTGATTGCTCTCCCGTCCTAAGATTTATTTTCTTTCCTCTACAGCTAATGCTCAGATGTATTTGACATTGGAAGGAAGGAATACGTTTTCGCAGTTGGGAGATTTTCTTGCTGGGCAGAAAAGTTAACATTTGCATTATAAGGCTATAGTAGTGCCGACACAATTTGGCAAGTCGACCGAATACAATCCGGTTGACTTGCCAAATCTATTGGACTTTGAATTCAAAATTCAAACAAAGTGCAATAAAAATAGCTTTTTGGGGGGGAGGGGAGGCACTGCAGCTAATCCTACAATCCTCCAATATCCCACAAGTCTAAATGCTCCGTTTGAATGCGGTTGTGGTCATTTTAATGCATCATGCTGCCAATTTTTTGTTTTTTCTTTTTTAATCTAACCACTGTATCCCTCTGTTCTTTATCAGATTGCCATCTGGCCAGTGGACTGGACACAAGGACATCTGATTGGATGGTGTGAAAAGAATGGGGGTAGGGCCGGGTCAGTGTCTTTGGAGCCAGGTCAGGGGTCACGGCCCTTTGACAACACATGTCAAGGCCTGGCTCACACACCCTACGTCTTCTGAATGAGAGCCGCCGGCCAGCCTCCCCTCGTCCAATCTGCCCTCATCTGAAAACACTGGGCGAAGGCCAACTGACCCAATGCAGGACTCGATGCAAAACGCAACACAATGGTACCTTCTGATCCGGCTTCTGCTTTTGAAAGCAGGGCTTTGGTATTAACCACAGGAACCCTATAGCGACCATATTCTGGGGGGAACATTAGCCAAAGATAGCAGACGGATTTCACCCACTTCTTTACTTCTGCAAAAACCTGTGATGTGACAAAAAAGCTTGTAGCTTGTATGGTCACAATGTTTGGTGTAGATGGGGAAAAAAACGGTCCAAGTACAGAGCTAACTCAGGTCCAGTTCATTAAGTCTAGAGGGTTTAAGTGGTTAACCACATGAACCCTAGCATCCCTATCCTGGGGGAGAAGAGATGTTGTGTAGATGGAAATGGGGATCTAGTATAATAGACCTCTGGGAGAGTCTCCAACTAAGCATATACTAGGGTGGTTTAAAAAAGACAGCTGGTTCTGTTCTGTTTTCTGCATTTTGAGATGTGAGGACTGAAATAACGCCAAATTACCCATGTTTCTTTTCAGCCAAAAAAAAAAACCTCATTCTCACAGTGTAAACACGTTTTTTCAAAGCAGAGAATCACTAGTTCTCTCCGCCTCCGTCACACCTGAACAGTGTGTGTGTGTGTGTGTGTGTGTGTGTGTGTGTGTGTGTGTGTGTGTGTGTGTGTGTGTGTGTGTGTGTGTGTGTGTGTGTGTGTGTGCGCGTGCCTGCTTGTGTGTGTGTAGTGTGTACACAATTCAAACATGAGTCTAGACAGATTATACATGGGCCAGGAGGAACTACAGTGGGTTCTCTCTGATTAATAAAACACTCTGACATCAGAAGGAGGGCTGAGGCCGGCTGATAACATTGAGTTGTTGTTTCACGGCTATAGTAGGCGAGGCAAAGCGTGGTCTTGCAAAGCAGCCCCTGTCCGGCCTTTCAGCGGCTTCCCCTGTCAGGCTGATGTATGAGGGAGCGCTAGCTGTGCGGCTCCCTGAGGGACCCGCCGCGCCTGTCTACTAACTGGGACACGACTGACAGTGAACCACAGCAGACAGACACACAACCTCCCCCACTCAGGCACTCACACTCACACACACACACACACACACACACACACACACACACACACACGCCCCATGATGCTCAGGCAGGCCTGTGAATGCACTGTAAAGCCCAGAGCGTGAATTTAACTCTTGAGAGTATACAAAATGTATCCGAATGGACCCGAACTCCAAGTTACAAATGGATACCATTAACACTGAGGATTTTTTGCTGTGTACACTCACACACACTGAGAGACTGTTTGGTACAACGCATCACCATTTTGGAAAATATGAAACACGGCGATAATACATCATGTCCCGCTGACTGTAGTTAGAGAGAGAGAGAGCGCGCGTACACACACACACACACACACACACACACACACACACACACACACACACACACACACACACACACACACACACACACACACACACACACACACACACACACACACACACACACACACACACACAGGTGCAAGAGATTTTCCCAAAGACAGATATTTCTTTTTGTCTGGTTTCCATGTCAGTTTCTCAGCATAACACCCCATAAATCACATCCAGTGAGAACTGATAGGAAAAATATGCTGCGTTACTGTAAGGATGTCTCACCCAGAAATGCAATAAATTAATGTTTATCTGATAATTATCATCAAGATCGGAATAGCCTTTGGCACGTTTCTCACAAAGGACAAAAAAGCCACGGTGCGATATTTTCTAGCAAAATTGTATAACCTACTAGTAATCTTCTGCTGAAATACCCCTGTATCACCATCATAATTTTTTGCCAATATTCAGTATAGTACCTCATATGAAATTAAAAGTACAGTATACAATTCACTGAACCATAACCAATAATATCAAAGACTGGCTTCACACCACTTTAAAATACAGTATGGTTTAGTTCAGTTGACTGGGGTCCCCCGGCCCCCTCCACACCAAATCTCATGAACCCTATAGCGTCCCAGTTCTGGACATCTCAAAACATAGGTGAACATTCCGCTGATCTACAAGCTAATGCCATGTTGCAAACAATGCAACGCGTCATAATCCTGTAGATCAGCTATTTTCGGTGAAGAGATTTGGTGAAGAGGGGGGGGGGGGGGGGGGGGACAGTTAGTACACCTGCTCAATTACCGGTAAGTATATTTTGGGTTTAAAGTGATAAATGCAACTCTTGACTTTTAAAAATGTACCCAAATGAAACTGTTGTGGGTCGATTTGTGTCCATTTTCCCCATGCTGAAGAGCTAAATGAACAAGAATTTGACAGTGCGGAGCGGAGCAGCACCATGGTGATCCATAGATGTCCCTCATTAGCACAGTCCCACACAGCAGCTGCTGAGTGACGAGAGAACAGCCACTTGGTCTCCACGTCCTTTGTCAACCGTGGACGTATCTGTCCCACACATGGAGCCAGCATGGTGACACACACATTCACACTCACCCCTGTATGCACACACACACACGCGCACACACACGCGCACACACACACACACACACACACACAAAACACCTTATCCTGCCCAAACAGTAACGCCCCTTCCTCCTCACCCACATCTTGATATCCCCCCCAATCCTCATTAAACTCTTATCCTTTAACCCACCTTGTGGCAGCAGCACCATAATAGATTCCCCCTGCCCCCTCTTCTCTCCCCCCCCCCTCCTCTACTCTCACTCACTAATAAAATACATAATCAGGGTTCCATCATAATGCAGATGCCCTTGGGTAACCCTGGGAGGGTCTGGACCACTGGGCTTCATGACTAAAGAGGATGGGAGGGAGGGACTCCAGGGGGGTGGGTGTCAGGTTAGCGGCTTGGTTAGCAGCTTTGTTGTTCCCTTTCTGAAATTGAATCAGGTGAATGAGACTTTATGAGATGTTTCACATCGCTGAGAACCAGGGTCAGGATATTTATACTGTAGGCTGCCTCTTGAGGGGGAGATGTATGCACTCACTGTAGAGGTAGGTGTCACTGACTGTGACACTGAGGACATGTGTATGTTGTAAAATGTGTGAAATAAACCATTAAAAAATGTAGAATTTTAATCAACAGGGATGATTATATTCCTGAAGCGCTGGTGCAGAAACCAGGTGCAGGGCCTTCTATAAAGTAGCCTACTATGAATAGTAGAGTGAATGCTGTGTGTGAAATTATCGTGGATTCACTGGGCCTGTGGGGGCTCTTGGAGTTTCCACTCGGTCAAACAGAAATACAGTCTCAGTAGACATTTCATGTCTGTCAAAGCAAAGAAAAACAAAGTGCTGTAGGCCCTCTGGTATCCACCCACGAAAAATGACTAAGAGAGGGAATAGTTACATAAATAAAAAGCCCATGGTGAGCTGACTTACCCTGCATGATTTACTGGAGTGCTTGTGGGTCAGATCGAATTTCCCTTTTATTTCTTTCAGGGCCTGCTCCAAGTGACTCTTCTCCTCCTTCCCGGTGTAGTCGGGATCCAGGAGCACGTAGGCCCGCCAGTTAGCCGAGTCGAAGCCCCAGTGGACCGTCCGGTTCTCCAGCCTCTTGTGACTGTGGACCACGAACTTGTGCGGCGGGTACATCAGCCTACAGTCCATGCACTGGATGCACGCCGCGCCGGGCCCGGCGTACAGCTCCGGGACGAACAGACCCCGGCACTTGCCGAAACACTCGTGGTACACCTTGAAGCTCTTCTCCGTCCTCTCCAGCTCCAGGGAGCCGCCGGAGGACAGCTCCTTGTTGCAGTGGGGGGGGTAGGACCCGCCGTAGATGAGCGCGTTGCACAGGCGCTCCGCATCCGTCTGGGTGATGAGGCCGCAGGACGGCGCCGAGAAGGGAAGGATGCCCACCACTTTGAGGATCTCCAGCTGGTCCGCCGTGCACCTGCATGGACAGTGGTGGGAGAAAGTACTCACATTCTTTAGGCTACTTACTGTAAGTAAAAAGTATCAATACCGCAATGTAGAAAACCTTCCTTACAAGTACAAGTCCAGAACCCGAAATTTACCTGAGTAAAAGGACAAAGGTATTGGTATCAAAATGCACTTAAAAGTACCAAAAGTAGAAAGTTCTCATTAAGCAGAACGTCCCATTTCAAACGTTTTCAAATGTATGTGTAACAAATCTTTTCAAAATAGCAGATCTACAAGCTCACAATGGATGTGATGCGACTCATTGTGAGCTTGTAGATGGGCTATTTTCAAATGGCCAAAATGTATATAGGGCTGAGGTGGTTAATATATGTTTTGAAATAATAATAATCAACATTTTTACAGCTCTAGCAGTGATTGATTCCCAACCATTTTAATTTCAAGGACCCCCAGTTTGACATGCATTAGGCTACGGACCCCCATTTAATGGCATTGCTATCTCTGAGACCCCAATCTATATTGTAAAATCAATGTTAAATTAACTGTGAGTGTACAAATGGAACCAAAGGGTCCATTTTGTTCCATTTGTACACTCTCTGAGTTGATAGGCTACCCATATTAAGGGTTCCTAACTATCATTTAGCTGGGAGTGGGGGCCCCCTGGAACTTCCTCAAGGACCCCTTTGAGAACCAATGCTTTTTAACACCATGCACTGTCTGTCACCTGGAGCAGTAGATGTGGAGGTCGTCGCACACCGAGTTGATCTGCTGCAGGGAGAAGTCCCGCAGCACGCTGTTGAGGATCTGCGGCAGACACAGGCGCTTCTCGCCGCCCACCGCGAAGCAGGAGATGGGCTCCCGCTCCAGCACCGTCTCGCAGCGCTCCGTGGAGCGGTCGGACGGGATGAAGAGCGGCCCGGACGCGATGACCGGCGGCACGGCGCTCTGCGGACCCCCGGCGGGCAGGTTGAGCATCAGCTCGCCCGTCTTGCCGTCCTTGCTGAAGAGGACGTCCTGCTGGTGCCACCGGGCGGAGAACGCCGCCGGTCCGCCCAGGGAGCGCATGGAGCTCAGATGGAACTGCTTCAGAGTTTGCTGGAGTCCGGGATGGGGCTGGAAGCTCGTAGCCTCCATGTTGTTAACCGATGTGGGAGTCGAGTTCAAACTTATTCCGAGATGAATTTAGCCTGAATCCCGACCCGAAAAAGAAAAAAACCCAAACAAAGTTGCCTTCAGTTAGTAGCCTATCCGCTACAACACTCGATGCGTCCAGCGAAGCGCATTTCCATGTCACTCGAGTAGATTCCCAAGGTGTCCATTCAGAAAAAAATGAACACTCCCGTAACGTTGGTACACGGACTCCTCTGTCTGGTAGACAGACAGACAGACGCGATTAAAGTCCACAAGTCCACAACTCACACACACAAGTAATAATAAGCGACAACATCCGATCCACCGTGCTTCTAAATAATGTCCTCCACTGCAGTCTATAATGTGAGCCCGAAATATGCTGCTCAGTCTGGCGTACTCTCTCTCTCCCTCGCTGTCTGTCTCCCTCCCTCGCTCTAAGCCCAATGTGTGAATCTCTCTCTCTCTCTCTCTCTCTCTCTCTCTCTCTCTCTCTCTCTCTCTCTCTCTCTCTCTCTCTCTCTCTCTCTCTCTCTCTCTCTCTCTCTCTCTCACTCCGTCTCTCTCTCTCTCTCTGTTTGTTTGTGTCTGGCTCAGTCATTGAATCCCGGCCAGGAATGTGACTGACTCCCCGGGCTGGCTGTTCCCTCAACTAGCCTCCCCCCTCTGCTACATGGCAGCTGCAAAAGCAGCAGAAAAAAAAGGAAAGAAAAAGAAAAGAAATAGAGTAAGATATTTTCAGAACCCTTCGAAAAGCTGAACCAAGGGTTGACTTGTTTTATCTTTCACTGAAATTATAGACTAAACAATGTATTTATAATAATATATTAAGAGACAATAATATTGAGAATTAACTTTTATGCAGGTGAGCTATGTCCACGACTTCACAGCCATATCTACTTAAATATTTACTTAAATAAATAGCTAGGTTTTCACACACATTTTCTCATATCTAACTTTATAAGACGCCAGACGTCTCCCTCAGTCATTATATTAGTGTTCTCTCCTCAGTCTATATGCCCGTTTAAGTTAGTTTATCATCGATCGACCTCTTCAGAGGTTTTTCATACCTAGAACCTACACAGCAGTCAAAGTTCTGTGCAAATAATATACAATAATTATAAAATAAATAACTCTATGGTTATATTTCACATTGGTCTTGCCATTATGCACCACTCGGGGGCGCCAAATATCCACGAATATGTATACTAAAGAGGCGGATGAAGGGAAGTACTTTAGAGTGATGAATATGGTAATAAAGTTGATAAAGGTGCAAGATGATAGATTAGATAAATCATAACTTTAAATGCATACAATGTTCCTTCGAGACCTTGAAAAGTAAACGTGAAATTACATTATATATTACAGTCTACATTGTATATAAAATAATATATTACAGTCTTGGCTGTTGCTGCCACACACCTGAATTTCCCTCCAGGGATCAATAAACATAATGGTATAATTTAAAAGGAATTATAAATAAGTGAAAACTGAACAATAACTTTTATTGCATTAAAAGCATGCACAAGCACGTTAGGCGATAAAAACAAAACAGTAGCGATATTTGTCCTTAGAACCTATGCCCATTATAAGTTACTAAAACTAGCCACAAGGAATACATTATTTTACTGATTTTCCCCTGATTATGCAACTAAAAAATAGCCTTAACAGGAGCCTTACAAATGCTGTAGAAAACATCTATTCAACAGATTCTACAAATATTAATTACACAAAAGGCTTTGGCAAAAGTCTTTGGCAGGCGCTTGTAAGGGAACTCTGTTTAGAAACATTGTCAATTGACAGATAAGTATTGATTTACCCTGGGCTAAAGGATTTTATAGATAGTATTTAGGCATATGTACTGTAGGTGAAATGTTCCAGATTTCCCTTTTAGGACAATTCACAAAACGCTAAATCCAAATCCCTTTATTTCATCATCTGACAGTAGGCTATGTGTGCAGAAGACATCCTATTAGACGTGTTAAAAAAAAGAAGGAAAACAGCATATAAACAAACCAACAATTACTTTAAGAATGCATAAGTATGCCCTCAGTATGTTTCTGTTCACAAAACAGAACTCCTCCCTATACATGTAATTACTACAATGCCTGTACCATTTCATAATTTCCCCAGGTATTTGGCATTTCTCCCAGACGTAAAACATATGATGGGTGTGACAACTAATCACATGCACACCGATATTCATGACAGTGATAAACAATGTATAATGCAGCAACTAACATAATAAATATGGCACAGTCTATGCTTCCACAAATAGCAAAAAAGGCTGTAGCTGGGAAATGGGGGTTCTATGGGGTCCTTGAAATTAAAAAGAATTGAGAACTACTGTAATATACTACATTTGTGGTGTAAGTTGGTAATGAAGACATTCCCAGCCTCGCCTCACACACATTGCAGCATTCCTAGTCATTATTTGGAAAACAGTTCTCCAGATATGTTGTCATTTGTCCCTCTGATCCAGATATAGTGCCGTTGATCAAAAGCAGTTCCCTACTCTAGGCTATAAGGGGTGCTATGCTAACTCTGGCATCTTATCGTCGTACTGCGGTGGCGGAGTGATGGGTTCGATCGTCACAGGATTCTGGGTCGGACTGCGGATGTGGAGCCGGAAGTCTTTCAGGTGCAGTTTGTCTGACTTGATCCTCCGTATCCGGAGGGGGCGAAGTATCCTGCTGGCCCGGCTGGCGCTGCGAGTGGAGCCGGTGTTGGCAGCAGCAGAAGGAGAGGCACCGTTTAGGGCATCGTCAACAGTCGGGCTGGCCGGGCTTGTTGCTGGTTCCACAGGAGGGGCACCGCCAGCAGGGTCGTTCCTGGGCTCTGCCCCCTCGTTTTCCACGGCGGCGATGATGTCCTCATACGATGGCAGCTGGGAGGTGCTATGCCGGAGGTTGCTCTCGCTGACCGGGTACTGACCGCTGCCAACGGCCTCCTCGTAGCTGGGGACGCTGTATGCAGCAGCAGGATTATCGTGCCTGAAACGGGACACACAAGACAAGAACCAGAAAGTAAGGAGTCTGAAGAAAAAAACAACCAGCTTCACAATCATCAGAATCAACTGTCTGTCAGAACGTGACAGTAGTACAACAGCAGAAGCTCAGGAGCTTGTATAAAATCATAACTATATATACACGTACAGTAGAACCCACATTGGCCACTCATTGGAGCAATGCATCTCCCATTGCATGTACAGTACTGTGTCTATTAAAGCAGGAGGTCTTTCCATAATTAAACAACATTTTAGGTTTGTTTTATTACAAACTTGGTTAAATAAAAAAATTTGGGGTTTCATACAAAATACTGTATCTTACTTATATAGATATTATAGATAACATAGTAACAGTAATGGTTATAAAACATAAATAGATAAACGTACAATACGGTGCCAATGTGAGGTCTACGTCTGATGAAAAAGAATCAGCACTCACGTCTCTTCATGATCAGTCACATCCGTCAGAGGGGTTCTTGCTGCAGCTGCTGCTGCCGTTTGCTGCCTTCTGTCTTCCTCTCGTCGCTTATTTCTCACCCCGAGACAAATGGACAGGATCAGCATGGCGACCCCTGCTCCGACAAGCACCAGGGCCACAGATGAGGTGTTTTTGCCATCTAGTTTGGTCCCATCATCCCCATCATCCCCTGGCACTGTCGTAAAGTTGCCCGGCGAAGGTGTGGCCTCTGCAGCTTCAATAGCCAAGGGTACCACGGTCCACACGATCATGACAATGCCCAGGGCAATGAGACCAACCCCTAAGGCGCACAGGGCATAATGGGACCCCGAGTTGCCAGTGTTGGAGGATCTGGATGCACGCTCCCTGTCCCCACATAGACCTCGGTTGGAACACATCCCTGCAGGACACAACCTGAGGAAAACAATGGAAAATGCACAGTAGCTTGTGAGACCCAAGAGAAGTCAACTCGACATTAAGCACATAACCCATTAAAACCTGAGGCTGATTTGACAAAATGCAAAAGTAGCCCCCCCCCCCCCCCAGCACACATAAATACATATACACACACCCCAAATAGAGGGGACTATTCTATTCTATTCTATAACACGTCGCATCACTACACGTTGTGGATTTAGATCAGCTATTTCTGTCATTTTAGTTTTTTAATTAAATGTTTTGCATACTGTAGATAGACATGCCCAAAATAGGGATGCCACTTGTACACAGCATCCATCTTTAAATGACGAACATTTAAATTAAAACAAACACTTCTCTATGACTATGTGTCTTGCTCACCTACTCTGAAATTGCCATCCGATGAGGGAATGGGATGGTGCGTCATTTTCTCAATCTAACCCAGTTTGATTCCTGCTTTTTGAGCGTTGGTCACAACGCTCCTATACGTGGCCGTGTGTGTGGGTCTGTCTGTCTCCGTCCGTCCGTCCGTCCGTGTCTGTATGTAGCCTGGCAGTACCTTTTGTGACCAGACTGACCACACATGTTAAGGGAGGGGCGCTGTTGTTCACACACACACACACACACACATGGATGGATGGATGGATGATGGATATATATATATACAGTATTTGTTTTGCTGTTGCGCAGCCTCCACGACCAACGCTCAGTTCACACGGGTGTGATTTTTTTCAGATGCATTAAAAACTGACTGACCTATAAAACATGGCATCTTGGTGCGTGCGCCTTCAAAGTGGTCATTCTGGTCAATGCTGCATCAATGTAGTACTTTAATTTGTGCACAAGGTGGCGAACTTGAAGTGCTACTGCACAACAGTGTGAGTGGTAGAAATGCACTCATCGAGATGTCACACCTATATTTATTATAGTATTTATGTTAAAGATGCGGTGCCATGATTATTTTCCCCCCTAAAACATGATTATCAGCTATAATGATTTTACTAGGAGGACTTTTTCCAAAAAGTGTACAGAAATTGTTAAAATGTTGTTTCTGTGGTCATTAAATATGCCTGGTTGTCAGTTGGGTGGTGACCCAGCTTAAGTTAGCCACACCCACAGTGTTGGGTGTATGGCAAAAGGGGTGGGGATGATTTTATGATGTCATTAAATCAGTGTTTTTCGATTGACTCAGAGGCTTTCAGCTTTCAGGAAGAAACCAAAAATACACAGGACAAATTTGCACATTATAGCCCCACCTGGTCTATTAGAGTAAAGTTAACTCAATAGACACAAACAAAACAGAAAAAGTTCAAAACTATGGCACTACCTCTTTAATAGTATTGTAAAATATTGTAGTTGACTGGTAGTGATTTTGCCGCCGATTTGCGTTTGTGTATCCAGGGCCAAGGCTATGGCCATCTACTTACTTACAACCGGAAAAAGATCAAAATAAAAAATGTACCCAAATCTACACTGGGTCTGGGTGTAATGAAAATCTGCTGATCCAGGAAACTGAGCGGTTTGAATTACGAATCTGATTCACAATAGTCTGGATATGTGCAGACACTCCTGTGCAGGACATGAAACTGAAAGACTAGATTTCAAAGCCAGTCTGAAAATCTTGTTTGGCATGGCTGAATAAATGTTAGGAAACGTATAATTGCTTCATGTATTTCCCAGAGAGCAGTTGCGAGTTTGCAAACTGCAAAGTATGAACAACAAGTATGGTGGAAGACAAGTCCTAACATGAAGGATGAGAACCGGAGAGACAGTTTCATTCAAATGAATGACACACTCAGCAAGAATGAAGTGACACAGAGCTTGACTATGACAGTATTAAAGAGGATGTTCAAAGTTAGTACTGGCAAAAAATAAAATGTCATGGTCAAAATGGCAAATATATATTTTGATCAATAATCAATAATGCATGGAATTGGGACCCAAATACATCATTAGCTAATAGTAAGCCACTTTTCTTGATAGTGTCTATCAAGAACGAGCACATCCTTCAAAGTAACAGAGCTACAGAAAAGAACACGGTGGACGCGTCCATTGAAGTTCAATAGAGAAGTGGTAGTGTTATATTCAGTTTTGGTCTCAGGTCAAGGTACCAAATCATGACATAAATAGTATACAATATGTGCTTTTTTCCCCTTCTTTTTTCATAAATGAATGCCTTTATACTTTGTCATATAAGCAGTGTACATAAATAGCTAAACTACAAGCTCACAATGCATTGATGCTTTGCGAGCTGTAGATCTGCAATTTGAAATATAGGTGTGCCAGGTTGAAAGTGGTATGTCTGTAGGTTTAATAAATATTTAACCAATGAAAAGTATAAACAAGAGCTTAGGTCTAAATAATTAACTACAATGTATCCATTGGACTACTTGCTATGGACATATGCTACATACAGTCAATGGAAAAGATGAGGAATCGTTCCTCATCTTCAGTCCATAAGCTGAATTACATCTGTCTTTAGATATCCTGAACTCCTACTGAATAACACACTTATACTCCCTCCATGACAACTTTGATCATCTGTCTTCGACAGTACAGAGTCCTATAACAACAGTGAGAATCCATTCTTGAAGCCAGATATCCGACGTTACACAAGTGATGAATGACTACTACTTACTGACAAACATAAACATGCTGTTCAAACAAAATAGGAACCTGTTTGTCGAGCAGGCTTTTAACCCTGTTCTCCAAACTGAACCAAGAGACTGATCATACAGTATCTTCAGAGTATAATTACAAGTAAGACTCCCTAATCGGGAGATAAGAGACCGTCAGGTCGCATGTATACACAAATTGGTCTGTCCATGTTGATGACATGACTTTAGAGATAATGTGTACCGCTTTGCGTGATTTTAGGGCAAAATCTGTAGGAGCAGTGCCCAAAAATGTGATATGAGAAGGGCAAAAGTGTGACGTGTGACTGACTGACAGACTGACTGACTGACAGCCGGTGGAGGTTTACATCAACTGTATTTCAGCATCTATATAAATGTAGTCGTGTACATTGTTTGTATATTGCCATCGCATAGATCTTACATGGGCAAGTGGCGGGCGGCCCCATCTTCACTTAATGTGGCCCGCAGGTCAATATCCGAATAGTGATATTAATTTCAGTTGTTCCAATTCCAAACTAGCCTAGTAAACTGACTCCTCCTGCCTTTTGATTTGAAAGGAGAGTCTGATTTACGAGGCTAGTTCCAAACATGCTAGTTTACAGGACCAGTTTTATTGAATCGCATTCAATTTTCCCATGCCCAATGTATTTTTTATTTAAGCTCAAAAAGTTATTATTACTAAATGCATTTGACATGTTTTGATTCTTAATTGATTATATTATTATAGGGCTGCAACTATTAATTATTTTCTTAGCAATTATTCTAGCGATTACTTTTTTCGATTAAATTATGAATCTTAAGTTTGTTTTGGTTTTTGCTCATTTCTTTATCTTTTGTACTGTATATCAATAAATCAACATGAACATTTTCCATAGCTGAATTGACTAAATCGATTAGTCTGATTAAGCAGATACATCTAACTATTAATTTACCGAATGTCTGTCTGTCCGCCATCTGCATGCTGACATCACTGATGATATTAACAGTGTTGCCACCATGGTAACAGCCTCATGCTGAAACAATGACCAAATAATGTCTGACATGAAGAAACAAGTGACCAAATTTACATCACTACAGTGCCCCAAATTTGGGGAATATGGATCACCATATATGGGCATAAAAGAAAGCCAGGCAGACAGAGATAAGAGATCTCCATATAATGTATGGGCATGAAAGGGACACAGATAGACAGACGATACAACAGGTACTGCACAAATGGACGTCAATGATGACTATTCTGCTCAACGGGCACTGGTCTGGGTTCTCCAACATTACTTCTGAAACTCCTACATTCAATCCCTCAGAGGCAACTGTGCACACCCCCAGGCACAGAACTAGTTTTTTATACGTTGTCTGTATTTTCACTATTTTTGGAACAGGGCTCAAAATGTCTCTTTTTGATCTCGAGCTGAAAATGTTTGGGAACCAGTCTGAACTACAACAATTTCTGGCATTTGCTGGTTGACCTCAATGGATGGAGGCTGCCTGGCAGGCTGCCATGTTGTGTTCTGCAGCACTTTCTAGATTCTGCACGTCTGAGTTATGGGGTAGGGTGTCCGGTGTCATGACAACATACCCTCATCCCAGACATTTGAATTATGCCAAAAGATGCATTCAGTCAAAATATGTTTGATGCAAAGCCAATACAACTCATCATTGAAGAAACACCATACCGAAGAATGGTGGCTGTGGTGTCATGCTTCTCTTCAGCTGGGCAAGATCCCTGTGAGGGCAGGTCACAGAATCTAATGGGTCACCAAATATAGTATAACAGCACAGTGTCCAAGAAATAGAAAAGAAGAAGTTGGCACTCTGCAAGGGCTTTAGGCTCAAATAAAAATGTAATCGCCAACTTTTTTCATTCAGCTCAGAATGCTGCTCCAAGCCAGGAGGCTAAGGTTACAGCATTTAAAAATATGTTTATGCAGGAGAGAGAGCAAGCACATGTATTAATCTGTATAGGCAGATTTAGGGAGGACCCTTTCATTGGATCTTTTCAGGGGCCCAGCCATTTGTTGTGTCAATTAGCTCTGATAGGCAACTTGTGACGGGCTGGGCACAATACCGCAGTTGTGTAATGCATACTGCGGTGTCGAGATCATAAACTCAATTACACTGCGATTATTTTTAAATTTAAATGCATTTAAATGTATTTACTTTTCTGTGTCACCGCCACTGAATACCGGACTCCTGTTCCCCAGGCGTGCTAACTAACCATTCAGCTTCCATAACCTCAATGGAAATGCAAGCCGGTTTGCGCAGGATCCATGAAAACACCAAGGTTCCAAGAACTAGAACGGAACCAACAGAGAAGTTATTTGGGTGGATAAGGGGCCAGAGTGACACTTCATCAAGCCGATGACTCCATGTCTCATGACAGAAGAGCATGCGTTTGTTAACTAATTAAATTGTGCAAAGGGAACTACAGCGTGTGGCTACTAACTTCTATCTGTATGATCTCAGTTTACTTTGGGGCTGGCACCTGCCGTAAAGATGTCTTTTGGATGTGCATGCCTTATCTTTGTAGTAGTAATAACTTGTTCCCACTCTTACACATAGACGTTTATCATGTTCTGTCACAATTATTAGTACCTTTGTGTTATTAGTACCTTGGTGTTCAAAGGTGCTCTACAGTAGGTCACTAGGTGTACTAAGCTAATAATTGTCTGCCATCCTGATGAAAATGCCTATGGTGTGTGACATGCACATAGTACACATGTTGTACGTACTACAAACTTGTAATTCATTCATTCATTCATTCATTCATAAGGGTTCCGGTTGGGGGTTTCTAATCTAAACATGGCCATTGGTCAGTCACCCTACATAAACAGTTTTGCTCTCTCCAATGTTATCTCCACAGTTCTAGAACAGAGCAGAATAACTTAAATAAACCCTATTAAATAATGACTGTTTCAACACTGTTCATATGTAGCTTCAAAAGCCTACTTCATGTCACTTGCCAGCTTGTATGTGGTGAGCTACCTAACTGACTACATTTCAGTTTCAAATGAAAGGGTACTCTTATTGTTGCGTGGCAAAAATAGCTCATCTACAAGCTCACAATGCCACACATTGTGAGCTTGTAGATCAGCTATTTTGTTGTATAATGGTTAAACTACACAGGATATCTCCTTGCGATTTAAAATAACTAGGAACTAGGAACCTTTTTGGAAAAATGTGCTAAAAGTCTGTATGTGCAAAGTAAAGTTAATTAAGACTTACTATTCACAAAAACATAATACTGTAATAAAAGCAAATGGTATTTCCACAAATTACAATTAGTTGGGCGCAATGGGTGGTGTGCAGACTTATGCAATCAGGGTGTTGTAGGTATTTTGTTTTGTTTATGTTCCTAATAAGACATTTTTTATTTTTTACATTTTTTAAGATCACATTAAAAGGTGGAACATGTCTGACATTGTTATTTCTGTCTTTACGTTTCAAAAACCTGCAATTTCACAGGGGCGTGTCTTTCTTTTTATCTACTGTTACTGTACCACTACCAACCAAAACATTGTGAATAATAATCATATAGAAATATTATATTGACTGAAACTTATTGTTGAATTTGACAAAATGTAGAAGCGCCTTTTTGGCAGCCATAATATTGACAAATACTAGGGCTGCCTGATGTCACATCCTGTACAGGTGTTACCAATTATGTTAATCAAGGTTGTGTTGCATTCATTGTCAAGCAGTAACCTCGCCTACCAGGCTTACTCCCGGGAGAGAGCCTGGTGTTTGTTCACAACAGACCGTTTGTTTTCCGCCTAAAGCACGGAAACCACTAGAAGAAGCGGCGTCGCTTTGATTTGGTTCCCTCCGTTTGTTTCCCCAATCCCTTTTAAAATGCTGGAGTAGCCTACGTAGTCTTGCCAGTAGCTACGAGTTGGATTAAAAGATGCATATACCAAACGAATTTTTCGAAAGCAAAACTACGCCTCATCAAGGTGTTTATTAGGTCGGCCCTAAAAGTATGTCCTTGGGTGCAGGGGAATATTTTGGGTTAAAACTGAATCCGGTTGATAGTTCCGGCCAAAGTGTAGTCCGTCTAGGACTACAACATGACGCAAAGTGGTTTCCGCTCCCGACCGGATCAAACCCCGTAAAGTGAAGTGATCCCAGACTAGTCAAGCAGTCATGTTGGCTGGCTCACTGGAAAGAGTCCTGTACTACAGGGTGTAACATTAGCCTACCATTTATGTCAATATGGCTGCCATGAAAAAATATTATTGTGATTTATTAGTTTTGTCAAAAGTAATCATAGTAAATTGACAATTACAACCAAACATAGCTACGTACTGGATGCCTTTGTGGGCAGCCCAGCCAAGCAATTCCACATGATATTGCTGTTCAGGCTCAGCCCAGTCAGCCACGTTGTTTTGATTCAGAAAATCTCAAATGTGCTTAAAGTGCACATGGTCCATTCAGAGTTGGAAAGCCCCCAATAGTAGACTCAGCGCTCAGAGTCACCATCCGGTCAAAAGTGACATGGCTGGCCAACTCCTCCAAGGTGTTTTAATCCTTCATTCACATTCTACTTTCTTCTAAAGGTCGTATACTCAGTCATAGGTCATCGTGGCATAAAGTCACTAATGTTTAACAAAGAAAGGGCTAGAGCAAATGTGACTACAAATGTTAGCTTTGTCCTCAAATGTAAGATTGTATAAACAAACCATTTATAAGGCCCGTTTCCTCCCCACACGATTCAGTAAGCGTAAACAGTTAACGCACACAATCGTAACGTTCTCCGTATGGATACATGTTCTTGTGATAACTGCAAACTCTGGTAAAAGTTTCCACGACCATAAGTCCACAACTATTAAAATCGTGTGGAAAATCTTCGCCTGCTTAGATTTTAAAACAAGTTTAAGAAGTATCTTGGAAGTTGGAAGGAGAGGAACAGCCCTGATAACAACCCGCTGTAGTTTCAAGTGGCACCACTTATAGTTTACAGCAAAGCACACACAAAAGGTCTCTGCTCGGTTTGTGCGCTTTGCTGTGCGTTTTGTGCGCAATTACTGTAGGTGTCGTGTACTTTTCAATAACATAAACACTACCAAAATGTCATGGTAAATATCAAAACGCGACCTTACCTTTTCTCCCGCAAAGATCACCGCCCTAGGAAGGACTTCCCTCTATTCGATGGGTGGTTACCTGAAACATGCAGGTGTTTTCAGGAAGATGACACAGAGGGAACTATTCAGACTTATCGCGCAAATAATGACAAACAACAGTGTACACAAACAATATGTCCACTATAAATGTGTTGACGTGCAGGATCGCAGGGAGTGGAGGCTGTTCATACAGTGCCAAGTTTGTCCCCCACTTGTAGAATGTAAAGAAAATATTAGACAGGAACTTTGTCCGCCTGGACTGGAGTGAAGCCACCGCCCCCCCACCAGTTGTAAAGTGTGAGTGCGTGAGCAGGGATTCCCCCATGGTCCTAGTGCTGGTGACTCTTCAGCCAGTTTCTTAAATGTAGGCCTACATAACATAATATGTACAGATCCATCTAAAAATATCAATATTGTATTGTGTAAAAAAAAAAAAAAAAAAAGCAGCAGATGCCATAGCAGCCCAAATCATCACTGACTGCGGAAGCTTCACACTGCATGGGCTTCAAGCAACTCTGACTTCAGAAGGTTGACATTTCTCTATTATAAATCCTTGTTTTGAGTGGTCTCGTGTATAATATTTTTCAGATATGGATCTTTGATTTCCATGAGCTGTATGCCATAAAAATCAAAATTAAAACCAAAAAGGGGTTTGAATATTTCGCTGCATGCGCAATGTATCTAGAATATGAAAATGTTGACTGTTATATTACAGAAGAAAATGAACTTTTACACAATATTCGATATATATTTTTAGAGGGATCTGTATGTGATCATTGTTCTGTTCTATAATGTATGTGCCTTATAATCAATGCCAGGACTTTATTTTCAGCACTTATCTAAAATATGAATGTGTTTAGTTGTTTTCTCAACAATATGGTAGTTTACATTACACTATTCTTTAATAAACAAAACCTTTCTGAAACCTTTCTTCCTGCCTGATAGTGAGTGATATGCCTAATATAATGAAGGCAAATAGGCCACACACACACACACACACACAGACAGACAGACAGACAGACAGACAGACAGACAGACAGACAGACAGACAGACAGACAGACAGACAGACAGACAGACAGACAGACACTCTCACAGAGAAAAAACACAAAGTATGTTTCATAATTAGTAGTAGGCCTACTTTCCCACTATTTGTCATAAATATGGCAAAGCATTAGTGGTTAACATAATTCCATCAGGGCAGTGAATGAATAGTCAAACAAGTTTGAACCAGTCTAATCTTCCCGCTTTTACTTTACCTATACCTTCACCTTACACTTGCAAGTTGACAAACCTGTTTAGTTCTGTGAGGATTTAGTGTGCAAAGAGAAATTGCATGTTTTGTGTTCCTATGCAGTTTGTGTTCCTATGGCTCACATTTTCTTCAAAATCCTACATTGCTTCTATAACAAGTAATTGGATCTAACACAATTCACTTAATAGGTTGACAATACTTCTTAGATATGCTGTAAATTGTAGTATTGCCATTTTGGCCATTGCCAATACAATGTTTATAATAACCTGATCAATGCAGTGAAACTGCAGTGCATTTGGGTCAGTTTAACCATTGCTCACGTGCAGAAACATTTAGTGTATGATGATAATCTGTTTAGGTAATATTCTGCTAACACTAGCTCTTGAATATTCAGAACAAGTGCAATGTTTAAATGCTGGAGTGTACAGGCATATCATTGGCTTCACTGGTAGGCCTACAGTCCTGCGTGGTAGAATTTGCAGTCGTGATTTGCTGAGAAAATCTTTACAGAAATGATAATAAATCGTCCTTGTACATTCTAAGTTACTTTATACTCCTTGGACACATTATGTGGTATTTGACTGAAGGCAAAGCTCTGCTACGGTATTCGGAGTATTCCACTCCAGTGTTGTGTTAACCAGAGGCCAGCTACCTCTTGTCGATGTAACCATGACAAGCCTTGTGCCACACCTTACATCTAATGGGTCTGAAGAGGCGGAGGACATCTGTAACTGATTTTAGGTCTGAAAAGCTCCTTTCCTACATGATCCCTCCCATCACACATGAGAGCTGAGGATGACTTGCTTGAGGTGCAGAAAACAGAGCTGTCTGGACAGAGTAGCAGCTTGATAACCAGTGGTGGAGAGTAACTAATTACATTTACTCAAGTACTGTACTTTTACTTTACTTAAGTATTTTCCAATTTTCACCTACATCTCAGGCTATTTTCAAAAAAGAAAATCCATACATTTTAGACATGAGACATAATAACTTGTGAAACAGGACGTTCTGTTACTTTGTACTTTTAAAAAAAAACTTTTGGTACATTTTGATTACCGGACTTTCACTCCTAACAGTGTTTCTATATTGCAGTATTGATACTTTTACTTAAAGAATGCGACTCCGAGTACCTTTTTCCGCCACTGCTGATAACTATGGAGACAGAAGCACATCATCATCCCACTCACTCTGCAGTATCTCCAGCAGCATCATTTGTTGACTGACTCAGGAGGCTTCTTTGTGCAGCTTCTGTGATGTTACATGACCTGAATTTTTGAAGGTTCAATTGCAGGGTCGAGCAGTGGCTCAGCAGGCAGACCGTCCGCCTGAGAGCCATAGGTATCATCCTCCTAGTTCGATCCCAATGAGCAGGTGGTGTCTTGCGTTGTGTGTGAATGTAAATAAACCTTGTACAGTGCTTTGGATAAAATGTGCTATGATGACCATCTACAAAATAAATGTTGAATTTCTTTGAAGAACATTTTAATAGTGAAATATACTGTACGTATGTACATACTGTAGATACACTGAAAATAACTATACATTTAATTAAGAGCTCACAGGACTGGTTTCACAAACAAAGGTGAAAAGTACAGAATTGATATATATATATATTTTTTTTTAACTCACATTAGACACTAGCCTATTAACTAGATCATTGTAGTTTCCAGGTTATAGTGAAGCAGGACCCTATAAAAGGCATTTGGATGTACACATTTTAACATTGTTGTGTCAGTATCTACAAAAGCTTTAAAAAAAAATGCAAAAATAGCAGATCTACAAACCCACATCTCATTGTGATGCGATGAAGTACCACAAAGTACAGGGAATGTGGTTAAGAAAATGTCGACCTCTGTTTCTTTACACAAATTGTACCCTGGGCACAGTTTGACTTCCCCTCGACTCAGTCCGGTGATTAGGTTACATGCTTTATATAGAGGCAATCTGTCAGTAGGAAACAACAATGTCATTCACACAGTGCTTCAGACGTTGGTGAGTTCGACACTGTTGTAGGTGTACATGGGGCTTCTCTTGGTCCTTGGCACAACTTGCACTCTGGCCTCTCTAGGCAGAGATCCACAGCTGCCATGGAAACCCAGGCCTCGCTCCACTGATTGGCTGTTTGAATGCAACCTCAAAGGACTCTGGAAGAATTGAAAGTCAAGAGTGAACAATCCCAGAAAAACAAATGAACACATATATATATATAGGCCCTATATCTTTCATTCAGAGCAGCATTGTATAAAGCAATGGTTCTCAAAGTGGAGTCCAAAGACTCCCAGGGTTCATTCATTGAGGGGTTCTAAATTGACCCTTACAAGTCTGTAACTCAGACAGTATACAAATGGAACCAAATGGGCCCTAAATGAAAAGGTTTGAGAACCTCTGGTATAAAGCAATGACACATACTGTACTGTAGCATCATTTGAAACACGCACTGCAGTCTCCTTGCTATTAAATCAATAAATGCCAGGTTGCTTGTGAAAATAATAACACACCCTGCTAGATCTTCTCCTCAAAGACTCCCGCTCCATGATGTAATGGTTTGCAACGGCAGGGGAATGACAGGAGGAACTTGACGTCTCACTGTTCTGCTCATCACAGCTGGGAAAGTAAACCATCAAAAGAAGTTCATCACTCAGTGTAGTTTACATTTGTTTTGTTTTGTGAGTTATTTTTTTCTGTCTTGTCTTGCCATTATTGATGCTTACAAATGTAGAGAGACAGGAAACAGGGAGAGAGTCAGGAAGGGTCGATGGGCAAGGAGGGCCACAAGCTTATGAGAAACAACTAAAATAAAACCTTAAACCTGGCGTTTTAAGGTCAGTTGCGAGCATTAGCGCAAGACGAGGATAAAGGAAATCATTAAAGGGAAAACATTAAATTAACTTCTGAAAAGCCTAATAGGCCTTAAAACCTGATGAAAACAGTTGTGTGCATTAGCGCAAGATTAGATGAGGATAAAGGAAATCATTAAATGGAAAACATTAAATTAACTTCTGAAAAGTCTTCTAGGCCTACACTAGCCTACTAGTAAAACTAGTGGAACCGCGATCTTGCCACACGTGAATAATTGTGGTTGTAATTAAACAATAACACAGACAATATAAATCCTTAGTCTAATAATGGGAAGAAGGGGTTATCATCATGGCCCCAAATAACTTTTAAATATATTACAATTGGCGACGAGTCTCTTACGAAATCGGTAAGAGTGCCTGTCAATACATAAAGCTATATTATAACCTCTCCATCATTGGTAATAGTCAGTGGTGTGTGTTCCCCACACTCCCACGCCCCCACCATTGCGCTCAGGTTCACCGGGAAAACCGCGGTCGCGGCCCAGTAACTGAACAGGGGTCTCGCTGTTTGCCAGGTATCAGATCCTATGTGGTATGCACCTTAATCACTTGGCTATCAGCGCCCTACTGTTGTTGGTATTTATAATGTTACCTAAACGTTATTTAACGATGTTGTGTGAATGTACAACACTCAAATAAGATAGTAATGGAAATTGTTAACCAATTAAGCCCTATTTTATATTCAGTCGTATAAAAAAATAGCAGATCTACTCACAACACGTTGTGACACATTGTTTGCTATTTTAGTTATTTTTTGAGCAGTGCTCCTGTAAGGAGCAAACCGCTCCTACTGTACATCTGACTTTGTCCGTTTGTCCCATGTCTGTTTGTACTCCCAGGGTCACATTGGCCAAGCTTCGTGGGACACTTAATGAAATAAACTTCACACTAGGTGTGATTGATGATGGGTGTGAAGGACCTGCCTCAATAGGGACAACATGATTAATGTGGTTAAGGTCTAATGTCTAAGCTAATGTTTATTATACCGTATATATATTTGTGTGACACATCTCAACACTATGCTACCATTTTACCAAATGATTTAGGCTATGATTATAATAATGAAGTGTGCTGATTCTTATAATGTACCTTGAAGCTATGGAGAGGGATTTCATCTCTTCATACAGGTGTCGATGCAGCATGTGTTTGTTACTGGGGATTCCCAGGGCCCTGGCCATAGCTTCTGCATCAAAGGAGGCATCCATAGCCAGCATAGCTCCATGGATTCCTTTGCCTTGAAGACCATCTGCATACTCCTGAAGATCAAGCACAGTGGACATGATGTTTTATTCCCAACTAATTATCGCGTGTCCATATCGCTACCCAGCAATGACTGATATTTGGTGAGTGAGTGACATGGGCGTATGGCAAAGATAGGCGTAAGCCACGGTGAGATGATAGATTATAGTCTCTGAATCTATACTAGTGAGTGAAAAAGTAGTGGGCGCATATGAGGTCAGGTTAGTTATCATCTGAGGTGAGCTAACTTACAATTAATTAAATCTGTAAAACCAAGGAGATGGTTGTGGATTTTTGTAAGCTATGGCAGAGAATTGTCCTTGAGGGACACCAGTGGAGAGGGTGAGCAGTTCTATGTGCAACCTTGTGCTGCGCGCACTTAACTGTGAATCAGCACCGTATCACAAGACCACACGCTTAAGGGGTGTGGGAAGCGCATGCAATCATACAGAGATATTCACTTACTAGTAGTGGATACTAGTACAGATGGGTCTTACGTTGCTTCAGATATCAAATCAATATCTGTACACCTACTTTTTGCATTTTAATGGTTGAAATTGTACCCATCATTTTCCAATGCAAGTAAAGCAAACCTAATAACAAGGCCTTGAATTTCGTCATTTTAGGCGCAAGGCCATTTGGCCTTTGGTATTGTCCATTCTGTGAGGGCACAAAAGCCAAACACCAGGGCAGGAAGGCCATCAAATAAAACAAGATTTTAGTCCATTGAAAGAATGTGTTGC